>NW_011495045.1:3187434-3212718 GCF_000754665.1 Bison bison bison | reverse complement strand
ATCTACAAACAATAAATGCTGCCTTTCTTTCTAATGGGTGGGGAAGTATCTCTTCTGCTGTCCTCTGGGGATGGTTTTTGCGTGTGATGCTCCTGTGTGGTTATTTGGCCACCCAAGGACAGAGTTCCTTCAATTCTCTCCATCCCAGGATGCCTGGATATTATCCAGAAGGGCAAGTCAAAGTTCAAGTTCACAACAGTTTAAGAACAGTTCACACTACTCCTAGCAACATAGCCGCCTTTCCTCTCACTGTGATTGCTGAACTGAGATCCTCCTGCCTGACTCCCCCTAAGTGGGGATTTCCCATTCTGAGGCATATTGTTTCTTCCTGAAAGTCGGTGCTTTTATACAATTCCCCCAATCCATTAAATCAGGACTTGAGCTGTTTTCGCTAGTGAGGTTTCTGTGTCCCTGGTGAATTGG
The DNA here is from genome assembly GCF_000754665.1 of Bison bison bison. Lineage (NCBI taxonomy): Eukaryota > Metazoa > Chordata > Mammalia > Artiodactyla > Bovidae > Bison > Bison bison. The sequence goes on along the minus strand of NW_011495045.1, from coordinate 3,212,295 downwards.
ATTTCAAGGATGTGCATCAGTGGAGTGAGTGTCTCCAGCAGCCCACATGGACATAAGTGACCTTGGCTGTGATCTACCTGGACACCTGCAACCTCATTGAATACTTTCACATCTAGAGTATTGCTAAATAGAAGTGTCAACCAGAACTTTCTCCAGGTAAAATTCTGTGTCTGATACGGGATCAAAACCTAGTTTTACACTGTGTATGTGTGCATGCTCAGTCGTGTTTGACTCTTTGCAACCCTGTGGACTGTAGCCTGCAAGGCTCCTCTGTCCATGGGATTCTCCAGGCAAGAATACTGGAGTGGTAGCCATTCCCTTCTCCAGGGAATTTTCCTGACCCAGGAATTGAACCTGTATCTCTTGCATCTCCTGCATTGGCAGGCAGATTGTTTTCCACTGAGAGCCACCTGCAAAGTCTAGTTTTAGCATTGGTTCTCTGCTTATTCCTATTCTATTGTATGACTGAAAAGAGGAATCTCTGATGGTGTGGGTTTTTTTTTTTTTTAAATTTCTGATCTGACTCCTTGCTTTAATCTTTGAAAGCTTCTGCTGATTTATTGCCCTGAATTAGACTGAACACATCTTTTTCTTCTTTGTTAGCTTCCTCCCCAAGGACCACTGGAGACAGGCACTGGGAAAGACAGTCCTGGAAGCTTCTTGAGGGCCAGTGATGCTTGTTTTGCTATTCGTTAATCCAAATATTCTTTTCTCTGATTCTAATTTACTTGGATGCTCTATTTTTTATTTTAAGCTACAAATAGAAGCCCCTCCAGAATAAAGATAATTACTATATGTGGTTCACAAGTAAATGAGTAACTCTGACACCCATTGGCAGAAACTTTGTGGTCAATAAACATACAAGCCTTATTCCCTAGATTCAGAGTCAACTATAATATTCTGTGAGAAGAATTCCAGCATATGCTTTCACTTCTTATAATTGTGTGAAATTCAGTGTTCACCAGTTTTTCTGTGTCCCAAAACTCCCTGTGGCCTAACTCTAGGCAATTTATCTGAGCCAGCAAGTATCTTATAAATAAGCTAAAATCTGTGTAACTAAGTAAGAATTACAGTCATAAAAGTTGGAAAAAGGACCCTTATAGTCATGAAAGTTGGAAAGGACCTTTACGGGCTGTTTGTATATAGCTTTGGTGATCATACAATTCATTTTAGAGACTGACCTCCCTGGTGGGTTCACCATCACTTTCTTTCTTGTAATTCAGAAGCTAATTCTTGGCATTTTCTTGAGGTCACAAGTTCTTCACCTTTCTTTTTTTTTTGGTCCCATCTTTATTTCAAAAATTCTCTCACATTAAAAATGGATCAGTTCCCCCCTTGGTTCAAAATCCAACCTCCATGTCCATCCTTGTATCTATTGATTTCCAGTGATCTCATGCTAACTCTAATCCTTTCACAGCAGTGTTTCTTGGCCTTATCTTCTTTAGAGGTGCTCAAATTCTTTTATGTAATGTTTAGGGAAATGCTAGTCCATGTAACAATAAACTCCAAAATTACAGTAACTTCCAATAAAATTATATTTCTCACTCTCCCATCTTAAGCAGTTCTCTAGCATATGGTGCTTCAGGGACCCAGCTTCCTCCATCTTGAGGCTCCTTCTTCCTTTAGGGTCTCAGCACTGTCTTGCTACAGCTGGCGGATGGTGAAAGAGAGACTGGAGAAGGCCTACTACTTCTTAGGTGCCTTGATGCAGAAATGCGATATGATATTCCTACACACCTTCCACTGGTGGGAGCTATTCATGGGCCCACCAAGATTCAAGGGGATCTGGATGTCATTGTAGCTCGACATCTGTTCCCCAATGATAACTCTACAATACAGGAAAGGAAACACAATTTTTTTTTGTGTGTGTGTGATAGACTATATGTAGCATAAAAGCCACCATTTTAAATAGTTTTAAGTTACAGTTCAATGGAATTAAGTCCATCCACATTGCAGTGTAACCATGATCACCACCCATCTTCAGAACTTATTTCATTTTTCTAAATTGCTCTTTACCCATCAAAGAATAATTTCCCATTTACTCCCAACCCCAGGCCTTGGAAATCACTTTACTTTCTGTCTCTGTGAATTTGGCTACTCTAGGTACTGCATGCAAATAGAATCATATACAAGTATTTGTCATTTTGTGTCTGGTAATGTTTTCAAGGTTTACCCATGTTGTAGCATGTGTCAGAAAGTCATTGCTTTTTAAGACTGAATAGTATATCCTATTGTGCATATATGCATTGTGTTCACCCACTCAGCTCTTAAAGAACACTTCGGTTACTTTCAATTTTGGCTATTGTGATTAATGATACTATAAACATGGGTAGACAAATATCTCTTGGAGTCCTTGTTTTCAATTTTTTTGAGTATATACCCAGAAGTGGAATTGCTGGATCTTAGGGTAATTCTATTTGAAATTTCTGAGGAGCTATCATACTGATTTCCATAATGGCTACACTTTTTACATTGGGGAAGCATAGTTTTTGATGTGACTAATGTGTAATTTTTTTTCTTTCTCCTAGTTGCCTCCTATAACCAATATAACTGTATCTTATTTTTCTTCCACTCATTGCTTTAGATAGTTAATTTGTGGAAGTTACGTACTCTTGAATTAGTGGATTATCCAATCGAACCACATCAAAAATGGGACATGTGCTTTTGGAAGGATGATCTCAAGTGCTCAGAGGTTGAGCATTTCCTTCATTGGGAAAGAGATTCTTAACAGGAAAACTTTCAGCTCCACCTCTGTTGTACTAGGAGATGCTTTCCCCACTTAATTAGTGCTGGGTCTCTAGGGAGAGAATAGTTATTTGTCAACAACTCAGTGACTGAATCATACTTGTTACACCTCCTCACTTTAAAGTTTAATTAGTATTGTTTCTCTTGCTTGAATAGTTTTTTAATTCACATCTCACTTTACTTCTTCTTATTTCAGACCAGCCATGCTGATTTCAGGTGGCGCTAGTGGTAAAGAACCTGCCTGCCAATGCAGGAGACATAAGAGATATACGTTCAGTCCCTAGGTCAGGAAGATCTCCTGGAAGAGGAAATGGCAATGCCCTCCAGTATTCTTGCCTGGAGAATCCCATGGACAGAGGAGCCTGGTGGGCTACAGTCCATAGGTTGCACAGAGTTGGACACAATTGAAGCGACTTAGCATGCAAACAGCACATGCTGATTTAAATAGTAAATGAAGTGTAACATTTGACACCTATAAGAAATGCTAACTCACAAGTCCCTGGGAATGTTGGGAGTCAGAATATTGATGGTGCCCTCAGATACCATGAATCCTGGTCTCTCTTTACTCTGCTTTGTCCCTTAACTTCACACTGGCCTGTGGAGGGGCTCTTTTCTCCACAGGCCCAGACATAGGCAAGACTGCCTTGGTCATCCAGTTATCAGTTGGACTAGAATTTTGATCCTGGTGTGATGCTACTCACTGTTACCTAAGGAGGTGATCAGTGACACTAACTTTCCCCTCTGGAAATCAGCTTTTTCACTTGGAAATGGACAGGTAAATTAGACTGGGAATTGAATTAGATTCAGCCTTCTCCAAACTCTAAAAAAGCCATGAGCCTCTGCTTTCCTTGGCAATTTGAGGTTCAGTGTGATGTCTTTGATACCTTTTATCAAAGCTAAGGAGACATTTACCAGCAGGAAGATGTTTTTCCTCACACAGATTTATTTGTGATCCAAATGTTTGAGGATTATTGTGTTCTTACATGGCAATACACAATCAAACACCAGATGCTCAGCATTCAACACAAAAAAGGCAGCTGAACAATCTGATGTCTTTCATCTGATAAATTTTGATAACTAAGAGGCTGACACAGAGCCCTCGGTGTGGCTCAGCCTGGGCTCCCCTCATACATGATGCCTTGCAAACATGCCTGAAGCCATCTCTGAAGTTGTTCAAGCAGTTGGGGTGCTGCTTGCATATCCTTGCAGCATTTGAGGTGTGGAAGTCTGAGTGATGAGGATGGGAGTGACAGGAGTTTTGTTTACTTAGCTACAAACTGCAGACACTGAAGCACTAGCAACCAAAGCCCAAAAGAGGAACAAAAGAAATGGATGATTCCAGAGAAAGCCTGTGAGACACTGTCAGATATTTCCTCCAATGCTTTTAAGTGGAATTATACAAATGAGATTGGAACTGTTTTACAGAAGCTCAAAAATAACAGTATGTTTACAAAGAAGAGGAATGTCATAAAATCATCTCCATCTATATATATGGAAAAAGTACATATTTCTTCTGCCACAAAATGCCATAAGAAAAAGCATTATAATATTGGTATAGTAGATTGTAAGTGCAATCATATTTCTTGACATTTTTAGCAAGTGTAATTAGTATTTGAGTATACACTACTGATTGCTAATCTCATCTTTAGGACTCTGTAGGAGTTAGAAAACGGGTGCCCTCTGATGGGATAATAAGCCCACATGAAAAATCATCATACTTGTGTTTCCTCTCTCTCACTTCTTTCAGGTCCTCTCCTCTCCAGGGTCCCAGTGCTTCTTAGAGGTGCTTAAGTTTCTCTAATAACAAATGAAATCATTTCCTATATTGATTCACCCTAGTATTTTACTGACTTCCTGCTTCCCACCTGTGGGAACTCTTGCATTTGAAAATAAAACGTTGCTTGTGGCAACCATGACTAAACTATAGAAACAGATCTCAAATCATAGCATTTCAGATGTAATGGCACCTGTTGTATTTAAGTTTGATGACAGAGGAAGCCAACAACCACAACGCTTAAGTAACTATTCTACTTAAAATTCAGGCGTATTATACTGTATACACAGCTTTGTCTTCTCTATTAACTCTATTACTCCTGTGAGCTGGGTTCAAGACTAAATTCAGCTGATATCATAAATCTCAGCTGGTGGTTGACTCTAATGCATGCTTTGTAGATTCCTTCACTAATGAGTGAAGTCTGGTGTGATTTTCTGGAAATATGGCTTTGTGCACTTCCTCCGTCAGCCTTCATTTTCCCGCTCATCAGCTTTGGCAGCTAATTTTGCAGTCTGTTTTGATCACTTTGGGGTGAGCTCTCAGCACTGAGCCTTCACACCTTAGCAACTGCAGGATTCCATGTCCCACAGAGATATTTGTGAGGGAAGTCTGACTCAGTTTGTTAGAAAAATAACTTTTCTGATACACAACAAAATTGATGTAATTCTACTCACACCAGGAACCAGTGGCAAAATTAATGAAAAATTGCTTTTCAGCTTTTATTTCTATTTGCCTATGTGTGAAAATTCAGAATCACTTAGCAATTGTTTTGAACCAAATAGATTAGGGGAAAGTTGAGGACACACTATCCTTCTCAAGGGGATAGGAAAGTCTGATTTGGAAGAGAATTGCTTATAAGTTCGATTAGATCCTATTTGTTTATTTTTGCTTTTATTTTGTTTGCCTTGAAGACTGCCCTAAGAAAACATCTATCTGCTGTTTATGTCAGAGACCATTTTACCTATGCTCTTTTATAGGAGTTTTATGGAGTCATGCCTTGTATTTAAGTGTTTAAGCTATTTGAATTTATTTTGTGTACAGTGTGAGAGAATATTCTAATTTCATTGATTTAAATGTGTATATTCTTGCCTCCTTTGTCAAAGATTAATTGACCATAGTTGTGTGCATTTATTTCTGGGCTCTCTATTGTGTTCCATTTGTGCATATGTCTATTTTTTGTGCCAATACCATACTCTTCTGATTACTGTAGCTTTGTAGTATTGTCTTAAATCTGGGATTGTTGTATCTCCAGTTTTGTTCTTTTTCCTCAGGATTACTTTGGAAATTCTGAATGTTTTATAGTTCCATATGAACTTTGATTATTTGTTCTAGTTCTGTAATAAATGTCACAAGTAATTTTGGATCCTATTGAATCTCTATATTGCTTTGGGTAGTATGACAATTTTAACATTAGTTCTTCTAATCCAAGAGCATGGGATATCTTTTCATTTCTTCTTAAATACTCTTCAATTTCCTTTATTGATGTTTTATAGTTCTCAGCATATAAGTCTTTTACCTCCTTGGTCAGGTGTATTCCTAAGTATTTTGTTCTTTAAAAAAAAAATTTTACTTATTTATTTGGCCGTTCTGGGTCTTAGTTGTGGCATATGGCATCTAGTTCCCTGACCAGAGATTGAACCTGGGCCCCCTGCTTTGGGCACACAGAGTCTTAGTGGCTGGACCACCAGGGAAGTCTGGTACTTTATTGTTTTTGAGGCAATGTAAATGGGATTGTTTCCGTAATTTCTCTTTCTTATAGTTCATTGTTAGTGCATAGAAATGCAACACATTTTATATATTAATTTTGCATCCTGCAAATTTAGTGAATTTATTGATGAGTTCTCCTAGTTTTCTGATGTCTTTAGGATTTTCTACATACAATATCATGCCATTTGCAAACAGTGATTTTTTATTTATTCCTTTACAATTGGGTTCTTTCTTTCCTTTTCTTGTCTGACTGCAATAGACATCCAATACTATGTTGAATAAAAAGGGTAAGAGTGGAAATCTTTGTCTTGTTCCTCATCTAGAGGAAATGCTTTCAGCTTTTTATTATTAAGTATGAACTTAATGTGGTTTGTCATATGTGGTCTTTATTATGTTGAGGTATGTTCCCTCTATGCCCACTTTCTGGAGAGTTTTGTTTTACTTTTATCATAAATAAGTGTTGAATTTTGTCATATCTTTTTCTACCTCTATTGAGATGATCATATGGTTTTTATTCTTCAATTTGTTAGTGTGGTATATCACATTGATTGATTTATATATATTAAGAAATCCTTGCATCCCTGGGATACTTGATCATTTTTTAATGCATTATTAGATTCTGTTTGCTAATATTTTATTGAGGATTTTTGCATCTATGTTCCTCAATGATATCGGCCTGTATTTTTCTCTTTTTTTGTAATATTATCATCAGGTTTTTGGTATCAGGTTTATGCTGGCCGTATAGAATAAGTTCAGGAGAATTTTTCCTCTGCATTTTTTTTTTTTTTTTGTAATTTTGGAAGGATATGTGTTAACTCTTCTGTACAGTAAGTCCCCTACATATGAATGAGTTCCATTCTGAGAGCACATTTGTAAGTCCAACTTGTTCATAAGTCCAATAAATTTAGCCTAAGTATCCAACAAACATAGTTGGTCACATATTGATAGTGCTGTAATGTAATAGGTTAATAATATTTTTCACATAATACATAAAAAATAAACATAACAAATAAAGAAAACATTTTTAATCTTACAGTATAATACCTTGAAAAGTACAATTGTACAGTATTATAACAACTGGTATCCAGGGGCTGGCATTGAGTTAACAGTCAAGAAGAGTTACTGACTGGAAGAGGGAGAGGAGGTGAGAGATAGTAAAGCTGAAGGATCTTCAGCAAGAGACGGAGGGCAAGTTGCAATTTTACTTACACCTGACATTGACGGCAAAAGTTCTGGTTCCTTGTTGATTTGGTGCTATCTACCCTCTTGAAACAGGGCTTCCTAGGTATGGCTAGTGGTAAAGAACTCACTTGTTAATGCAGGAGACTTGAGATGTGGGTTCAATTCCTGGATCAGGAAGATCCCCTGGGGAAGGGCATGGCAACCCACTCCAGTATTCTTGCCTTGAGAATCCCATGGACAGAGGAGCCTGGTGGGCTACAGTCCATAAGGTTACAAAGAATCAGACATGACTAAAGGGACAGTATGAACACACTCACACCCTCTTGAAAAAAAAAAAAATCCAGTGATGTCTGGGTAGTAGCTTTTTTTTTTTTTTTTAACCTCATCATAGATGACATGATAGCTGGATTGCGCTCTGAACGGCTGCTGCAACATTTGTGTACTGTTCTACATTTGGATTCTATACCTCAAAAACTAACAGACCTTTCTCAAATAAAGAAAATCTCCTTGCCATTTCCTGCATTGTGAATCTCTACAGTTCTTCAGTTACTTCTTCTTCATTTATCTCTCTTCATCCTTTCTCTGGGCCTCCAATTCCATTAAATCTTCATTAGTGAGCTCCTTGTGTTGCATAGTTCAATGAAGTCATCCTCTTGCAGACCTAGCTCTACCTTGTACACAAAAACACAACCACTTGTAGATAATGCATACATGTGACAATGTGTACTGGATGCATGAACCGACTTGCATAATTTGACATGTGAACATGCATTCACATCTTTGAAAGTCTGCAACTTGAAGGTTCATATATAGGGGACTTACTGTTAATGTTTGGTAGAATTTACCTGTGAAGTTGTCTGGTCCTGGACTTCTGTTGGGAATTTTTTTTTTTTTAATACTGATTCATTTAATTACCAGTAAATGGTCTTCCATAGTTTCTATCTCTTCCTGATTCAGTCTTAGGAAGCCGAACATTTCCAGGAATTTATCCATTCTTCTGGGTTGTGCATTTCATTTACATATAGCTGTTTGTAATAGTCTTTTGATGCTTTGTATTTCTGTGGTGTCAGTTGTAACTTCTCCTTTTTGATTTCTGATTTTAATGACTTAGGTCCTCTCTCTTTTTGCTTGATGAGTCAGACCAAAGGTTTATCAATTTTGCTTATCATTTCAAAGAACTAGCTCTATGTTTCATTGATTTTTTTCTCTTGTTTTCTTTTTTTTTTAGTCTGTATTTCCTTTATTTCTGTTGTGATCTTTATGATTACTTTCCTTCTACTAACTTTGGGTTTTGTTCTTCTCTTTCTAGTTCCTTCAGGTGTAAGTTTAGGTTATTTATTTGAGATTTTTCTTATCTCCAGAGGTAGGCTCATATCACTATAAACTTCCCTCTTACAACTGCTGTGTTCCATAAGTTTTGAATTATTGTGTTTTCACTTTAAACTATCTCCAGCATTTTTAAAATTTCCCCTTTGATTTCTTCAGTGAGTCACTGGTTTTTAAATTGTTGCTGTTGTTTGGTTGCTAAGTCGTGTACGGCTCTTTTGCAACACCTTGGATTGTAGCCCACCAGTCTTCTCTGTTCATGGAATTTCCCAGGCAAGAAAACAGGAATGGGTTGCCATTTCCTTCTCCAGGGGATCTTCCTGACTCAGAAATTGAACCTGAGTCTCATGCTTGGCAGGAAGATTCTTTACCACTGAGCTAGACTCCATGTGTTTGTGCTTTTTGCAGTTTTTTCCCCCCTTGTAGTTGATTTCTAGTATCATAGCACTGATGTCAGAAAAGATAGTTGATATGATTTTAATTTTCTTAAATTTACCAGGGCTTGTCCGTTGATGTAAGTGGGGGTGATGCAGTCCCTTACTATTATTTTGTTGCTTTTGATTTCTCCCTTTGTGTTTGTTAATGTCAATATTTGCTTTATGTATTTAGGTGCTGCAATGTTGGGTAGACAACCTCAGGTATGCAGATGATACCACTCTAATGGCAGAAAGTGAAGAGGAACTAAAGAACTTCTCGATGAGGGTGAAAGAGGAGAGTAAAAAAGATGACTTAAAAGTCAACATTCAAAAAACTAAGATCTTGGCATCTGGTCCCATCACTTCCTGGCACAAAAATGAGGAAAAAGTTTAAGCCGTGACAGATTTTATTTTCTTGCATTCCAAAATCATTGCAGATGGTGACTGCAGCTTCGAAATTAAAAGATGCTTGCTCCTTGGAAGGAAAGCTATGACAAACCTAGACAGCATATTAGAAAGCAAAGGCATCACTTTGCTGACAAAAGTCCCTATAATCAAAGTTATAGTTTTTCTAGTAGTCATGTATGTATGTGAGAGTTGGACCATAAAGAAGGCTGAACACCAAAACCTTGATACTTTCAAGGTATGGTGCTGTAGAGACTCTTGACAGTCAGTTGGACTATAAGGAGATCAAACCAGTCAATTCTAAAGGAAATCAACCCTGAATATTCATTGGAAGGACTGATACTGAAACTGAAGCTCCAATACTTTGGCCACCTGATGCGAAGAGCAGAATCATTGGAAAAGACCCTGATTCTGGTAAAGATTGAGGGCAAGAGGAGAAGAGGGTGACAGAAGATGAGATGGTTGGATGGCGTCAGTGGACATGAATCTCAATCTGAGAAAACTCTGGGAGATAGTAAGGACAAGGAAACCTTTGTACTGCAGTCCATGGGATCTCAAAGAATTGGACATGATTTAGGGACTGAACAACAACAATGTTGGGTGGATATATATTTACAATTGTTACCTTTTTTTTTTTTGGATTGATTGCTTAATCATTATGCAGTGTCCTTCTTTGTCTCTTTTTACAGTCTTTATGTTAAAGTCTATTTTTTCTGAAATAAGTTTTATTACCCTAGATTTCTTTTGACTTCCATTTGCATGGAATAACTTTTTCCATGCCCTCATTTTCAATCTGTATCTTTAGATCTGAAATGAGTCTCTTGGTGGCAGCATATTTACAGATTTTGTTTTTGTATCCATTCATGAACCTGAAGTTTCTTATCTTAAAGGGAACTTTTTCTTAAGACTAATAAAGTTAATAAAGAGAATAGCAGTTAAGATTTCTTACGGTTAATAAAGAGAATAGTGGTTCATAACTCCCCAGAATGCGTCACTTTTTTATGAGGATTATTTTGAGCTAAAGGAAATTGAGACCTTGTGGGTTCTAGAGATACTACTGCCCCTCTCTTAACTACTTAGGAGGGCTTAAATTGGTAATTTTTTTGTGAACAGAGATATTAATGGAGATAAATTTTATCTAGGTGACTCCATCTATGTGGCAGAGCAGATATCTAAGTGCCAAACATCTGTTCTTCTTACATCCTATGAAAGACCCTCCTGTCCTTGCAAGCCATAGATCCCTATCTTATTTCTTAGCTCAGGATGGCATGTATTTCTCATTTTATCTTTCTGTCTCAGAACCCTGCATGTATGTGGTGTTTCAGTAGCTATAAAATTAAATTTGATTTTTCTTTTTTTCTTTAATTTGTCTTATGTCAATTTAATTCTTAGACTGGCCAGAAAAACCTACAAGGGTTCTTTACAGAAGCACTGACTCTGTGAGCATGAAAGGTCAGTGCACTGGATACCAGAGCCAAGGAGATATTGGTATTATTTCTATCTCTGCCTATAAACTGTCTTCATTCTTTTCTAGTTTGTATCCTTTTCAGTCAAACTTAGATCCTGAGTTATGTTTAAACTGGGGTTAGCATAATTCAGTGTTCGTTGAAATTCTCACTAAATAATAGACACTCTGGAGCATCTTTTGATGTTTAATAGATGTCAAATACTGGTAATAGGCTGTTATTAAAAATGTTAACTTTCTGAAGTGACTGAGAGCTGAGAGTTAACTTGTTTTTTTCCTTCTATACAGAGAAATCTATTTGTCTATACAATGGCACCCTAGAAAATGGAGTGGTGAATAATTTAATAATTGCACAAATACATTTCACTCATCAGCAAAGCATACAGAAATGGTTTAAAATAAATTTTATCTATCAAGTTTTCCCATTTGTTATTATACTTTCAAAGGTAATAAAGGAAAGGAAAGTCTCTTGATCAATATATAAAAAACAGAGTTAATTAAAAACAGTCATATACATATATTTATATATATGTAGCTCAGTGGTAGAGCTTGTGCTTAACATGAACAAGGCCCTGGGTTCAATACCCAGCCCTCCAGGGCTTTAATCTTAGCCCTGAACTAAGGCTCACAACTTTTAGGGCCTCCCTGGTAGCTCAGATGGTAAAGAATCTTGGTTCCAATGAAGGAGACCCTGATTCTATCCCTGGGTCAGGAAGATCCCCTGGAGAAGTGAACCACAATCCACTCCAGTATTGCCTAGAAAATTCCATGGACAGACCATGGGGTCTCAAAGAGATGGACACATCTGAGTGACTAACACATACACACACATATATGTATACACATATACATACAGTTTATTCCACAGAAGAAAAACTGGAGGCTTTACTACAGTTGAGCTTTGAATTTTATTCATGGCTATGACAAGGACACCAGATAATCTATTCTTATCCAGTGTTAACAGTAGAGTGACACCTGGTGAAAAATTGCTGTAATTGGTGATTTGAACTGTTGAAAGTCACAATCCTCAAATGGCATTACTCATGCTAGAAATCCATGATACCGAACCTAGTGTAAGGTGAGTGCAGAGAAAAAGAGCAAGCCAGGCAGTCAGGCAAGAAAAGGAAATTTATTAGAGGAAAAGAGAGGGTGACTGGCCCTTAAGGAGAAGCAGCATTCTCCCTTTCTGACGGAGTCCTTCTTATACCCTACCAATGAAAAATTCTCTGAAGGGATGGTCATGTAGCCGGAAGTCTGGAATCTGGTGGTCTCGCAGCTTTGAGAAGATAGGCTCTAGTGAGGTAACAGGATGCCATTTGGGCAATCTGGTCAGTCTTACAGATCACTGTGATTTTATTCTTCGTTCACAGGGTCGACATAACGAGCCTTCTTATCAGTGAGACTCCATGTGGGCCCTATCTCTTAGATTTAATACCTGATCTAATGGAAGTTTCAACCTTTCCCAGAAATTTAATGTTAATCAACCAGTCTGGAATTTTCTGGTCAAGCACTCCGTGTAGTCTGTCCCAGGGGCCTAAGAGGAAGAAGAGGCATCTGCATGATAAAACCTTACTTTTCCCTTCCCACCCCAAAGAGGACCTTTTTAGACCTCCTGGTCTAAAAATAATAAGTTCTTTTCTATTGCTAATAGTTTCTTTCCCCCATCTTTCTTCCTACAAAAGCCTTCCATTTTGTACAACTCTTCTGAGCACTGCTCTAGTTACTAGATAAGATTTTGCTCCATTCATGAACAGTGAAATAAAGCTAATTAGATTTTCAAATTAGCTGAGTTTTTTTTTTTCAAAAATTTTTTTAAACAGATAAAAAAATAAATAGCTGAATTAAATAAATAGCTGATTTTTAAAAAAAATAGAAACAATTGTAGGCATATCATAAAGAAGGGCATTATAGATTAAAGCTGAAGAATACATTTGGCTTTATGATTATTTTGGTAGTATGTAATTCTCATTTAGAACATATATAACAGTTTACTGAAAGATTTAAGATGTGATTTTCTCATTCTCTTCAAAAGCAATTTAGACTATTGAGGAAAGCTAAGAATTCATATCAGTAAATCTAGATTTGAGTCTTGGTACTATGATTTACTCACTGTATAAATGAGAACAAAATAGGTTGTTTCCTCTGTAACTTGAAATAAAATCAGCTTATTCCATCCTTCTTATCTTTCAGGGCTATTGTGATGTTCAAAAAGGCAATATGATATTTGTAAATTGCAAAGGATTTTGCAGATGATAGATTCTATTTATCAATGGTAAAGGTACAAGAAAACAGTAGGATTGTGAAGAAAATTAAAAAAAAAAAGGAAGGAATGAGGGAAAACAAAATGTATTTTTGAGTGGCCACTGTGTAACAGACATTTAAAAAATTTTTTAGCACATTTAATTCTCCATACCTTGTAAATGAAGTGATAAAGAGTCCTTCGGTTTCCAAATGAGAAAACCAAAGTCAGTTTAAGTAACTTGCTTAAGATCACATAGCCAGTAGGCACCAGTTGCTGCTGCACTGCAGCTAAGTCTCTTCAGTCATGTCCGACTCTGTGCAACCCTGCAGACGGCAGCCCACCAGGCTCCTCCGTCCCTGGGATTTTCAAGGCAAGAGTACTGGAGTGGGTTGCCATTGCCTTCTCCATGGCACGAGTTAGTGCTTCTTATTTCATTATTTCAGGGTCTCCTGCATTGCAGGTGGATTCTTGACCAGCTGAGCTACCAGGAAAGTCCTCTTTTATTATCAGATCAGATCAGATCAGTCGCTCAGTCGTGTCCGACTCTTTGCGACCCCATGAATCGCAGCACGCCAGGCCTCCCTGTCCATCACCAACTCCCGGAGTTCACTGAGACTCACATCCATCGAGTCAGTGATGCCATCCAGCCATCTCATCCTCTGTCGTCCCCTTCTCCTCTTGCCCCCAATCCCTCCCAGCATCAGAGTCTTTTCCAATGAGTCAACTCTTTGCATGAGGTGGCCAAAGTACTGGAGTTTCAGCTTCAGCATCATTCCTTCCAAAGAAATCCCAGAGCTGATCTCCTTCAGAATGGACTGGTTGGATCTCCTTGCAGTCCAAGGGACACTCAAGAGTCTTCTCCAACACCACAGTTCAAAGGCATCAATTCTTCAAAGCTCAGCCTTCTTCATAGTCCAACTCTCACATCCATACATGACCACTGGAAAAATCATAGCCTTGACTAGACGAAACTTTGTTAGCAAAGTAATGTCTCTGCTTTTGAATATGCTATCTAGGTTGGTCATAACTTTCCTTCCAAGGAGTAAGCATCTTTTAATTTCATGGCTGCAGTCACCATCTGCAGTGATTTGGGAGCCCAGAAAAATAAAGTCTGACACTGTTTCCACTGTTTCCCCATCTATTTCCCATGAAGTGATGTGACCGGATGCCATGATCTTCGTTTTCTGAATGTTGAGCTTTAAGCCAACTTTTTCACTCTCCACTTTCACTTTCATCAAGAGGCTTTTGAGTTCCTCTTCACTTTCTGCCATAAGGGTGGTGTCATCTGTATATCTGAGGTTATTGATATTTCTCCTGGCAATCTTGATTCCAGTTTGTGTTTCTTCCAGTACAGCGTTTCTCATGATGTACTCTGCATAGAAGTTAAATAAACAGGGTGACAATACACAGCCTTGACGTACTTCTTTTCCTATTTGGAACCAGTCTGTTGTTCCATGTCCAGTTCTAACTGTTGCTTCCTGACCTGCATATAGGTTTCTCAAGAGGCAGGTCAGGTGGTCTGATATTCCCATCTCTTTCAGAATTGTCCACAGTTTATTGTGATCCACACAGTCAAGGCTTTGGCATAGTCAATAAAGCAGAAATAGATGCTTTTCTGGAACTCTCTTGCTTTTTCCATGATCCAGAGGATGTTGGCAATTTGATCTCTAGCTCCTGTGCCTTTTCTAAAACCAGCTTGAACGTCAGGAAGTTCACGGTTCACATATTGCTGAAGCCTGGATTGGAGAATTTTGAGCATTACTTTACTAGCGTGTGAGATGAGTGCAATTGTGCGATAGTTGAGCATTCTTTGGCATTGCCTTTCTTTGGGATTGGAATGAAAACTGACCTTTTCCAGTCCTGTGGCCACTGCTGAGTTTTCCAAATTTGCTGGCATATTGAGTGCAGCACTTTCACAGCATCATCTTTCAGGATTTGGTTTGGTTTCAGGATTTGATTTCATCTTTTATTATACCATCTCTTTTTCTGGACAGAACATTTTTCCTCTTTCAAACCCAGCTCCCTGATGGAAAGGCTATATGCACATTTCTTTACTCATTTGTTCATTTCAATAAATATTTATTCTCTGTCAGAACTAATAAGTCATTGTTCTGGTTCTTTCAAGGAAACAGAAATGGATAAAAAGTGATCATTGTGCATATGAAGTTAAAGTCCACTGTTTCCAGCCAATTCTATGCTTTTCTTGTTGATGGTAGGATGACAAATAATTAACACTGGGAAATAGATGCTCTGTAAGTGGATTCTCAGAGGAGAATAAAGTTATTGAATTTGCTTCAGTTTCCATTGAATTAAGAGCTGAGCAGAAATCTTTTTTGTTTTTAGTTGAAAATGGAAAATATATCACCATATTCTCTTTGTTTGTTAACTGGAATATTAAGATGGTAAACAGAGTTGTTGGGAGTGCTGGCTGTGGATCAAGTCCTACTAGCTCCATGTATCAACCGTACTCTTGGAAAGTCGCTTCTCTTCTCCAAGCTTCAACTTCATTAACAGTAAATGTACTTGAAACTCTAAAATAAGAATAACCCCCCAACCCCAATTCGTTATGAGGATAAAATGAATGAGCATGTGTGTGCGTGTGCATGTATGCATGTGTGCCTGTGTCCACATGATGTACGTTAAATGTTAATACTGAGCACAATGTCTGAGGCTTGGCAAGCAGTCCTCAAACGATAGCAATTATTACAATTATTTTGTCTTTGAGGACACAAATCATTATTCCCAATGTCAGTTTTGATTGCACAGTGATTGGTTTGTTTTGTTTTATGTTTCCCCTTTGTACTCTAGCCCAGGTCAATTCACTGTTAGCTGTCCTGTTAGAAAGCAACGAGTTGGGTCCTAAAAAGACATGGTGTAGACCAGGCCAGTTTTGGTGGTGCTGGAATGAAAATGATAGAAACAACAGCTAATTGAAATAACCTGCTTAGTAGATTGGACTTAATCTAGGAATATTTTAGGTTTATGTATACTGGGCTATTTGTTTTATTATTTTTAATTAAATTCCTGGTAACAGTTTTCTTTTCATTGTTTTTAAAGGAGGTGTGACAGAAAGGTCAGAAAGGAAATTGAGGCTAATTACTGGTTTGAATTACTTGACTTACAGGAAATTCTGTTTTATGGCCTTTGTCTTTAAATATTCCCTTTTCCCTGACAATTGCATTTTAATTATAGTTGTTACACTCATGGAATGCTTATGGTGCATCAGACCATATTTTAAGTGATTGTCATGAGTTAGTTTATTCTTCTAAAACTTAGTGTGTTAGATAGCACTACTGGGCATCTATTTGGTGTAGGCCTGCTGGCAGCCAGAGGAACGTGAACCAAAAGAACAGCAACACTGAGTAGGGCTATTGCGTTAGAAGCCCTGGAAGAGGGTATTACAGATGAGGATGCTGAGACACAGAAATGTTAACTCACAGGTCCCAGCATGTACGTGGTACGGCTAAGAATGAACATAACTAGCCTGACTCCCAAGCCCATGCTCCCAACAGCTCCAGACATGCCTCCCTTAAAGTCAACTAATTCTGTCTATTTTGGAATATTGAAGTCATGACTTGTGCCAGGAAGGAAACACACAAGCACAGTGATTAGTGAGCCCCACTGGGCCTGTGATAAACCAAACCTCTTCCTCAGTGCATTACAGAGAAGGAAGAAGATAACTGGACTGGTAATTAGGGGCCATGAGCTCTGGCTTAGGGCCTAATACCAGTTTGCTGTGTGGCTTAAATAAGTGACTTTCAAAGCCTCAGTTTCCTCATCTATAAAATGAGGGATTGGGCAAGACGATCTCGAGGGACTCTCTCGGCTGTGAAAAGTCAATGCTGTTTAAGTAAGTTTGTGATGTGTAAAATTAGGCAAAATTCCATGTTAGAACTACTGTTGGTTATGGTTATTATTATGAATGGCCACTGATAAAATAGTTTATCTAAGCAAGCACAGTGATTGTTTTGTTCTATTTTTCCCTTTCATAGTCTGCTGCTGCTTCTGCTGCTGCTGCGTCGCTTCAGTCATGTCCAACTCTGTGTGACCCCATAGATGGCAGAGTCTAGCCCAGGTCAATTCACTGTTAGCTGTTCTCTTAGAAAGCAATGAGCTGGGTCTTGAAAAGACGTGGTGTAAAGCTGGTAGGTTTTGATGGTGCTTGAAAGGTAGGTTTTGAAAGTGGGGGGCGGGGAAGTGTGTGTGTGCACAGAGGTCCAGGGGATTAGAGAGCTTCCAGAAGAGATGGTGGGGGCTGCATGTGGGCACACAGGTGCCCAGGGGTTGATGGTGAGAAAAGTGGTGGTGATGCTCTGCTCTTCAGTTATTCTCAAAAGGTCATTCCTTTTGTTTTTGTGGAGCTTCTCTTTCTCCAATGACTCCTGTGTCCTGGAGTTGATATGCCACTTAAGTTGGCCAGTCAGAATATTTCTTTAGGAATTTTAAAAAGTATTACTAAAAGGGAGAAGGGGTAACTCCTCTCTGGTGGGGTGAGAGACTCATGGCCTGTCAGACAAACTTATCCTCCGGTTTGTGGAGGAAGTGAGTTTGAGGGATTAGAACTGATCTGCAGATAGAAGCGTATCCTGATAATGTTAGAATATCTGGTTCTGTTAGTTCCAGAAGACAAACTCACATATCTATTTTTTTTTTTAATGTAACCATTTCTTGGACTCTTTAGGTTACAAAAAAAAAAAAAAAAAACCCACAAAAAACCCTCTCTTTGTCTAAGCTGCTTTGAGTTGGATTTCTATAGCTTGAAAAAAGGAAATAGCAAGAACAATTCAATTCACTGATAATTGAATTCAAATCAATTAAACTCTGAACCCAGAATCCATGAACCACCAAGAAGAACGTAAAATTTTATTGGTTGTTGCATTTTTCTGTTGTAAAGATGCATGGCTTTCATCAGATTCTCCAAGGGGGGTGTGAATCAGAAAAGGATAAGAACAATTGCACCAGAGAGTTTGCAGGCAGGGGTGAGATCATTTCTGCAGGAGTTCAATAAACAGCCATTGAATAGATTCAGGACACATCAAGTTAGTCCTGCTGAGCTTCAGATATGGGATGAGGTTCATGAAGGACACAAGATGAATGGCATGGCCTCAAACAGAGCACATCTTGTGGGTGAGACACACGGCTAAAGTGAAACAGAGTGGAGTAATTTCTGTAACAGAGGTACACAGTGTGGGCCCCTGTGGGAAGCAAGAGCTGATGGCTGATTCTCACTGGGATATCAGAGAGACTGAGCAAAGTGCTTTGCACACATGTGATGCTCCAAAGGCTGGGCACGACCTCATCACTTATTTAGAGTAGTGGCTAGGAACTCAGACCCTGGCATCAGCCAATTGAGTTAAATCCTCCCCAACCCACTTACTAGCTGTGGGACCATGGACCTGGTATTCCTGACCTTGAATTTTCCCATCTGTAAAACTGAAATAATAATAGTTACTACCTCACAGGATAAAAGGCTGGTTGCAACAGAGTAAGGTGGACACTGGGGTGGTAGTGGTGGTGGCGGTTTAATAACAAGAGAGGATGGAGCAACATCCAGGCTGAGAGGGCGGTGGGGACAAAGGCAGAGCAGCAGGGGATTGTGCATTATGACTGGGGGCAGCAGTGTGGTTTGCTGAGAGCTCAGTGTCCATCAGCTGAGTTTGGAGAGGCAAACTGGAACTCCTTGGAGGCCAGGCTCAGGAGATTCAGAGGCAGTGGGGGCCATCAGAATGTCCTATGCAGAGGAATAACATGATTGGATCTGGGAAGCAGAATAAAGACTGGCTGTAGTATAGAGAAAGGACAGCCCCGCACAGATATGGTGGGTGACACAAGGGAATAAGGGTAGGGTAGCTCAGTGGTTAAGAGCATAAGCTTTGAAATAAGACTGACAGACAAGGTTTCAATTCCTGCCTCTGGCTCTTACTATTTATATTATTTTGGAAAACTTAAAATGATGATGGAATCAGTACTTATCTCTGGGATTATTTAGAGGCATAAATGAGCTGAGGCATTTCAGGGTTAAATTTTTAACTGGCACCTAGCAAAACATTTCTTTTTTGGTTGTAATAACAATAATATTGGATAAAAATGAGTATATATTTCTTCCAAGTCTGGAAAGATCCAGACCTGGACCAGTGGGCCTGGTCCCCAGAGCACTCCCACCTCAGATCTGACCTGTGGGGCTTGTCCAGTACAGATTCTCCAGAAAAGGGCATCTAGCATCATAGGGTCTAGAATTAGGCCCAGGCAACTCTGAGACAGGCTGAGACCTCTGACTTGGGACCCTTTGCTGCACTGGTGAACCTGGACAAAGGTTTTCTAAGCAACAAAATACAGAGAAACTATATGGGACTAAAACTAACTGTGTGCATCACAGTTGGAACACACTAATGACAAGATACAAAAAGCCAAAACTTAGCTGCCACTTCTGAGGTCAGGAGCAAAAGCAGGGTACTGTGCACACAGCACCACCAAAGGAGTGGGCAGACAACCTGAGCCAACCCTCTGGCTCAACCCATGGGTCCATTTCTATCTTCATCCCATTAAGGCACCTGCTCACCCCCTCAGGAAGCAAGCAGGGGAACCTGTTACTTATTTTCATTCCTTCGTATAGCACACATCCCAGTAAAGCCTTGCCTGAGCTCCTCATCTGGCCTCATCAATTTCTGTTGATTAAAGAGTCTAAGAACCTGGCTTAGAAACAGTTCTACCTTCTATTCTGCCAGCATCTTTCCCCACTAAGCAACACCCCTACTTGGCATTTGCTGTTCTTCATGGTTTATGTTACTCTGGGTGTCCGCAGGCCCACAGCAAGTGGATGCCTGAACTTGGCTGTGAATATGACTCAGAAATGGCCATCATTACCTCAGTGCTTGCTTCCTGTTGAGAACATGATCTGAGAAGTAATCAGCCCTCTCCATGAACAAAGGCTAAATAGTTGGGCTTTTAGTTTAAAATGAACAAAATCTCTGTGATATTTGCAACTCAATTCCAAGACAGAGGAAAAAAAAACATTTCAAATGGAAAGTGAATGGCAGACTATAAAAAGAGAACTCATTTCTTCCTTTTTGAAATCCAGGTTCATATGGTTGATTTTCATTTGAAAATATTGAAGAAATGGGAAGAAAAAAATGTTTAATGCGATATTTCAGATCATGGACCAAGTGTCTACGGCCAGGCCATTCAAAATTGACACATATCACAGTTACCTACTGATTACTAATCTATTTGTAATTTAGGTTGGTGATGTTTATTATAATAAATATTTGTATGGTACTGTGTCCCATGCAACATTCTCAGCACTTCATTTTGCAGATGAGGAAACTGAGTCATAGTGAGGGAGGTTACACAATATGGTCAAGGTCACACAGTTAGGAAGCTGTGGAGTTAGGACTCAAACCTGGACCATCTGCAAACTGTGTATCTTTAACCACAATTCTATGATAACCAACTTTGTATTCTTTTGGTTTGACGTTGTTAGAATTTAAATGTGTCACTTAAATTAACAATCACCACCATAATGATTTTATTAAAATTCCACAAGAGGGGAAGACAAATTGGCCTTTCATGTAAATATTTCAGATTATTTCCAGTTTCTAAGATTATTTTAGTTCATGTCATAGAGAAGCTAAGGGCATTTATGGGAATAATGGACACCATCTTGTGTTCCTGGCCTTTTAAGTACCTAGATAATCACGATGGTGTGATCACTGACCTAGAGCCAGACATCCTGGAATGTGAAGTCAAGTGGGCCTTAGAAAGCATCACTATGAACAAAGCTAGTGGAGGTGATGGAATTCCAGTTGAGCTATTTCAAGTCCTGAAAGATGATGCTGTGAAAGTGCTGCACTCAATATGCCAGCAAATTTGGAAAACTCAGCAGTGGCCACGGGACTGGAAAAGGTCAGTTTTCATTCCAATCCCAAAGAAAGGCAATGCCAAAGAAGGCTCTAACTACCGCACAATTGCACACATCTCACACGCTAGTAAAGTAATGCTCAAAATTCTCCAAGCCAGGCTTCAGCAATACGCGAACCATGAACTTCCTGATGTTCAAGCTGGTTTTAGAAAAGGCAGAGGAACCAGAGATCAAATTGCCAACATCTGCTGGATCATCAAAAAAGCAAGAGAGTTCCAGAAAAGCATCTATTTCTGCTTTATTGACTATGCCAAAGCCTTTGACTGTGTGGATCACAATAAACTGTGGACAATTCTGAAAGAGATGGGAATACCAGACCACCTGACCCGCCTCTTGAGAAACCTATATGCTGGTCAGGAAGCAACAGTTAGAACTGGACATGGAACAACAGACTGGTTCCAAATAGGAAAAGGAGTACATCAAGGCTGTATATTGTCACCCTGCTTATTTAACTTCTATGCAGAGTACATCATGAGAAACGCTGGGCTGGAAGAAGCACAAGCTGGAATCAAGATTGCCAGGAGAAATATCAATAACCTCAGATATGCAGATGACACCACCTTTATGACAGAAAGTGAAGAGGAACTAAAGAGCCTCTTGATGAAAGTGAATGAGGAGAGTGAAAAGGCTGGCTTAAAGCTCAACATTCAGAAAACGAAGATCATGGCATCTGGTCCCATCACTTCATGGGAAATAGATGGGGAAACAGTGGAAACAGTGTCAGACCTTATTTTTTTTGGGCTCCAAAATCACTGCAGATGGTGATTGCAGCCATGAAATTAAAAGGCACTTACTCCTTGGAAGGAAAGTTATGAACAACCTAGATAACATATTCAAAAGCAGAGACATTACTTTGCCAACAAAGGTCTGTCTAGTCAAGGCTATGGTTTTTCCCGTAGTCAGGTATGTATGTGACAGTTAGACTGTGAAGAAAGCTGAGCGCCGAAGAATTGATGCCTTTGAACTGTGGTGTTGGAGAAGACTCTTGAGAGAAGCCACTTGGACTGCTAGGAGATCCAGCCAGTCCATTCTAAAGGAGATCAGTCCTGGGTGTTCATTGGAAGGACTGATACTGAAGCTGAAACTCCAATACTTTGGTCACCTCATGCTAAGAGTTGACTCATTGGAAAAGACTGATGCTGGGAGGGATTGGGGGCAGGAGGAGAAGGGGACAACAGAAGATGAGATGGTTGGATGGCATCACGGACTCAATGGACATGAGTTTGAGTGCTGCGATTAATGGGGTTACAAAGAGTCAGACACGACTGAGCGACTGAACTGAACTCAACCTTCTAGGAGATTTCTTCCTTCCCTCATGGCTCTGCAAATTTCTTTTTTTGTATTAACTCTTCTTTTGTACTCTTTATCAACTTGTCATCCTTTTACTTTTGTGCTGTAACACAAATTAACCCTCTTCCTAGAAAAGAAGCAACAAGTTAATTCTTTATGAATGGTTCTTATGTACTTCAGGGTGTGTGTCAAATGTGTCAACATTTACATCGACTTGACATTGATTTCGAAGCGTGGGTTCTTCCTCCATACCAGGCAATTCTTCAACAGCAGCAAGGTGTCCTACAGTTCAATTCAGTTGTGAAGCTGTCTAACTGAGGTTCACATCAGATCCCACAGGTTAAGGGCTCAGTTCCATGAGACTGTTATCCCATACTCCCTACTTCAGATGTCAATCAAACATCTGGGTTATTACCTGCGCTTTTGACTGACTGGCTATAAAATCAGAAATTTCCAAGACCCCCTCTTTGGGTTTGATTAATTTCCTAATGGCTCACGGAACTCAGGAAACAGTTTACTCATCAGAATACCAGTTTATGACAAACGATATAAGGATGTGAACCAGATGAAGAGATACACAGGGTGAGGTCCTGAACACAAAAGTTTTTGTTGTTCAATTTGTAGAGTTGTAGAATTTGTGGCTCAGTGTAGCAGCACATTGATGCCTAGTGGCTCACTAGCCTAGAAGTTCTCCCAACTCAGTCTTTTTGGGTTTTTATCGAGCCCTCTTTCCACAGACATGACTGACTAAATCGTTGGTCACTGGTGATTGAACTCAGTCTCCAGCCCGTCTCTTCTCCCTAGAGGCTGGGGGTGGAGTTGAAAGTGTCAACCCTCTAGTTATAGGGCAGGTTTCCCTGGCAACAGCTCCTCATCCTTAGGTGACCTAAGTGGTTTCCAGAAAGTCACCTTATTAAACATAACAAAAAAAATTTGGGGGCTCTCATCACTTAGGAAATTCTAAGGGTTCCAGAAACTAGAAGAGAAATATATTTTGCTTTTGTGTAAATATACAAACTAGTGAACTTATTAGTGGAAATTTTCTTAAAATGAAAGGAGGTTACATTGCGTTTAACTCCTGATCCCTTACTAATTTTTATTTTTTTTAATTAAAAGGAATTAAGCACATGCATTTGTTTGCTAGGGCTGCTGTAACATGGTACTACAGACTGGTTGGCTTAAACAAATTTATTTCCTTATGGTTCTGGAAACTGGAAGTCTGAGGTCAAAATGTCACCAGGATTAGTTTCTTCTGCAGGCCATGAGGGAAGTAACTCCAGGTCTTTCTCCTTGGCTTGTAGGTGGCTGTCTTTTCCCTATGTCTTCATATCACCTTCTCTTCTATGTATTTGTGTCCAAATTTTCTCTTTTTATAAGGATACCAGGCATATCAGATTAGGGCTCACACTTATAACTTATTTTAACTTAATTACCTTTGTAAAGACCCTGCCTCCAAATATAATCACATTCTGAGATACTGGGGGTTAGGACTTTTTACCATACGAATTTAGGAGTAGGAGCATAATTCAGTTCATAATATCATACAAAATAAAAATTGTCCAGTTGATTTACCACTATCCTAAAGATAAGAGTTCTTAATGGGGAGCTTTTTCTTTCAGTGGCATTGGCACAGTATGTAGAAAAAAATTACTGCAAGTATAGAACATGCTTGATTCCTGGGTTGGGAATTCTTGGGCTTCCCTTGTGGCTCAGCTGGTAAAGAATCTGCCTGCAATGTGGGAGACCTGGGTTCAACCCATGGGTTGGGAAGATTCCCTGGAGAAGGGAAAGGCTACCCACTCCAGTATTCTGGCCTGGAGAATTCCACGGACTGTATAGTCCATGGGGTTGCAAAGAGTTGGATATGACTGAGGGTCTTTCACTTCACTTCACAGACCATGCTGTGTTTCTGGAAACCATCATAATATCACTAATGTCTTAAGAAAGATTTTTTTCTTTCCTGATAAAGATAGTGCTATAACTAGAGATTGCATTTCTTACAATATTTTAAGTTTTTCCCTTCATTTTCCCCATCTGGTGTAAAGTCCACCTTGGACTTTACTTTTCTACATCTTCATTTACTTTCCAACTCTTTCTTTGATGCCTTTTGATTCTTTTCATCATACTGATATTTGAGTACTTTTTACTGGGACTTCCCTTCCCTCATTTGTAAAGTAGTGAAAACAATTACCTTCTCCAGGGATTGTTGAGGGTTGCATAATAGTAACTGTGGAAAAAGTCTTCCTTTTAATTGTATACACATGGATTTGCTCCCTATTTAAATTCTGAATTCTTAGGGAACAGGGAACATATTCTATTTCCAATGGATAAAAGTAGGCACTAAAATAATGTTGAGGGAACAAATTAATTCTATGAAAAAGGGCATTTTAC
>NW_011495045.1:3186089-3187334 GCF_000754665.1 Bison bison bison | reverse complement strand
ATGTATTGGAGAAGGAAATGGCAACCCACTCCAGTGACAGTGCCTGGAGAATCCCAGGGACGGGTGAGCCTGGTGGGCTGCCGTCTATGGGGTCACACAGAGTCTGACACGACTGAAGTGACTTAGCAAAAGCAAAATAATCTAATTTTAACCAGATGTAAGATCCAAGGAGCAATATAAACCTGGGAGCAGGCTAAGGGTGTGACTTTGGAAGTGGAGGGTTGTGACAACAGGATTATCAGATACAGAGCTGAGTCTTTCAGGAAAATGTGTTCCCAGGAGAGTTTGGAAAGCATCAGTAGGATGGGTGGAATAGCATCCTCCCAAATTCATATATTGATGTCTTGATCCCCAATACCTCAGAATATGACTATTTGAAAATAGTATTACTGAATATGCAAGTCAGTTTAAATGCAGTCATACTGGAGTAGAGTAGGCTTCCAATCCAACATGACTGGTGTCTGTATAAAAAGGGGGGATATGGACCAAAAGACAACATAGTAGGAGGATGTGATATGAACATGAAGCAGAGATGAAGTGACACATCTACGAACCAAAGAATTTAAAGATTAGCAGCGAGTCATGAGAAGTTAGGAGAGCAGATTTTCCCTCACCTTCCTTAGAAGGATCCACATCTGCCAACTCGGTGATCTTGGACTTCTGACTTCTAGAACTAAGACAACAAATTTCTGTCATTTAAGCTGCCTAGTCAAAAAGCACTTGTGGCAACCTAGGAAAATCAAGCAATAGGACTGGCAGCAATGAGGACCAGCTGGATAGGTTCAAGTTAAGGCTCTTCCATCCTAAGAATCAGCATCTTGGGGTAAGGAATGGCACATCAAGACATCTGAGAAGAATGTGAGAATGAGAGTTTGGTGTTTTGATGCATATGGCAGTTCTTGAGGACTTTAGCCCTTCAGTATGGAGGACTCAAGATTGGCAGAATCATACTGGGTTTTAGAGGGTGGGGTGAGAACAGACAACAGGGTTGAATTAAGATGGTTGTTTGGCCATTATGGACAATGGAAGTTGAGATGGATACTGAAGAGATATATCAATGAGGATAGATTAAATTTCATATTATGTTGTGGCAACAAACAGCTCCAAATCTTAGCTATATATAACAAGAAAAGTTTATTTTGTGTTTGAGCCATATGTCCAACACGGCTTGACAGGAATCTCTGCTCTCATTAGGGTACTGGTATTATGGGTTCTCTATTTCAAAAGATGCTTCTACGGCTAACC
>NW_011495045.1:3183149-3185540 GCF_000754665.1 Bison bison bison | reverse complement strand
CTTATAGTTTCCTTTGTTGTGCAGAAGCTTTTAATTTTAATTAGGTCCCATTTGTTTATTTTTACTTTTGTTTCCAATATTCTGGGAGGTGGGTCATAGAGGATCCTGCTGTGATTTATGTTGGAGAGTGTTTTGCCTATGTTTTCCTCTAGGAATTTAATAGTTTCTGGTCTTACGTTTAGATCTTTAATCCATTTTGAGTTTATTTTTGTGTATGGTGTTAGAAAGTGTTCTAGTTTCATTCTTTTACAAGTGGTTGACCAATTTTCCCAGCATCACTTGTTAAAGAGATTATCTTTTCTCCATTGTATATTCTTGCCTCCTTTGTCAAAGATAAGGTGTCCATAGGTGCGTGGATTTATCTCTGGGCTTTCTATTTTGTTCTATTGATCTATATTTCTGTCTTTGTGCCAGTACCATACTGTCTCGATGACTGTGGCTTTGTAGTAGAGCCTGAAGCCAGGCAGGTTGATTCCTCCAGTTCCATTCTTCTTTCTCATGATTGGTTTGGTTGTTCAAGGTTTTTTGTATTTCCATACAAATTATGAAATTATTTGTTCTAGTTCTCTGAAAAATACCATTGGTAGCTTGATAGGGAATGTATTGAATCTATAGATTGCTTTTGGTAGTATACTCATTTTCACTATATTGATTTTTCCAATCCATGAACACAGTATATTTCTCAATTTGTGTCCTCTTTGATTTCTTTCACCAGTGTTTTAACCACAATGAGGTACCATTTCATGCCAGTCAGAATGGGTGCTATCCAAAAGTCTTCTTCTGCTGCTGCTGCTAAGTCACTTCAGTCGTGTCCAACTCTCTGCGACCCCATTGACAGAAGCCCACCAGGCTCCCCCATCCCTTGGATTCTCCAGGCAAGAACACTGGAGTGGGTCGCCATTTCCTCCTCCAATGCATGAAAGTGAAAAGTGAAAGTGAAGTCGCTCAGTCATGTCCGACTCTTAGCTACCCCATGGACTACAGCCTACCAGGCTCCTCCATCCATGGGATTTTCCAGGCAAGAGTACTGGAGTGGGGTGCCATTGCCTTCTCTGATCCAAAAGTCTACAGGCAATAAATCCTGGAGAGGACGTGAGGAGAAAAGGGAACTCTCTTACACTCTTGGTGGGAATGCAAACTAGTACAGCCACTATGGAGAACAGTGTGGAGATTCCTTAAAAAACTGGAAATAGAACTGCCATATGACCCAGCAATCCCACTGCTGGGCATACACACTGAGGAAACCAGAATCGAAAGAGACACATGTACCCCAATGTTCATCACAGCACTGTTTGTAATAGCCAGGACATGGAAGCAACCTAGATGTCCATCAGCAGACGAATGGATAAGAAAGCTGTGGTACCTATATGCAATGGAGTATTACTCAGCCAATAAAAAGAATACATTTGAATCAGTTCTATTGAGGTGGATGAAACGGGAGCCTATTATACAGAGTGAAGTAAGCCAGAAAGAAAAACACCAGTACAGTATACTAACACATATATACAGAATTTAGAAAGAAGGTAATGATAACCCTGTATGCGAGACAGCGAAAGAGACACAGATGTATTGAACAATCTTTTGGACTCTGTGGGAGAGCACGAGGGCAGGATGATATGGGAGAATGGCATTGAAACATGTAAAATATCATATGTGAAACGAATTGCCAGTCCAGGTTTGATGCATGATGCAAGGTGCTCGGGACTGATGCACTGGGATGACCCAGAGGGATGGGATGGGGAGGGAGGTGGCAGGGGGGTTCAGGATGGGGAACACATGTACACTCATGGTAGATTCAAGTCAATTTATGGCAAAACCAATACAATATTGTACAGTAAAATAAATAAATAAATAAATAGAAAAGTAAAAATCTAAAAAAAGTAAGAATAATAAATCTATTATATGTTAGTTAACATAAATATTTTTTGTGAAAAGTAACTATATATTACAAAATAAAACAAAAATTTAGTCATAAGAGTGAAAAAAAAAAGAAAAAGAAAAATTCCACAGATCTTTTGAAATCAACCAAGTAAAACACAAAGGATGCTGAGAGATGCTGGGATTGGAGGCAACCTATTGAATGCCAACCTGATACAATTTGTAGAAAGTTAAGCTAGGATGATCTGAGCCACAGTCAGCTCCTGGTCTTATTTGTGCTGATTATACAGTGGAAGTGAGAAATAGATTTAAGGGACTAGATCTGATAGACAGAGTGCCTGATGAACTATGGATGGAGGTTCGTGAAATTGTACAGGAGACAGGGATAAAGACCATTCCCATGGAAAAGAAATGCAAAAAAGCAAAATGGCTGTCTGGGGAGGTCTTACAAATAGCTGTGAAAAGAAGAGAAGTGAAAAGCAAAGGAGTAAAGGAAAGATATAACTACCTGAA
>NW_011495045.1:3182019-3182461 GCF_000754665.1 Bison bison bison | reverse complement strand
TGGATCATGGAAAAAGCAAGAGAGTTCCAGAAAAACATCTATTTCTTCTTTATTGACTATGCCAAAGCCTTTGACTGTGTGGATCACAATAAACTGTGGACAATTCTGAAAGAGATGGGAATACCAGACCACCTGACCTGCCTCTTGAGAAACCTATATGCAGGTAAGGAAGCAACAGTTAGAACTGGACATGGAACAACAGACTGGTTCCAAACAGGAAAAGGAGTACGTCAAGGCTGTATATTGTCACCCTGCTTATTTAACTTATATACAGAGTACATCATGAGAAACACTGGGCTGGAAGAAGCATAAGCTGGAATCAGGGTTTATGGGAGAAATATAAATAACCTCAGATATGCAGTTGACACCACCCTTATGGCAGAAAGTGAAGAGGAACTAAAAAGCCTCTTGATGGAAGTGAAAGTGGAGAGTGAAAAAGTTG
>NW_011495045.1:3174892-3181919 GCF_000754665.1 Bison bison bison | reverse complement strand
ATATTGAAAAGCAGAGACATTACTTTGCCAACAAAGGTCCGTCTAGTCAAGGCTATGGTTTTTCCAGTGGTCATGTATGGATGTGAGAGTTAGACTGTGAAGAAAGCTGAGTGCCAAAGTATTGATGCTTTTGAACTGCAGTGTTGGAGAAGACTCTTGAGAGTCCCTTAGACTTCAAGGAGATCCAACCAGTCCATTCTAAAGAAGATCAGTCCTGGGTGTTCTCTGGGAGGACTGATGCTAAAGCTGAAACTCCAGTACTTTGGCCACCTCATACGAAGAGTTGACTCATTGGAAAGGACTCTGATGCTGGGAGGGATTGGGGGCAAGAGGAGAAGGGGACAACAGAGGATGAGATGGCTGGATGGCATCACTGACTCAATGGATGTGAGTTTGAGTGAACTCCGTGAGTTGGTGATGGACAGGGAGGCCTGGCGTGTTGCAATTCATGGGGTTGCAAAGAGTTGGACACGACTGAGCGACTGACCTGAACTGAACTGAAGCTAGGATGATCTGGGATTTGACAGAGGAGATTTGGATGCACATTAATATCAATATACATAAAGAATTAGAATAAATATTTTACCATTCATGTAACTGAAGGTTGTTTTTAGGTTAATGTACACTATTGCAAAGAATAACAGCACATCTCCCAACTGGGCCTAAAAGAGTACTTTTAACCAGTGGCAATTATTTGCTTGTTTGCTAAACCAATGCTTTTTCTAGTTATTCTGTTAAAGAAAAGTTAATGGAGACTCGTTCCTGGTTATAAAACAGAAAACTTGTGAAATGCAAACAT
The DNA here is from genome assembly GCF_000754665.1 of Bison bison bison. Taxonomy (NCBI): domain Eukaryota; kingdom Metazoa; phylum Chordata; class Mammalia; order Artiodactyla; family Bovidae; genus Bison; species Bison bison. Next base: position 3,181,120 of record NW_011495045.1, on the reverse strand, counting down.
GCCATGTTTGTGAAAGTGCAAATGTATTTGCAGTTAATGATTGGCAGTAAATTAAGGTTGTTATTTTCTCAAACATTGGCTACTTTGGGTAAAGAGAAGTAGAAACATCATCAGGTTTAATGAATTTGCCAATTGTCCTTATTGCATATTTGAATTTGTATATCTCTATATAATCAATCAATGAAGAAAAATCAACTTTGACTTAAAAGAGTAAAAGCCTACTAATTATTTTAGGATATATTTTCAATGTACTTTATTGTTGGTGCAAATATTTGTTTTCTTGATTAGAGAAAGTATCAAGTACAAGTTTGTAAATGGACTGCTTTATTGCAGAGAATCATTTTCCTTTTTGAACCTTTATTCATTCAAATTAAATGAAGTATTAGTTAATTGCTTTGCCATTCTATAAAGTGCTACACAAAAGTAAGCATCACCAGTTATACTTGTGGGCTGTGGCCCACGATGTTCTGTGTGTAGCTTCTTATGTACCATACCTTTTAAAATCTCAAGCAGGTCTTTTTAGTAAATGGAAGTGTGAAGACTTTAGCATTTGACTCAACGTGGTCTGGTTGACAAGAGCAATCTGGGGCAGACAGGAAGGTCTGAGGCCTGGAAAAAGACAGATCTTTTGAAGGTGGGAAAACCACAGAAGTGAGAGGAATAACAGGTCAGGAAAATATCTTCACAGATAGAACACCCAATTCTTGAGTATAGAAACTGAGCAGTGGAGTAGGTGGAAAACATAGACTATGAGGACAAGTGGTATAAGATCAGGCAGTCCAGAGGTTTTGAACATGGCCTCTGGGGTCACAGACACATAGATTTGAGTTTCACCTTCACTAATCAAAAGCTCTTTGGTTTGGGAAACATGAAAGTCTCTTTCTAATCTTCAAGTTGTGAAAGTGTTGGTTGTTCAGTTGTGTCTGACTATTTGCAACCCTATGGACTGTGGCCCACCAGGCTTCTCTGTTCATGGAATTCTCCAGACAAGAATATGGAGTGGGTTGTCATGCCCTCCTCCAGGGGATCTTCCCTACCCAGGGACTGAATGTTGGTCTGCTCCATTGCACACAGATTCTTTACCGTCTGAGCTACCAAGGAGGCTCCTTCAAGTTATTCAAATATAAAGTAAGACAATAGCAACCTTCTAAAGTCATCATTGTTAAGACAAATTTAGACAGTGTATATAAGGCATTAATATCGTTCCTGACAAACAAGGAGTGATTATTCACTTGTATGTGTGTGTGTGTTCAGTCATGTCCAGCTCTTTGCAACCCCATAGACTGTAGTTTGCAAGGCTCTTCTGTCAATGGAATTCCTCAATCGACAATACTGGAGTGGGGTGCCATTTCCTTCTCTGGGGCATCTGCCAGACCCAGGGATTGAACTCACATCTCTTGTGTCTCCTGCATTGTCAGGTGAATTCTTTACCATTGCACTGCCTGGGAAGCCCGTTCATCAACTATTGCCTCATGTATATTTGGGCTCAGCAGTGAAGAATCCACCTGCAATGCAGGAGATACAAGAAATGCAGATTCAGTCCCTGGGTTGGGAAGACACCCTGGATCAAGGCATAGCGACCCACTCCAGTATTCTTGACTGGAGAATCCCATGGACAGAGGAACCTAGTGGGCTACAATCCAAAGTGTCACAAAGAGTTGGACATGACTGAAGTGACTGAGCACACACGCATGTATATTTAGGACAACTAGTTTCAAATCAGAATCAGTTGTTTTCAGCTGTGTGGAGAGGGTCACTTTTGATGTTTAGTATCAGGCAAATCCTCTTACTGAGGAAGAGGAAGATAACTCAGCCAGACCAGCAGGTCACCTGTCACCATGTGAAGGAGGATGTACATGGCCTGGGTAGAGGAGACACATTTGCCATTTGTCTTGCTGCTGTGGAGGTAAGTCTTCTCTTGACAACTGCACCTAACCTTTGCCCATGGATGAGACAGCAGATGGGCTTCATGGATTTGCTGGTCACCATCCAAGCACAGGTCTTTCTCATCAGCCTGATGCATGTTTATGACACCTGGATCACAGATGTGTATGTGTAATGGGAGGAGTTCTTGACACACAAGGAGGCAGAGGTGGTGTGGAAGAAATATAATGTTTCGGTGGAAATTAAGAGAACAGTGACAGACCTAATTACAAAGTGTCAGAGGTAACGAGACATTTACAGTGCTGAGGTCCTTTGACAATGTGTTTCAACACTTCATTTGACTTAGAATGATCTTAATTATTCTTCACACTTGAGCAAAACAAATCCAGCCATTCGCACAGACACATTTAATGCACCATAAAATGCATTAAATGAGCCCAAAGAAAGTGCCTCCAGACAATAGAAAGTGTTTTCATTAGATCTTCACTCCCAAATCTGGGTAAGAGCTGGCGAAGGAGCTGAAACTGAGTCAGAGTGTCACTCAGGCAGCTAAGTGGGCAGCTCTGAGGTCACACAGTTCATTGTTACCGTGGGTGCACCTTACCATGGTAACAATGAACAGCAGAGATGGTGCTTTATGCTAAGGAAGAACTTGGAGATGTGGAACAGATGGCTTGTTGTCTGTTTCTATTTTGAGCATGACTATGAGCAATGGATCCAATTATATAACTGGAAGGGGAGAACCATCTAAGACATTTGTGGTTGATGAGGTTGACTGTGGAGCCACAGATTGGCACCAGGTGCACTGCCAGTTCCGGCAATCTTGTAGTACCTGCTCAGAAGTAGCCATGGTAACCATGGGTAACTCCAAGAATCATACCCTAGACCTTCACTGGGAAAGGAAGTGAGAAGTGGCTACCACCAAGCCCAGCAGATGGTTTCTATCGTCAATACAGACAATATGGATATGAACACTTTACTTTCATTACAAAAGACTGAATAATTTAAAAAGACCTTCAGTTTTTAATCCCTCTGTCAAAGAAAGATTAAATACTCACTTGATGTTTAGTTAAATAATGAGTTAAATAAGTAGTGAGTATTTAGTTAAATACTCACTCACTTGATTAGTTTAGTGTTTCTTCAAGTGTTTCCCAGAATACTGAGAAGAGAGAGAATTATTTCATATTTAAGTAAATGACAAGCATATGTCCTAAAAGTGCTTTCTCCAAAGTTGATTTTGTAGTGCGTTAGAAGCATAATTCAATAAAAGTTTCCTTGTCAAATAAATTTGGGCAATGCAAAATCAAGTAGGCTTCTTCACTAAAGGACATTACAATCTTTGATTTATGATATGAATTATGGATATGTGAGCACAGCATATAAAATACAGTAATCCCAAAATCCATTTGACTAGGGAGGGCTTTTTTCCTGTGCTTTCCCTTAGGGGAAGGTTGAGCAGGAGTATATTTTGAGCTGGTGCTTTGCAGATACCCCTTTTGGAAAAGGCCACTGTTGAGTAATTTAGGAATAATTAGGACAAAAATTATACAATTTAGCACTGTACAAATGGTTGAGATTTAACTGTTCTATTTGAGACCATCAAGCGTTCTTTACTTGTACTTGCTCCATGTATAAAATGAGAACTGTACCTCAGTTTTGAATTTTTTCATCAAAATCTCCATATATGTGGTCAGTATTGTTTTGGGTTCCTTCATGTTTCTATTTAGTCCTTCAAGTCATGTGAAGGAAAAACAAGCTGACTCATGGAAAAGTTTTCCAAATAGGAGATACTGAGTGAAAAGGAAAGCTGTCTAGTGACTGACATATCATATATTACTTTGTATTTCAAAAGACTTAAATTCCAAGGGCCTTGAAATTCTCAAAAACTTCACTGAGAAACATCATAACCTAAGAAATAGGTTCTATGCTCTGTTAAATACTTATTATATTCATCCTCCTGTAATCTTTTGCAGCCACAGTACAGCACATTCCCAATCACAGACTTTTTAAAGACCAAGTTCTGCCTCAGAAAGTGTATCTTGAATAATGTAGAATTAATGGCTATGTAAGTCCCCCACCCCCACCTATGCTAGGTAACGCTATACTCAATTATGTAAGTTTTCAGACCACTAATAATCAAATCAGCCTAGACATTCTCAGCTTTGTTTGTATTCTTGTGGCACACCAAATTGACAGCAGACTTCTCGCTCAATATTTAATGGATTTTCTCAGGATATCTTTACTGATAATGAAAAGGACAATGGAGCCTGCAGTGTTGCAAGCTCACAATCAAAAATATGGCAATTGGGCTTGATAAGCAGGATCGAGACAGGAACGTGCTCACTCTGAGGCTGCTGGCATTAACGTGTTTACAGGAGAACAGGGAGCTTGAGTCTGCCATTACAGAATCACCTCTCAGCACGGGGCAGAGCTTTGTGGCTGGTTGGAAGATGAACGGGGTGTATGGTCAGAATGGGGGTGGGGACATGGGCCAGAAGCGAGCTCTGGGCTGAAGGGTCAGGGTCGGAGATCCACACTCTGCTCCAGACTTTGCTGCCATTCACTATTCCCTCGGGACATGTCTGGGCTGGGATTCACAGTCCTTGCCTTCCACCCTGCACCTTGTAAATCACCGTCAGAGTGGCCTCGGGGCCACTGGGCCCACTAATGTGCCCTCATATAGCACTGAGAGCTCCCACTCAGATGACCTCCATAAATTTCGTTACTTGGAGCTGGGTGCACTGGAGAATTAAGTGTATTTGAAAGGAAAAATTAATCATCCAAATTAAGTGGGGAAGATTCTAGTGTGATGTAGTAAAAGCATTATTGAATGGGAAAGAAGAGGTTATGGAGGGGTGTGGAGAAGAAATCGCATATCTGTGTGACTCTATGATTATAAACAGGAACTCTTTGTTCAGTATTGCAGATAGAGTCTTGATGCAATAATATTATAATAACTAAAATAATAATAACCATTTATCAAGTGCTTATGATACGCCAAGTACTGTGCTAAGGGCCTCACGGGCTTCATTTCATTAAATTTTTACTACAAATAGTCATTGTTATAACCCACATTTTACTTATTAGGAAACTGAGGTCAGAGGGGTTTAGTAACTCTTCAAGGTTGCACAGCTAGTTCACCGAACAGCTTGGTCATTGGATTCTAAAGACGGGAGATCTTAATCAAAAGTTGTGCTGATAATGAGTCATACTACTTGGGTGTGAGAGTAAAACAGATTTCAAGAAAACAGAAGACGTATTTCTTGCTGTCATGGAGTTTATGCTCAAGAAAGGAAGATAAAGTATTTCAAATAGTTAGTTAGATGTTTATATAGCTATATGTGGCTGGGAAAGAGAAGTACAGGATTCCGTCAAGACATTTCACAGAAGCCCTTGACCAAACCCATGTTGTACTCCCTACATCATTCTGCCTTTATCCACAGCTTTAGGGACCAGCATACATTTTGTTGTTTGTTTAGTCACTCAGTCATGTCTGACTCTTCTGAGACTCCACAGACTGTAGGGAGCCAGGCTCCTCTGACCATGGGATTTTCCAAACAAGATTACTGGAATGGGTTACCATTTCCTCCTCCAGGAGATCTTCCTGACCCAGGGACTGAACCCACATCTCTGCAGCTCCTGCACTGCAGGCGGATTCTTTACCACTAAGCCACCGGGCAGCATATATACAATGCACAACAGAGTGAGTTAGGAAATTCAGGTCCATCCCTCCCATCGCAAGTTGTAGTGTTCACTGATTCTCAGTTCAAGAAGTATCAAATACATTTTCAATACGCATATTATCATCTTCTGTGTCTTATATGTCTATTGGATAAAAAGTATATCTTTATAGCAGGTTTGTCTCAGTTCAGTTCAGTTCACTCATGTCTGACTCTTTGAGACCCATGGACTGTAGCACACCAGGCTTCCCTGTCCAGCACCAACTCCTGGAGCTTACTCAAACTTATGTCCACCAAGTCAGTGATACTGTGCAACCATCTTATCCTCTGTTGTCCCCTTCTCCTCTTGCCTTCAATCTTTCCCAGTAAAAGGGTATTTTCAAATGAGTTAGTTATTCGCATCAGGTGGCTAAAGTATTGGAGCTTCAGCTTCAACATCAGTCCTTTCAATGAATATTCAGGATTGATTTCCTTTAGGATGAACTGGTTGGATCTCCTTGCAGTCCAAGGGACTCTCAAGAGTCTTCTCCAACACCACAGTTCAAAAGCATCAATTCTTCGGCACTCAGCTTTCTTCAGAGTCCAACTCTCACATCCATACATGACCACTGAAAACCATAGCCTTGGCTAGACGGACCTTTGTTGGCAAAGTAATGTCTCTGCT
>NW_011495045.1:3131634-3174792 GCF_000754665.1 Bison bison bison | reverse complement strand
AGACAGAGTAATGTCTCTGCTTTTTTTTTTTTTTGTCTCTGCTTTTTAATACGCTGTCTAGGTTGGTCATAACTTTTCTTCCAAGGAGCAAGCAGCTTTTAATTTCATGGCTGCAGTCACCATCTGCAGTGATTTTGGAGCCTCCCAAATAAAGTCTGTCACTGTTTCCATTGTTTCCCCATCTATTTGCTTTGAAGTTATGGGACCAGATGTCATGATCTTAGTTTTCTGAATGTTGAGTTTTAAGCCAGCTTTTTTTACTCTCCTCTTTCACTTTCAAGAGGAGAGTAAAAAAGCTCTTTAGCTCTTCTTTGCTTTCTGCCATAAATGTGGTGTCATCTGCGTATCTGAGGTTATTGATATTTCTCCCGGCAATCTTGATTCCAGCTTGTGCTTCATCCAGCCCAGCATTTCTCATGATGTACTCTGCATAGAAGTTAAATAAACAAAGGTGACAATATACAGCCTTGATGTACTCTTTCTTGATTTGGAACCAGTCTGTTTTTCTAAGTACAGTTCTAACTGTTGCTTCTTGACTGTATGCAGATTTCTTAGGAGGCAGGTCAGGTGGTCTAATATTCCCATCTCTTGAAGAATTTTCCACAGTTTATTGTGATCCACACAGTCAAAACCTTTGGTGTAGTCAATAAAGCAGAAATAGATGTTTTTCTTCAACTCTCTTGTGTTTTCGATGATTCAATGGATGTTGGCAATTTGGCAGGTTTGTCTACTTGATCTTCATGCCATTTTTGAGCTTCATAGTTGTGGCAAGAGAATAGAGGCACATCTAAAATTCTGATCCCCAGTCGTTTATTACCACCCTGATCATGCTTATTCCTTCCAGAGGAGTCAGAGGCAGAGTGTGGGAGTGTGCATCTGGGTCCACTGCTCATTTGGATCCCAGTGGGGTTGAGTTTCAGTGGCCAAATGGGACTCTGGAAACTGCATGCACTTGGTGAGTTCATTCTCTCCTGGGGGGGTTTAGGCGGTCTTCCAGAGGGACTTTTCCTCAGCAGAACCCTACCATCTGCTCTTCTCTACCCTGGCACTGGCAGGGGGTGGTTTCATCTCAAGTCAGGTTCTTTAGAAACAGGTCCTGGGACAAGGTGCTCTTTGAGAAACCCCTAAGGGAAGTGGGGAAACAGGATCTGGAAGCGGGAGGGGTGAGAGCCCCGCAGGGGTGTTTCTCAGGCCTGATCCCTGAGGGTTCTAAGTCATGTGCAGAGGTGGAGGCCAGTGGGCCCGGCTCTTATATCCATGTTAGTCCTCTTACCCCAAGGAGAGCTAACCTCCTGGGGGTCTCCAGAAACCAAAGAGCTAGGGGTGGTTTCAACAGCAGCAGGATCTGAAGGGGGCCTCTGTCTAGACCCACAGCAGGGTGCACTCCAACCACTCTTGAGTCCCAGTCCTTCAGTGGGGATTGTGGAAGTTTATAACACAAACACGCATATTTTCACCTTTCTGATGAAAGCCCAGCAGACGGAGAAGGGGGAACTCAGGTGCTGACATCAGAAAGATCTCTGGATTCTAAGTTTCCTGCTTCTCAGTGGGGAGAAGGTGGTCCTGCCAGTGGGAACATCTCTAGATTATGATCCCAGGATTGCAAAACTGTTTTAAAGCACCTGTCCTTCAGAACAGATGTCCTCTGGTATGGAGTCAAGAAGTGACATTCTATCACTTAGGGACAGTCTCCACATGGGCCACAGAAAGAGGAACCAGTTTAACACACTGTAAATTCACTCTCACAAGTAATATAATTACGATTCTTCCTGCATCTGTACATTTCAGACTGCAAATGTTACAGTGCAGGAAACATAATCTATTAACTTTTTTATACTCAAATGTTTAATTCCAGTCGATTTACAATTTGAATTATTGCTTCAATAACTTGTTTATGAATGTCAATCATTCCAGAATGAGTTCGTTAAACCAATCCTCTGGTAAAACTCTGTAAAATGTCTTCTCAAGAGAAAATGACCCTTTTAAAAGAAATTTCTTTCACAAGTCTTGAAAGGTGTGAACCAAATAAAGAAAAGGTAAGATATTTTCTTTCTAAGTCTTTGAAGCCTATTGTGTGTCTTTGCCAGAAAAAGAATGCTAAATGCTGAGTTCCCTTCTCAAGAGTTGCTGTGGTTTTATTCCCTTGGTGTATTTTCTTCTAGAATCCTAGATTCTGCAGTTAATGTGTGGAATAGTTGTTTAGAATGCCATGCTTCACTGAATAATCTCCTCTTCTCCCATTTTTCATGGAGCGATGTCCAATTAATTTCACATTGTCTTTTTGATGGCTGCAACCAATTGGTTGTTTCAAGTCAGAAGATTTTACCCAGATAGAAGTAACTATGGTGAGTAAATGAGCTATATAGCCAAAACAGAGAATCGATTTAGCCCTTTGTTTACATGCTGACACTTCTAATTTTTACATTCTGACTTAAATCAATGACAGATTCTCTTCAAAAAAGACGTACATCAAGAGTCCCAATTTATAGATTTGCTGGTTGTTTACATGTTGGAAAACTTGCCTGATATTATGTCCTAACTTTACAATTTATACTGTATGTATCATTTTGCTGCTGTTCTCTAATTACACTAATTAAATGAATTACGTTTTTTGAGCAAATGAAGATATTTTAGGTAAGGAAGTAAAGGCCTCCAAAGAATAAGGATTTATATATCTGTGTGTGGGCCTCCATGAGCCTCTCATGTGTCTGTGCCAGGCCAGGGCTTTCCTTCAAGGGGGGAGCATCTATCCTAAAAGGATGTATTCCTTTATAATTTCTAGGAGCCGTGGGAAGACAGATCCATAATTCTTAATGAAAGCAGGGATCAGTGACTGATAAGACAACTCCAAAAATACACAAAACAAAGAAAAGAAATTAAATTCAAGGAAAGTGGAAATCAATATTGACTCAAAGAAACTATAAATCTTGATATTCCATACAGTAAGTATGCATGTTTATCATTACTCATTTGAACATATGAACTGAAATCACATTTAAGGCCTCCTGGAAAGCAGCCAGATTTCTACTTGCCTGTAGCAAAAGATGACTTATGCCAGATAAGTGGTAGAAAAGAACTGATTTAATTAATCTTATCACCAAGGTTTTGTGACTGAGGAATAGGGAATTGGGAAAAAGGCTAGCAAGACATTTTCTAACATTTATTTATAAAAATAATTTAAAATAGCCTACTGTATCTTATACATGCTTGAGGTTAACTGTCTTCAAGTTGTATAACCACCTCATCTACTCTGACTAGCATCAGATCAGGTCAGTGAACCTACTGATTTTCTTCTCCAGTTGAATAGTCATGGATCACTTCTGTATGGGCTTTACAACAGTTCATTAATTTATTTTAAAAATAGTTATTTGATGTTTATTATGTGATAGACTGTTCCAGGTGCCAGGAATATGATGATGAGGCAAATGGACAAAGTTGCTTCCCTCACAGAACTTACTCTCTAGTCTTTATGATAAACAAGAAAGAAAGAAACATATATATCCCATATTTACAGGTCAGGATGAGTCTATGAAGAAAACGGACAGAGTAAGGAGATAGAGTGTGAGGAAAGGGAGTGCTATTTTAAAAAGTCTGTCAGGGAAGGCATCTTTGAGGAGATGTCCTTTGAGTAGAAACTTTAAATGACATAATCTATATGACTACGTTAAATCAAGATGAATCTGAAAAGATGTAATCTACATGAATATTTCAGGGCATAGAGAACACAAGCCCTGAAGTAGACATGTACTTGTGTTGGGGTGCTGCATCACTGACATGAGCTCAGTAGAGCTAGCTAAATTATTATCCAGGTTGGTGGTAAGGGGAAACGATTGAGAAGAAAGGCAAGATTTTAATGCCGAAACCAATAAGAGATTCCAGAAGTAGGGTCCTGATGGGGCCAAAGCCTGAAATGTTTAGGCAATTCTAAAGCTGGTGATGAGATTTCACAGAGCCAATTGCAAGAGGAGCCAAGGTGAGGAGCCAGCATAATCAGGAAGCCCACAGGAGGAGTGTTGATGTAGACTCACAGGATGTGGAGTAAGGGGTGGTGAATATGGGACAGTTTCTGAGCCAAAGGCTGACATCTGTCAGTTACTTAAAGTTTGTCTGTCTGTTTCACAAGTGTGCCATGTGCTCTAGAAAGGTTGGATAGGTGATCCCTGGAGTCATGCAGGGTGAGGTAGAGAACCAACTGAATCCCAGAAGGATCAGCTCTAGTGTAAAGCATTCTATAAAGCTGAGGTGTGGGCATAGTGGACGGGTCTGAGAGGAAGTGCAGTTTCTAGGCTTATCGAGGACTGGAAATAAAGTTGGCTGCTCAGAGTGGAAATTGGCCATTTTGTTACCTGAAGTCCAGCACATACATGGGTTAATTGTCCAAGTAATTCGACTGTAGGATGTAAGTACTTTTTAGCAAACATGTTATTTGCTTGGTTTGACCCAGAGCATAAGGATCTTTCCAAACCTTGTAAACTATGCCCATTTCTTCTCCCTACGTGTACACATAAACCTGCACACACACACACACACACACACACACACACACACACACATAGTCCATAGGTACTAACCTCAGAGCTGTTTTTTCATTCATTTATCCATTTAGCAAACAATGATTGAATCGCTATTTTGTGGCATGTCTGAAGAGACAAAAATAAATAGCAACTTGTCCCCTTCGTAGATCACAGTCTTGTCATGACAAAAGGGATTGTGTAACTCAGTGAAGCTATGAGCCATGCTGTGCAGGGCCACCTGAGATGGATGGGTCATAGTGATCCACTGAAGGAAGGAATGACAAACCACTCCAGTATTCTTGCTGCAAGAACTCCATGAACAGGAAGAAAAGGCAAAAGGATATTAAAGTGGAAGATGAGCCCCCCAGGTCAGAAGGTGTCCAGTATGCTACTGGAGAAGAGTGGAGGGCAATTACTAGTAGCTACAGAAAGAATGAAGTAGCTGGGCCAAAGAAGAAATGATGTTCAGCTGTGGATGTGTCTGGTAGTAAAAGTCCAATGATGGAAAGAATGATAATGCATAGGAACCTGGAATGTAATGTCCCCAAATCAAGGGAAATTGGACATGACCAAGAAGGAGAAGGCAAGAATGAACATAGATATATTAGAAGTCAGTAAAACAAAATGGACAGGAATGGACAAATTTAATTTGGATAACCATTATATCTACTACTGTGGGCAAGAATCCCTAGAAGAAATGGAGTAGCCCTAATAGTCAACAAAAGAGTCCGAAATGCAGTACTTGGGTGCAATCTCAAAAATGACAGAATGATCTGGGCTCATTTCCAAGGCAAACCATTCAACATCACAGTAATCCAAGTCTATGTCCCAACCACTAATGCCAAAGAAGCTGAAGTTGACCAATTCTATGAAGATCTATAAGACCTTCTAGAACTAACATCAAAAAAGGTACCTTTTTTATTATAGTGGATTGGAATGCAAAAGTAGGAAGTCAAGAGATACCTGGAGTAACAGGCAAGTTTGGCCTTGGAATACAAAATGAAACAGGGCAAAGGCTAACAGAGTTATGCCAAGAGAACACAGTAGTTTATAGCAAACACTCTCTCCCAGCAACACAAGAGATGACTCTACACATGCACATCATGAGATGGTCAATACAGATTGACTATATTCTTTGCAGCTGATGATGTAGAAGCTCTATACAATGTCAGCAAAAAAAAGACCTGGAGCTGACTGTGGCTCAGATCATGAGCTCTTATTTCAATATTCAGGTTTAAATTGAAGAAAGTGGGGAAAACCACTGGGCCACTCAGGTATGACCTAAATCAAATCCCTTTAATGAATAGATTCAAGAGATTAGATCTAGTAGACAGAGTGCTTGAAGAACTATGGACAGAAGTTCGAAACACTGTACAGGAGACAGTGATCCTAAACTATCCTAAAGAAAAATAAGTGCAAAAATGTAAAGTGGTTGTCTGAGGAGGCTTTACAAATAGCTGAGGAAAGTAGAGAAGTGAAAGGTAAGGGAAAAAGGGAAAGATATACCCAACTGAATGCAGAGCTCCAGAACATAGCAAGGAGAGAAAAGAAGGCTTTCTTAAATGAACGATGCAGAGAAATAGGGAAAAGCAATAGAACGGAAAAGACTAGAGATCTCTTCAAGAAAATCAGAGATATCAAGGGAACATATTATGCAAGGATGGGCATGATAAAGGACAGAAACTGTAAGAATCTAACAGAAGCAAAAGAGGTTGAGAAGAAGTGGCAAGAATATGCAGAAGAATAATACAAAAAAAATTTCTTAATGCCCTGGATAACCATGATGCTGTTGTCATTCACTTTGAGCTGGACATCCTGGAGTGTGAAGTCAGGAGGGCCTTAGGAAGTATTACTATTAATACAAACAAAGCTAGTGGAGGATATGGAATTCCAGTTGAGCTATTTAAATTCTTAAAAGATGCTGCTACTAAAGTGCTGCACTCAATATGCCAGTAAATTTGGAAAACTCAGCAGTGGCCACAGGACTGGAAAAGGTCAGTTTTCATTCCAATCCAAAGAAGGGTAATGCCAAAGAATGTTCAAACTACCGCACACGACTGCACTCATTTCACATGCTAGCAAGGTAATTCTCAAAATCCTTCAAACTAGGCTTCAGCAGTATATGAACTGAGAACTTGCAGATGCACAAGCTGGATTTAGAAAAGGTAAAAGAACCAGAAATCAAATTGCCAACATTCATTGCATCAGAGGGAAAGCAAGGAAATTCCAGAAAAACATCTACTTCTGCTTTGTTGACTATATTAAGGGCTTTGACTCTGTGGGTCACAACAAACTGAAAAATTCTTGAAGAGATGGGAATACCCGACTTTACCTGTCTCCTGAGAAATCTATACGTGTGTCAAGAAGCAACAGTTAGAACTGGACATGGAACAACTGACTGGTTCAAAATTGGGAAAGGAGTACCCTGCTTATTTAACTTATATGCAGAGTATATCATTCAAAATGCTGGGCTGGATAAATCATAGGCTGGAATCAAGATTGCCGGGGGAAATACCAACAACCTCAGATATGCAGATGATACCACTCTAATGACAGAAATGGAAGAGGAACTAAAGAGCCTCTTGACGAAGGTGAAAGATGAGAGTGAAAAGCTGGCTTAAAACTCAACGTTCAAAAAACTAAGATCGTGGGATCTGATCACATCACTTCATGGCAATTAGAAGGGGAAAAATTGGAAGCATGACAGATTTTCTCTCCTTGGGCTCCAAATTCACTGCAGACGGTGACTGCAACCAGGAAATTAAAAGTCACTTGCTCCTTGGAAGGAAAGCTATGACAAATCTAATGAAAGTGAAAGTGTAAATAATTCAGTCATGTCTGATTGTTTGTGACCTCGTGGATGTAGTCCACCAGGTTCCTCTGTCCATGTGATTTCACAGGCAATAATACTAGAGTGGGTTGCCATTCCCTTCTCCAGGGGATCTTCCTTATGCAGGGATCGAACCCAAGTCTCCTGTGCTGCAGGCAGATTCTTTACTGTCTGACCCACCAGGGAGGCCCTCAAACCTAAACAGTGTATTAAACAGCAGACGTCACGTTGCCAACAAAAGTCCATATAGTCAAACTATGTTTTTTCCCAGTAGTCATGTACGGATATGAGAGTTGGACTGTACAAAAGGCTGAGTGCTGAAGAATTGATGCTCTTGAATTGTGGTGTGGAGAAGACTCTAGAGAGTCTTTTGGAAAATAAGCAGATCAAACCAGTCAATCCTAAAGGAAATCAACCCTGAATATTCATTGGAAGGACTCAACCTGAAGCTAAAGCTCTGATACTTTGGCCACCTGATAAGAAGAGTTGACTCATTGGAAAAGACCTTGAAGACTGTAAAGACTGAAGACAAAAGGAGATGGGTGCAGCAGAGGATGAGATGGTTGGATAGCATCACTGACTCAACGGACATGAATTTGAGCAAACCCTGCTGTCTGGTGTGCTGAAGTCCATGGGGTTGCAAAAAGTTGTATACAAGTTAGCAACTAAACCATATTGTAACAGGTCTGAAGATACAAAACTAAATAACAGCTGGTCCCTGACTTTAAGGAACTTCAGTCTTCTGATTCCAGGCTGAGCTACTTCCTTCAAGGCCCTTTTGATTTTTCAAGAAACAAATTCTTTCTTGTTGGACCCCATGCCATCCCTTAGGACTTTGAATCCATGTGGCTGTGCTTGCAGGTCGTTTGCTAGCTCTTTGGCCTCTGCCCTAGGAATGGATCATTTTTTCTCTCTCTGTCAGAGTCAGGCTCCTAGACCCTGTTTAATGTCTATACTTTCAACGTTGCTACTCTCTAGTCTTATCTTTTCTTGTTAAAGGTGACAATATTATGCTTGCATTGTCCATCCCCACCTAGCAACTGATAGCCACTTAGAGTTTAAAGCATCTTACCCAGAGATTTTCCCAAACTCTTGAAACATCTAGTCCCTGCCTCTGCTGCCTCAATTCTCAGTCTTGTTTTATCTTAGAGGCATTAGGAGGGACTAAGAGAAGGGAAGAGATATCCATTCACACTGCCCTCTGGGAAGTAACACTACCTTCTTTTTCTGGTGGGTTTAAAATTTAATAAAATAGTTCCTGGTAAAATAATTGCTTGAACTATAATTAATTAATTTTATTTAGATTTTCCTGATGGCTCAGATGGTAAAGAATCTGCCTGCAATCAGAAGACCCAGGTTTGATCCACGGGTTGGGAAGATCCTCTGGAGAAGAGAATGGCTACTCACTCCAATATTCTTGCCTGGAGGATTCCAGGGCTACAGTCCATGGAGTTGCAAAGAGTTGGGCACAACTGAGTGACTAACACACTAACATTCTCATGCTTGATCCAGCTTCTTTTAATAGGAATATAAAGTAGAATAGAGATAGAAAGTTGAAACAGAAATATAAGATTTTAGCTAAGAAAAATTAAGGACATTCTTTTTATATCTTTACTGTGGCACATAGGAGAGCTATGAAAATGAAGAGAAATGACACTTTAAGCCCCTCCTGTGAGCCAGATGTTTCAAATAAGCTCCTCATAATAACTGAAAACTACAGAGCATGTTAAAGGAGGTCAGATAATTATTAAATGTTATAAAACTAATAAGTGGAAGTTGGGAAGTGAATCGAGTGCTTTGTGATGTTGGAATTGGTCATTTGTTCTTTATCACGTTTTGACCTGGATCTAGAATTAGCTAGCTGCATGACCCCGGCCTTACTGGCCTGAATACCAACTTTGGGGAAATGATGAGATTACGCCCAGGCTTCTGAGTACATGTCCGTGGCTACTGTACATATATGAATATGAATATAACCTTCATATTCATGGTTGGAAATAGTTCCTCAGGATTTTTCTGAATCCAGGTTCATTTAAATAAGAAATAGTGGCCTATGTTTTAACAAGATTCCTGTTGTTTTTCCTTAAGTTTTGACATTATAAAGCTGTGCAGTGTGATTGTTTTGTGCAAATTCTTTCAGGAAGGCACTTGAATGCTTTTGCAGTTGCTTTTCTCATCATTCCACTCCTATTCAGGGAGACATTACAAGCATCTCTCAAAATATACCTGTATCCATCAGATTTAGAAGGAGGAACAAGTTTGACCATTTATAGCAATATGAAGTAAAACTGACAGAGATTTAATTGTGAAATGCCTCTGTTCTACCTAGTAATTTTCTAAAATGAACCAAGTCAGTTGATCGATACATTAAAGAATCACGGGAAATTAGAAGGATAATGTCTATCTCAAAAAAGATGACGACACAATATTATAATAACTTAGAGCAACCAAAGTACTTTAAAAATTAATGTGAAATTCGCCATCGATCATTTTAGACTTTAGTGGCTAAGGCACTGCATTTGTATAACACAATTGCTCAGTTGCAGAGCGGCATTAGTTTTCAGACCAGAGAAGGGGAATTTAATGAAATGAGCACTGACCTTTGTGACTGATGAAAATGAGAATCAGCATCTCTGGACACTTCTTGTTTCACGTTGTTCTTAATTGGACAATATTACAGAAATGACAAGAAATGAAACTTGATATTGATGGAAATTGCTTTAACAGATGGGAGCATTTTGACACAGTAATTTCAAGGTTCTCTAATTTGAAGGTGGCTGAGTTGTATTTTTTAAAACTAATAGTACATTTATAAACCAATATCAGAGGAGACATTTGCACCAAATGTCTAAAGTTGATCTATAAAATTTCACCGTCCCAGGGATAAAATGACATGAAAATTCAGGTCATTTAACTATGTGCATGAAAGAGACAATTTGTCAGGTGTCTAACAACTTCAGACAGAAATACCAGACAAATCTGGGACTTGTCAGCATTATACAGAAGCCACAAATTGGGCTGACAAAAGCCAGTACCTTTTGATAATTATTCTGTATACACCAAACACACTGGGATCTACAGCAAGCAGAGAGCCCTGGAAAAAAGTCCTAACAGATTCACACAGGAACTCCAAGCAGGCTTGCACTGTTATGAATAGAAATTGCTGAGAGATATTAGAATTAAGGTCACTTGAAAACTGGACTGGACAACATCACAAGGAATTGCCCATAGAACAAAATATCTGAAGCTCTGTATCCCTCAAGGTCCTGCTAAACCTCCTCTATGGGGCCTAAATCTCCTACTTTAGCCCTAATCTGTTACATGCTACACTGCACCTCACATACTCAAAGCATACCTGCCTCTCCTACACACACACACACACACACACACAGAAAATAACCAGTCTCTGCCAGAAAAATGATCATATCAGTAAGATAATTGTTGGTTTGGCTTCCCTTTCTGACTTTTAAAAATCTTCATGAGTGTTCTCTTCCACTCTTGGGTACCAAGGCCTCACTGATTTATGAGCCTTTTTCTACAAAAAAGCAAGTGTTGATCTATTCCACAGATACCCTTTGACAAATTCATTTACTGGTCTGAGATGTGAACCATGCCCTTTGCTATAACCAGCACACCACCTTTCTTTGTGAAAGATGCTTTATTCCATAGGATGGTTATTTATTCAGAACAACCTAGGAAGGACAGAATCTAGAGAAATGGATCTTCCCCTTGGGGAAGGCAGGCATGGGGAAAAGGGATGCAGTGCAAATAAGAGTCTGCCAGGTGGGGCATGGAATCCGACAAGCATAGCTAGGGCTGAGGAGGTTGAGTACACAGGTAGGGGAAAGTGAGAGCAAGCTCAAGGTTAGGCGATGTTAAGTTAGATTTGAATACCAGCTCCAATACTTGCTAAAAATAGGTGAAATATTGTGCTTGTATCTATTTGTCACTCCCACTGTATAATTGTAAGGGATTTGATAAAGATTGTACCTGAAAAGTCTAGTGGTTTTCTCTACTTTGTTCAATTTAAGTCTAAAGTTTGCAGTGAGGAGTTCATGATCTGAGCCACAGTCAGCTCCAGGTCTTGTTTTTGCTGACATTGTATAGAGCTTCTACATCATCAGTTACAAAGAATATAGTCAATCTGTATTGACCATCTCATGATGTGCATGTGTAGAGTTGTCTCTTGTATTGCTGGAAGAGAGTGTTTGCTATGAACCAGTGTGTTCTCTTGGCATAACTCTGTTAGCCTTTGCCCTGCTTCATTTTGTACTCCAAGGCCGAATTTTCTGTTATTCCAGGTATCTTTTGACTTCCTACTTTTTCATTCCAGTCCCCTATGATGAAAAAGACATCTTTTTTGGGTGTTAGTTCTAGAAGGTCTTATAGGTCTTCATAGAACCATTCTACTTCAGCTTCTTCAGCATTATTGGTTGGGGCATACTTGGAATACTGTGATATTGAATGGGCCTTAGGAAGCATCACTATGAACAAAGCTAGTGGAGGCGATGGAATTCCAGTTGAGCTATTTCAAATCCTAAAAGATGATGCTGTGAAAGTACTGCATTCAATATTCCAGCAAATTTGGAAAACTCAGCAGTGGCCACAGGACTGGAAAAGGTCAGTTTTCATTCCACTCCCAAAGAAAGGCAATGCCAATGATTGTTCGAACTACTGCACTATTGCACTCATCTCACACACTAGCAAAGTAACACTCAAAATTCTCCAAATCAGGCTTCAACAGTACATGACCGTGAATTTCCAGATGTTCAAGCTGGATGTAGAAAAGGCAGAGGAATCAAAGATCAATCATATGTTGGATCAAGCAAGAGAGTTCCAAAAAACATTTACTTCTGCTTTATTGACTACCCCAAAGCCTTTGACCGTGTGGATCAAAACAAACTGGAAAATTCTGAAAGATAGGAATACCAGACCACCTTACCTGCCTCCTGAGAAACCTGTATGCAGGTCAAGAAACAACAGCTAGAATTGGATATGGAACAATGGACTGGTTACAAATTGGGAAAGGAGTACATCAAGGATGTATACTGTCACCCTGTTTATTTACCTTATATGCAGAGTACATCATGCGAAATGCCAGGCTGGAAAACACACAAGCTGGAATCAAGATTGCTAGGAGAAATATCAATAACCTCAGATATGCAGATGACACCACCCTTATGGCAGAAAGAAAAGAAGAACTAAAGAGCCTCTTGATGAAAGTAAAAGAGGAGAGTGAAAAACTCAACATTCAGAAAACTAAGATCATGACATCCATTCCCATCACTTCTTGGTAAATAGACGGGGAAAAAATGGAAACAGTGAGAGACTTATCTTTTGGGGCTCTAAAATCACTGCAGATGGTGACTACAGCCATGAAATTAAAAGAAACTTGCTCCTTGAAAGAAAAACCATGACCAACCTAGACAGCATATTAAAAAGCAGAGACATTGCTTTGCCAACAAAGGTCTGTCTAGTCAAAGCTATGGGTTTTCCAGGAGTTATGTATGGATGTGAGAGTTAGAATATAAAGGGAGCTGAACACTGAAGAAATGATGCTTTTGAACTGTGGTGTTGGAGAAGACTCTTGAGAGTCTCTTCAACTGCAAGGAAATCCAATCAGTCCATCCTAAAGGAAATCAGTCCTGATATTCATTGGAAGGACTGATGTTGAAGCTGAAACTCCAGTACTTTGGCCACCTGATGCGAAGAACTGAATCTTTGAAAAGACACTTTTGCTGAGAAAGATTGAAGGCAGGAGAGAAGGGGACAACAGGGGATGAGATGGTTGGATGGCATCACCGACTCAATGGACATGAGTTTGAGCAAGCTCTGGGAGTTGTGATGGACAGGGAGCCTAGTATGCTGGAGTCTATGAGGTTGCAAAGAGTTGGACAG
This sequence comes from Bison bison bison, assembly GCF_000754665.1. Classification (NCBI taxonomy): domain Eukaryota; kingdom Metazoa; phylum Chordata; class Mammalia; order Artiodactyla; family Bovidae; genus Bison; species Bison bison. The sequence goes on along the minus strand of NW_011495045.1, from coordinate 3,161,550 downwards.
GACTGAGTGACTGAACTGAGCTGATTGTGCTTGTCCCTGAATTCATCCTATATTTCAGTTCAGTTCAGTTGCTCAGTTATGTCCAACTCTTTGTGACCCCATGGACTGCAGCATTCCAGACTTCCCTGTCCATCACCAACTCCTGGAGCTTGCTGCAAACTCATGTCCATCCAGTCAGTTATGCCATCCAACCATCTCATCCTCTGTTGTCCCCTTCTCCTCTTGCCTTCAATCTTTCCCATCATCAGGGTCTTTTCCAATGAGTCAGTTCTTTGCATCAGGTGGCCAAAGTATTGGAGCTTCAGCTTCAGCATCAGTCCTTCCAATGAATATTCAGGACTGATTTCCTTTATGATTGACTGGTTTGATCTTTTTGCATTCCAAGGAACTGTCAAGAGTCTTCCCTAACACTGCAGTTCAAAATAATCAATTCTTTGGTACTCAGCTTTCCTTATGGTCCAACCCTCACCTCCATACATGACTACTGAAAAAATCATAGCTTTGACTAGATAGACCTTGGTTGGCAAAGTAATGTCTCTGCTTTTTAGTATGCTGTCTATGTTGGTCATAGCTTTTCTTCCAAGGAGCAACCTTTTTTTAATTTCATGGCTGCAGTCACCATTTGCAGAGAATTTGGAGGGACGCTCTAAAAATATAATTATAGCTATCTTAGGCTACCCAAAGGATAGTCTACCTGTTGTCACTTAAGCACTAACTGCAAATTTTAACCATGATCTTTCTGTCTTCAGGTACTCCCTCCCCTCTCATCTTCAGTTCTGTGTCTTTTTACCTCTGATTCATTACTGCCACCACTCTCAGCACCACCACTGCTGCCAGCTTTACATTGTGGTGATTGCTGAACAGCCACCTCAGAATCTCATGGCCCAGAAAATCTGCTGTCACAAACCACCTGGTGGCCAGGACAGCCAGCAGAGTTAGAAAGCAGGATGTAGTTGCTTTAGAACTCTTTGGTATTAAGACTGGTGAGAAGACAGTAAGAGAAAGAGCAAGATATGTTCAGAGTGGGGGCTCGAAGTGTTAGTTACAGAAGAGGGGTGAAAATAGACTATACTACTTTTCAAAACATTAGCTGTTTTTCCTGGGAAAGCATTACCTTCTTTCCCCACTGCCACTCACTTGCACTGGTAAATGAAATGAATGAAAGTGGTGGGTGTCATTTCTGAAAATACTCTCGAGGGCCTAGCAGCATATGGGAATCCATGTTCTTTCTCTGTTCCATTTGCAGCAAAGACCAGTACTGATCCAGAACAAAGACTTCTTCAGCTTGCATCCCTATCTATCTATTTACTGATGAATAAGCTTCTGTTGTAGGCCACTATGATTTATCTTACTTCAACCTAGCCTAACTTATTATAAGACAGTTCCAGGAACAAAGCAATTCCAGCCATTAGTGAATTATATTTAGGGTGTATGTGTGTGTGCATCTGTGTGTACAATACATGTGTGTAAGTTAGAAAAATACACAGGAAAAAAGGTCAACAGCAACAAAGATGACAAGTACTGGGAACTAATCAAAAATAAAACAGAAAAACTAAAAATTTGACTTGCCTTGGCTATAATACAATTGATGCTGATTATAGTAAGTTTTGTGAACTGCCTGCCATTTGAGACTAATTTATATGCAGCATAATAAAAATTATGCATAGCATTAAAATATGTACCTGATTAACTCTGTTGCAAGCTTTGCTTGATTACAATAGCCTCTCTGTGTGTATATTCAATCTTTGTAATTTGTTGTTCATACAGTAATTTAAAATAATCTGTGAAAATATTTCCATTAAAAGGATCAAATTAGGATGCTTGCTGTAGGTGTACCTATAGAACAGAAGGATAGGCAACTAAGAAGAGAAAAATCAGAACCTGAATAAATCGATAGGACCAAACTGACTTGGCCCATGCAAACATTTATTTATTGCGTTGTATTTCCTCTAGGCTCAGTTATAAGCCTTGTATCACTGCAGTCACTCTTGTCTATATTCATGGCTTTGACTACCCACAATTGATTAAATATCTTCCAAAATTATGTCTCTAGCCTCTCTTGCTTCTATGAACTGTGTACATATATTAAGACATTCAACTTCCTGTTCACCATTTCTACTTGAATGTCTTCAAGGTACCCTAACTCCAACATGTTCAAGATCACATTTCATGGTCTGTTGCATAAGCGGGTCCTCTTCTCTTTCACTTTCCTACTCCCAGTTAATCTTCAACTACTGTTGATTTTATCCTTAAATATTTTTATTCTGTTTTCTTATTGATAGCTACACTTTTACCACTCTCGTTTATCATCATCTTCAATCTGAAAGCTTACCAGTCTCCCCACACCTACTACATCCCTTCCAACTTATCGTCCACATTGCATGTAGGGCGTTTTCTATCAAAGCACAGATATGATTATTTGACCTTATTGTTTAAAATTTTTATACTTTTTCCCATTGCTCTTCTGGTGAAAACAGAAATGTTTAACATGCCATAAATCTACCTGAACAGTGGATCTTATCAAGTTCTCCTCTCCTTCCCTCCACTCTCACTTTGCTTTCATAAATGCCTCTTCTCAATCTGGTGGGTTATCTGTCGGTTAGTTCCATCTTCCTTTCAAAAGAGGAGCAAGCAACCCAACCTGGTAGATCAGAGTACTGCAGGGATTGGCTCAGAGTTGGGCATTATATCCAGAGGATGAGTTAGTGAGAACCTTATTCAGACATTTAATATGGAGCCTAGGAGAAGGAAAACCTCTTTTCTTCTGAGATAAGAGCTCTTAGGTCTTCCTCTAAGGCAAGTCTTTTTGACCATGTGGAGAAAATCTGCCTGAGATGGAGCTAATGCAGAGGGGAAGTAAGTCAAGCGATGAAGAGGAGACTGATGACTGGTAACATTCGTCAGGCCAGTGCTGAAAGCTAGTGCCAGTACTTGGACTTTTCATTTACATGACTCAGTAGGGTCTTTTTGATTTTGGCTAATTTAAATTGAGTTAATATCATAACTAAATGTTTCCTTCATAAGAGGGAACTTTATCTTTGTTCTACAGCCATCTCTCCTCACCTCACACCAAGTTAATGATTTCAGAGCTTAGCTTAAATATTATTCTTTAGGAAGGTGCTTCTTAATCCTCCAAACAAGATAAGCTATCTATGTTACGGCTATGATGACATGATTCTTTTCTGTCTTTCCCACGTGATTCTAAGCTCCATGAGGGGACATTGCAGTGGCCTCCAGTATGCTTGGTACCTTGCCAAGTGCCTGATAATAAATATTTTTGAATGAATGATTTAAGAGAGAATAACTTGATGTCAGGCACTGTGCTATGTGTTTTGACATATATTATCACATGTAAACTTCACAACAATCTGGTGGCAGATGCTCTGTGATCCATTTACAAATGTGGAAACAAGCATGGATATGTAAAGAAACATTGTCAAATGAATCTAAAGAGAGAGATCCAGGACATAAAATGAAGTCTTGTTCCAAATGCAGAATTCCTTTTCTCATGCTACCTTCTAAGAACCTCCTAAATGTCTATTTGCACTGTCTCTTTCCCCTACAAAATGCTTGTCTTGAAAGCATTCCCTATGGTATTATGCTCTCTTGAGCGTGCGTGCTCAGTCGCTTCTGATTCTTTGTGACCCTACAGACTGTAGCCCGCCAGGCTCCTCTGTCTCCAGTCAAGAATACTAGAGTGGGTTGCCATGTCCTTTTCCAGGATATTCTTTTGTACCTTTTATTTAAATAGATGGTTCAGTAGGTTTAACATATTCCAGAAATATTTTCATCTTTACCTTGAACACTTGAGACATACCCTCTTTGTGGCTCCCTGCCCCTCCCCCCCCCACAACAAACAAGAAAGAATATCCTTTAGAGTAATGGGTAATGGACCTGGTTTGAGGTTGTATATGAATGTCTTGAGATCCCTTGTGCTTTCTTATATTGGACAGTGACTTTCATGTCTACTCCTAAAACCATTCATGAGTAAAAGAGAAAAGAGGTAAAAGAATAAGAGATGGGGAACACATGTATACCTGTGGCGGATTCATTTTGATATTTGGCAAAACTAATACAATTATGTAAAGTTTAAAAATAAAATAAAATTAAAAAAAAAAAAGAATAAGAGAGATTGGGAGTAGGGAAGAGAAGGCAGAACACACCTATGCCATCGATCTGGAGTCCTGAGGTCCTCAATGCTTCAAAATCCATCCGTATTCCCAAACCCCTAACCACCCAGCATTTCGGTCATCTGCACCTTGTCATGGTCTGACAACAATATCCATTAAATGGCAGAAGAAGTTCAACCTAGTAAACTGATGCTAGACAGCTCAGTGGATACTGAGAATATACTTGATATGTACTGTTCAGAACCATAACAATAAATGTTTAAATTAAATACCCAGGCTCAACAGAGACTACAGTAAAGGAGGAATCCCAAAGATTTTGGGATACATTGTAAAGGCCTAAGTTCTCTTACAGATGGGTGACAAGATGAGAAGCTTTAACCAGAGGGTAGATTGATGAACTGATTCTTTCACTGAGGCGGTCTTGCTGTACAAAGAAAATGGTAGCTGAACCAAAGTGTGTAGTGACATAGTTGATGCTGGCTTAAACATTTTATCTCAAATGGGTTGCAAGTTCACTGACTAGCGGCACTAATGTCTAACTGACTTTGAGTGGCCGAGACCTTGAAAAGTGGTGTGCAGTACTGGCCATGTATTAGAAGTATCCAGCCATGTATATTAGAAGCACCTGGGAGCCTTTACAATCTACCAGTGCACATAGAACTCATCTGGAGACTGTTTCAGTGAGTTCAGAGTGGTATCCAGTAAAGTGTTAGCATTGCCTCAGGTGATTCTTGTGTGCAGTCAAGATTGAGAACTTCTGACCTTTGCTCTTGTGGGACTGGGAGACATGTGAATTTCTAATGCTGACCTTTGGCAAAGTAATGAGACCTAAGCAGAGCTGACAGAAGTGGAGGAGCTTATCTTTCTAAAAACTTCTTGCTTCTTGGATCTTTTATTAGCCATTCAAGGAAAGGAAATAGAACTGAACAGAGTTTCTAAGAGATAGGTGACATGCGTGGGGGAAAGGAACACCTACAGGCTGCTTGGAATTCGAGGCTTTAAGATATCTGAATTTAACAAGAGAATTGGTAGGTGGGATGTTACCCCATTTCACAGGCAGAGCGACACAAAGCAGGCAGTTAAAGGCAAAAAATAATGTCACAATACATTCATTATTTCCCCTCCTCCTCCACGGTAGTTTTTTGAGGATAATGGAGCTATCATTGGTATCAAGAGAAGGGAAAATGAGGACTTGGGAGATGAGGGCTATTAATATGGCAGTATGGAGAACAAGGGGAGATCCGTCATCTATCTAAAATATCTCCGTTCAGAATTGAGTCTGGAAAACATGTAGTTCAGAGTTAATGAATGGATGGAGCAGACCTTCAGTTGTTAAGGCCATCCATCCTTCTAGCCATACATGCTCACAACACACCAATCATTATTCAACTCATCCATTAAATAAGGACAGAATTCAAAGATAAACCTTATAAACACTTGTAGTGCAATCAGACTCTCTGCTTGATATTAACAGCCCCTCAGACACTGCATTTCAGGAAACTTCATTTTGTTGATCTCCTTTGCTGCACTGTGCTGCCCTTGCATACTCATCTACTGGCTTATTAAGAGTATTTTCACACATTGAGTCAATTAATATAGGTAGCACAGCATAATGGAAAAAGTATAAGCTTTAGACATTAGACATTGGCCCTTGTTAATGAGCTTTTGGGTAAATTAATTTACTTCTTTGCACCTTAGTTTCTTTGTAAAAAGGTGTGTGTGTGTGTGTGTGTGTGTGTGTGTGTGTGTGTGTGTGTGCATACTTAGTCGTGTCTGACTCTTTGAGACCCCATGGACTATAGCCTACAAGGATCCTCTGTCTGTGGGATTTCCCAGGCGAGGATGCTGAAGTGGGTTGCCATTTCCTATTCCAGGGGATCTTCCTGACCCAGGGATTGAATCTGAGTCTCCTGCATTGGCAGGTGGATTCTTACCACTGAGCCACCAGCTAATCTATATTTAGGATGATTGTAAAGATTAGATGTGAGCTGAAGTCAGTTGTTGAGCAAGCTGCATTTAGTAGGGTGCTAGTAGGAAACAACTTTGCTTTTTGTCAACATTACCTTCCAATCTGGTCTGCTGAGCCTCCCTTTCCCACTCCTCAATAATGCTTCAGGGAAATTTTATGGCTATTCTTGTCACTTGCTGGCATTAAGAAATCCATCCAAATCTTAAGTCAAGCTTCTTTTTCTTTATACAATTTGAAGCGCTGTCCTCTTCCTCTGGATCAGACCTGATCAATCTTTAGAAACCTACTTGGCTCCTTCCTCAGTGTTCTGGGGTTTCTAAATTCTTCAGGACTGTGATGGGGAGAAGGAAAAGCGACGTTTACTTACTTATCTAGCTCTGGCTCTTGTGTGACAGACCCTCAAGTGCTGGTGTTGTATTTTGTGGAAGGCTTTTGCAGACTCTCCAGGGGACCAAAGAAAGTATAAGAAAATGGGACATGATGGCTTATGTAAACCCTAAATGTCTGGTACCTGGGTTTTGCATGTGATAACAGGTTTGTGCAGATCTAGGCAGAACATCTGCCTAGATGGAGTATTTCAGAAACATGCATGTACATTTGCTCTCTCTTGACAGTTTCTTCGCCATAACATGCGTATTAGTTTCCTTGTCTCTTGTGTGGTGGCAGTATATATACAATGTAGAGAATTTACCATGTTAAGCAGTTTCAGGTGAATAGTTCAACAGCATTAAGTACATTCACACTGTTGTGCAGCCATTACCACGATCCATTTCCAGAACATTTTTAGTTTCCCAAACTGAGATCTGTACCCATTAACCAACAACTCCTCGTTCTTTCTTCTCCCTCAGCCCCTAATCAGCACCATTCTTCTTTCTGTCTCTTTGAATTTTACTGCTCTTAGTATCTCATATAAGTAGAAATTATACAGTATTTGTCCTTTCATATTTGGCTTATTTTGCTTAGCATAATGTTTGCAAGGTCTATCATGTTGTAACATGTATCAAAATTTCCTTCCTTTTAAAGATTTAATAATATTCTATTGTATATATACACATTTTGTTGATGTATTCATGTATTTATGGACATTTGGATCCTTTCCACCTTGTTTCTTAAATGCCATTTTTAGATAAAAAAGTTCATGGCATAAGTAATCATCAGTTGCTGAAGACATTTTGTCAATAGAGTATTTCTCCTCTGGCTCATCTTTCCCCATAGTATCCGATCCCAATCACTTCAGTGGCAAGCAGTTGGGGAAAAAGTGGAGGCAGTGACAGACTTTATTTTCTTGGGCTCCAAAATCACTGCAGATGGTGACTGCAGCCATGAAATTAAAAGATGCTTGCTCCTTGGGAGAAAAGCTATGACAAACATAGACAGCATATTAAAAAGCAGAGACATTACTTTGCTGATAAAGGTCTGTATAGTCAGAGCTATGGTTTTTCCAGTAGTCATGTATGGATGCGAGAGTTGGACCATAAAGAAGGCTGAGCACTGAAGAAATGATGTTTCTGACAGTGGTGTTGGAGAAGACTCTTGAGAGTCCCTTGGACTGAAAGGAGATCAAACCAGTCAATCTTAAAGGAAATCAACCCTAAATATAGTAAATCAATCCCGAATATTCATTGGAAAGACTGATGCTGAAGCTGAAGCTCCAATACTTTGGCTACTTGATGCTAAGAGCCAACTCATTAGAAAAGACCCTGATGCTGCAAAAGATTGAAGGCAGGAGGAGAAGGAAACAGCAGAGGACAAGATGGTTGGATGGCATCACCAACTTGATGGACACGAGTTTGAGCAAACCCCAGGATTTGGTGGATAGGGAAGCCTGGCGTGCTGCAGTCCATGGGGTCACAAAGAGTCGGACACGAATGAGCAACTGAAAAACAAGCTGGCCTCCAAAGACAGGAGATGTAGGACAGTCACTCAGATCTTTATAGTGAGAAATACTCATAGTTCTCAGATGATGGTACATAAAATCCTGGTGGAAATGTCAGTAGATTGGGTGAATGATCAACTTTCAGAAACCATAGTTTTCTTTCACTTTTTCATCAAGTTGTGTCCCTGACTTTCATACTTTACCTAGAGAAGCAGAACATGCGTATCATAATTCGTGCTCTAGTGACTGGACACATTTGACCCTAAAACATGTCTGAGATTTCATTTTCTTTTCTGTTGGTTTGATTTCACACTTCAACTGCTTCTTTAATTCCAACATTCTTCGGTTTATGTGGGGTTCATCTTCCCTCCTTTTTTCTGCCTAATGATTTAGTAGTTTAAGGCTTCTGTTCTTTCTTTAAGAAGTTTTAATTCCCCAGGAACATTATGTCTAAACAAAGACTGACTTCTAGTTTTGACACTTTGGAAACTGTAAATCTGGTGGGTCCCTGGGGCATCGCCCCCCTTCAGCATTTCCTGTAAATGATACAGGGAGCTAAACAGCCGGCCCCCTCCACTCACTTTGCTGCTCTTTTGTAGGAAACGCATAAAACAGCTGAGCATTCAGTTTCCCATTTCTACAGTCTGTGTGCTCTGCTTTACTGGAATGTTTGTTTGTCAAGGATGAAGAGCTGCTTGCTAATAATAACCATAATATCGCCATTTCTTGAGCATCTGCTTGTACAGGAAATTTTACCTGCAAGATAAGATTTTCTTTTCCCTGCTTATAGATGAGGAAACAGGTTCACAAAAGAAGCTAAGAGATTCTCCTAAAATTACATAGCTAGCAGGTAATTTGGGGAAGATTTAAACTTTAAAAAGGTACAGGTATAGTATGAGGCATGATTGGCAAGGGCTGGCCCTCTTAAAAAAGTAATTTATTAATATATTTATTTTGGTATACTGGGTCTTTTTTGCTGTGTGGGCTTTTCTCTAGTTATGGTGCTTGGGCTTTTCATTGTGGTGGCTTCTTTTGTGGAGAACAGGTTGTACGGAATGCAGGCTTAATAGTTGTGGTGAGTGGGTTTAGTTGTCCCATGGTGTGTGGGATCTTTCTAGACCAGGGATCAAACCCATCTCCCCTGCATTGGCAGATGGATTCTTAACCACTGAGCCACCAGGGACATCCAGGACTGAACCTTTTGAAAGATACCTTAGAACTTCCACAAGAAAAGGTCCAGGAGGGGGTGTGTTCATTCTTCATCACATGGATATATCCTGAGATTTTGCTGTGCTCTCTGTCCTCCACTATTTGCCAAGACAGGCTGCCCATGAGCTTTGTTTACAGGGACTATGAGCTGAGGCTGAATAATAGCACAGTTGTGCTGTGCCACATTGTGGAGGTTGGCACACTGTCCTGTCTTTGATTACATGCAGGTCCCCTGCTGCCTCTGTTGCTGTTTTGTAAGCATGGTTTCTGCAGTTGATCCAAGGGGAAATTTAGACATTCACCCTGTCATAAAATTATGGATCACAGAAAAGAATTAAATTCAGTGGATGACTTTAAATTCTCATAATAGCAAAGTTAGAAAAAAAATTACCATTCCGTTTGGAAACAAACTCCACTTTCTCTTGGAATAAAAAATGACTTACATCTCACCATTTGGGAGTCAAGTGAGCTGCCTCTCAGGAAGAAAATGTGATTCATCTTGTATAAGTGTGGTGTTTGCATGAAGTGACCATCATGCAGACCTGCCAGGATCCTCAAGCAGAGGCACAGAGAACTTTGGAGGCAGCTATTTCTGTCAACCTTCCCCCAGACTTTCCAGTCCTAACACTTCCTAATTGATACCCAGTGGCTCATTCTCTGTCTGATCTCCCTGATCTTGCTGGTGACCAATACTCCTCCCTAAACCTCTCTCCTCCAGTTGGTTTCTGTGACTCTGCACTATCTTCCTTGCCTCTGGATTACAACTTTTCTGTTCTCACACCTCTGAAATGATAGCATTCTCCAGGGTCCTGTCTCAGGCTTCCTGGGCTTCTCTGGCACATGCCACCCTCTGACTAGCATGTGGACTCTCAGCTTAGAGCATCCCTGCCTATGGTTACCTTAAGCCTTTGCCCTGAGGTTCAGGCCCTGACTTCCCAGACACTGCTCCTGACCTACCCAGTGTCCAGCCTGACATTTGCTCTGGAACTCCTTCATGTTCCTTTCCCTCTGTCTTGATGGACAGTTGTTATTTTGCAGGCCCTTCCTTGTCCTGGAGATAGCCTGGCCAGTGTCGGTTGTCTGGTGCTTTCTTGTTGCACTGGCCTTCATTCCAGAGCCTGAGATGGGCTCTCCCACTGTGTGCACTTGTGCAGTTCCAAGTCTTGGCTCTTCCTGGTCCCACTCCTAGTTATGCCTGAGAGGTGATATTCTCTATCAGGTTTTATATTCTCATTTAACATTGTAGTCTTTTTAACCTAGCACACTGTCTTGCATATAGTTTATTTTCCGATAATAGTTCTATTTGATTAACAAAGATTCAGCAAATTGAATTGGAGCTATTATTCACTATACCAGGATAGCACCAGGTAATGTGTATAAAAGATTCTAGAAAGAAAGAGTGGGAAAAATTAAATTTGGTAGGAAAATGTCACTTAAGCGCCTCTGGAAACTTGTTTGTATTATGTGGAGAAGATTTTGGATCTGTGTTTTTCATGTAAGGAGGTGAGGATGAAGAGAAGTCAAGTAAGTCACAAAGTTTGGTATTTTTCCTCATTCAGAAAATTCATCTTTTAACTAAGTATGATTCCAAGATTAAATTATTAACTGTGTAGAAAGAATCTCTCAACAACAGTGTTCCCTTTTCCTCTGCAGGAGTTTTCCGGGCAAGTTGACATTTTATACTGCACAGTCTGGCAATTGCAATCTAGCATTTTTTATTGTCGTAGTTTTCCTTGGTTTTTCTGATTTCTCTTCATTATCTGCATGACTATTCAAACTGATATTCGCTAAACATTTAATGGACCTGATTTTTTATTGACATTCATTTTATTCTAAAAGAAATTCACTTACTAAATTATTTCCTCTGGTAGAAACAGGTCAATGTTGTGGAAAAAAATCTATGAAAACACTTTTCTAATTACACTCCACTAAAAAAAATTAATTAAAAACACTTTTCTGTAGTTCTGTTCTCTTTTCAGCTCTCATTTATGATTTTCTAAAGCTGATGTACCTTCCTTGGGAGACATATTAAAGATTTGAAATGTGTATAAAAATAACCATCTGTTTTTCCTAAATAGTTCTATGTCATGCATCAAATAGTTTTCAGACATTGCTGATTTTGAGGACTGATTTCAGGCAACTGTCAGTGGGCTGGCTTGAGACTGTAGCTACTTTATGCCACTTGCAAAAATATTCAAAAGAGACATGTATTCCTGGTGAGGAATTTTATTTTTTTAAACTTCAGTCATTGGGACTGCCCAAATCAGCAGCAGTGGAACTAATTTACATTTCCCTGGTGATGTGGGTTGTCATGTGTGGATATAATGTGTGAATTAATTTCCAACCTATTTCAGTGATGCTTTGGTGTCCGTGGTGAATTGGCATCCTCTGCAGCTGGCTTGTCTCTTGAATCTGGCTCTAACTTCATCTTGGGTCTCATTTCTGTACTCATTCCTCCTTCGGGACAAACATTCTTTTTCTTCCTACTTGTACTTTGTCTTTTCTCCTTCATAATTCACCATGCCTCCCTTGACGTCTTCGATATTTTGACAATTCTTCTTAAAGCCCATAGAAATTCTCTTCTGTGACAAACCTGTATTAAGGTCTCTGTCCGATTCCTGATTTGAAGTTGCCCCACCCATAGCCACTTCTGAGGCCACGAGACCCCTGGTTCTGTCCAGGACTAATTGAACTGAGTGACAGTCATAGCCACCTGATTCAGGGAAGCCACAGGTAGACTGGATGAACCAAAGTGATTCTCTCTCAGAGGAATTTAGAATTGTAACTCAGGAATTGAGCCAGTAGGATGATGGCAGACACTTGTGCAAGACCAGGTAAAGTCACTACCGGTACCCAAGGTGGGCCATGCAAAGCAAATGCAGCCAGACTAGGAAAGAAGGAAGGGAACTGGAGAGAAGAAGAGAGGGGAGAAGCCACGTGCTTTCTGAGATGGTGGTGACTTCTGTATTTGGAATTCAGTCTATCCTTTTCTTGTCCAAACATGCTTCAGTTTTTCTTTTGATGTTAAGAAATATTACCTTTAATTAACTTTACCTTTCATTTAAATGACCTTGAGATAATTTTTATTTCTTTTAACAAAATATCATTTCTTGTTTCTGCCATCCTACCTGGCTGCTGGAGTGTCTTCTGGGGCTCAGCCTTTTTCCTCATTACCTGCTCCATTTGAGGCAGCAACATTGCCATAGGGAAAACATGGGTGACTGAGGGTCACTTGCCCACTTTGTTAATCAAAGTAATTAGTGATAACTGCAACAGTGCTGTGTGTGTATTAAATCACTTCAGGCATGTCCGACTCTTTCTGACCTTATGGATTCTAGCCCGCCAGGCTCCTCTGTTCATGGGATTCTCTGGGCAAGAATACTAGAGTGGGTTGCCATTCTCTTCTCCAGGAGATCTTCCTGACCCAGGAATCGAAACCACATCTCTTGTGTCTCCAGCATTGGCAGGAAGGTTCTTTACCACTAGCACTGCCTGGGAAGCCCGCCTCAACAGACAATCCCCCCAATACACCAGAAGTATATTTCTCATTTGCCTAAAATCTGATGTGGTTTTAGAGGCCTTCTTCCATCCAATACTATATAATCTGGAACACAGGAACATTATGGTTGCCAAAGTAGGAAAAGAGACAGAGATGGAGGAGGCAGAATAACTCATAATTGCATTGGGTTGGATTGACAAATGCCATTGGGGCCTCTAATCACAAGTCATTTTACAGAACTCATCTTAACTCTGTGGACATGCAGGATGCATAAAGGGGTACACAGAACACTGGATGAGTCCCAGATGTTTATGCTGTACTCATGTTTGCCTACTATATCCAATGGCCTGGTCAAATGCCCTGACAGCCTGACTGTGGGGAAGCTTGGTGGGTGAGACTTCTTCTGGGTTACTGCAGACAGTATAGCTGTTCAAGGAGATAGCAGGGGAGGCTGCCAAGCCTAGCAGGTAAGAGCATGAGCTGTCAAGGAGCCAGGCCAGACTGGCTTGATTGGATACTTCTTCCCCAGGCCTGGAAAGCTGCAATGCCAGACTTCTGATATACACTCCCAGGTCACCCTGCATTTGTCCACCTCTCAGTCACACTTTCAGCACAAATGTTGTATGGGTCATTCAACAAAGGAATTACTATTAAAGAACATAACTTAAAAAAAAAAAGTTTAACAGAATTTACAGTTTGAAGTGGTTGTGGATCAGAGGATAATACAGCAAATGATTGCGAACATGGCCTTTTGTATTGGGATCCTTGAGTTGAAGTCTCAGCTCTGCTATTTGCTAGCTATGTGACCTCAGGTAAGATTTTTAACTTCTGTGTGTCTCATTTTCTTGTTTTCTCAAATTTAAAAATGACAGTGCTTTCCCCTAGGTTTGTTGTAAGAATTAAATGGGCTAGGATATACAAAATGATTAGAGTAAAGCCTAACACATGGTGTGATTTTTGCATTATTATTATTTAAAGCAGACATGTTGGGAGGCTGTACAATTATTACATTTCTGCTACTTTGACGTTGAAGTACATTGGGAAATCCCTCTAAGTAGTTCTTTCAAATACAAATCATGATCATATAAGATTAGCATCTCACAACTCTTTTTGAATTGATTAACTGAAGGTGTCATTCATCCATTTGACAACTGTTCTCCTTACATGTTAGGCTCAAGCCTAACTAAAGTACTTCCCATTCTTTCAAGGCACTGACTTCTGCTCTGTCCACTTCCATGTCTCTGTGCCTGCAAATGCTACCTTTTCTCCAGTTACTATGAGAGACTTGCTATGAAAGAGCCTTACTCCTATCTACAGTCAGCTTGTTTTCTTGTGCCTCAGATCCCATCCCTTCTCATCTTTTCAAAGGTTTTGCTTCTTCAACCATCAGTTTCCCTTGACTACTTATTCTTTTCTACTAACAGTAAAATATTTTGTGATATTTCCTATCTTAAAAAAATCTTTCTGGACCAAAAATTTCCCTCTAACTAATACTTCGTTTCTCTGCTTTTCTTTGTTGCAAAATATTGTACCAAATTATCTATATTCACAGTGTCCACTTTCATTTCTCCCATTTTTCCAGTCTAGTCAAGCTTTTGCCCCCACCACCTTACACAATTGCAAAGACCACCAAACAACTCTGTGTTGCTACAACCAATGACCAAGCCTCAGTCCCCATCTTAGATATGTGACACAATTGACAAGTTCCCTCCTTTCAGAGATATTTTCTTCAAATGGTTTCTAAGTAATACTTTTTTGGTTTGCACTTATTTTCAAGTGCCTTTGTTAAAACCGTTTCCTCTTCCCAATCTTTACTTATGGCTGGGGTGGGCTAAGACTCAGTTCTTAGGTCTCTCTTTATCTACTCTTGCATCCTAAGTGATAACATCGAGACCTATTTCTCTAAATGCTCTCTTACTTTGATGACTTCCCAATGCATATTCCTAGCCTTGACTTTTCTCCCAAATTCCAAAGTTGCATATCCTAAAAAGTAGCCAAACACTGATGTTCAGTTGGTAACTCCAACTTCACTTATCTAATGTTGCACATGAATGCCAGTCCTTCTCCCTAGTGCTCCCAGACCTGTTTCTTCTTTCCTGTTTACTTCAGTAGTAATAGCAGCCATGAAATTAAAAGACGCTTACTCCTTGGAAGGACAGTTATGACCAACCTAGATAGCATATTGAAAAGCAGAGACATTACTTTGCCAATAAAGGTCGATCTACTCAAGGTTATGGTTTTGCCAGTGGTCATGTATGGATGAGAGAGTTGGACTGTGAAGAAGGCTGAGCACTGAAGAATTGATGCTTTTGAACTGTGGTGTTGGAGAAGACTCTTGAGAGTCCCTTGGACTGCAAGGAGTCCAACCAGTCCATCCTAAAGGAGATCAGTCCTGGGTGTTCATTGGAAGGACTGATGTTGAAGCTGAAACTCCAATACTTTGGCCACCTCATGCGAAGAGTTGACTCATTGGAAAATACTCTGATGCTGGGAGGGATTGGGGGCAGGAGGAGAAGAGGACGACAGAGGATGAGATGGTTGGATGGCACCGCCAACTCGATGGACATGAGTTTGAGTGAACTCTGGGAGTTGGTGATGGACAGGGAGGCCTGGTGTGCTGTGATTCATGGGGTCGCAAAGAGTCGGACATGACTGAGCGACTGAACTAAACTGAACTGAATATCACCATTTACTCAGTTGATTATGTTACAAACATCGACATTTTCATCTTCATGCTTTCACATCTCACCTTCAGTTCATTGGCAAATCCAGGTATTTGCATCCTCAAGATATATCCAGAATCCGACCTCTCTGTTACAACCTTAATCCAAGCCATTATCACTTCTGTTTTGTGATGGTTTGATCACATCCAAACTTGCCTTGTCATCTTCTTATATGTCCTGAGCACCACTTCCCTTGCTTTACATAGTACCAAAAGCTATCTTTAAAAAAATTTTTTTTTAAAACCAATGTCTATAAAACTCTGTGTGGTCTAGATCCAGGCTACCTTCCTTACCTCCAACCCAACCACATTGGTCTTCATGCTATTCCTCCAGCACATCAAGCATGCTACTGCCTCAGAACAGTACTGTTTATTCCTTCAGGATAGAACACACTTCACTCAGAATATTTTATTTTGTTCTTATGTTATTGTATTTTTAATAGAACTATATGTGGCGCTAGTGGTAAAGAACCTGTCTGCCAATGCAGGAGACATAAGAGATGTGGGTTTGATCCATGGGTTGGGAAAATCTCCAGGAAGAGGGCTTTGCAACCTACTGCAGTATTCTTGCCTGGAGAATCCCATGGACAGAGGAGTCTGGTAGGCTACAGTCCATAGGATCTCAAAGAGCTGGACATAACTGGAGTGACTTAGCATGCATGCATGCATGCACAGCACATACTTGATTTAAAATATTATAATAGTTTCTGGTGTACACATAGTGATTCAATATCTTTATAAATTATCCTCCATTTAAAGTTACTACAAAACAATGGGTATATTTCCCTGTATTATACAGTATATCATTGTTGCCTATTTATTATATATATATAGTTCAGTTCAGTCAATCAGTCGAGTCTGACTATTTGTGACCCCTAGAATTGCAGC
The DNA here is from genome assembly GCF_000754665.1 of Bison bison bison. Classification (NCBI taxonomy): domain Eukaryota; kingdom Metazoa; phylum Chordata; class Mammalia; order Artiodactyla; family Bovidae; genus Bison; species Bison bison. Next base: position 3,145,257 of record NW_011495045.1, on the reverse strand, counting down.
ACACCAGGCCTCCCTGTCCATCACCAATGCTCGGAGTTCACCCAAACTCAAGTCCATTGAGTTGGTGATGCCATCCAGCCATCTCATCCTCTGTCATCCTCTTCTCCTCCTGCCCCCAATCCCTCCCAGAATCAAAGTCTTTTCCAGTGAGTCAACTCTTCGCATGAGGTGGCCAAAGTATTGGAATTTCAGCTTCAGCATCAGTCCTTCCAATGAACACCCAGGACTGATCTCCTTTAGGATGGACTGGTTGGACTTCTTGCAGTCCAAGGGACTCTCAAGCGTCTTCTCCAACACCACAGTTCAGAAGCATCAATTCTTTGGTGCTCAGCCTTCTTCACAGTCCAACTCTCTCATCCATACATGACCACAGGAAAAACCATAGCCTTGAGTAAATGGACCTTTGTTGGCAAAGTAATGTCTCTGCTTTTCAATATGCTATCTAGGTTGGTCATAACTTTTCTTCCAAGGAGTAATTAGTTTGTATCTTTTAATCCCATACTCCTATCTTACCCCTCTCCCTGATGATAATAATGGTTTCCTTTGCTGTACAATAGCTTTTAAGTTTAATTAGGTCCCATTTGTTTACTTTTGCTTTTATTTATTTTGTTTTGGGGATGGATCAAAAAATATTACTATATTTTATGTCAGAGTTCTGCTTATGGTTTCTTCTAGAGTTTTATCTTTTCGGGTTTTACATTTAGGTCTTTAATCCATTTTGACTTTATTTTTGTATATGGTGTGAGAAAATGTTCTAATCTTATTGTTTCACATGTAGCTGTCCAGTTTTCCCAGCACCACTTACTGAAGAGACTGTCTTTTCTCCATTATGTATTCTTGCCTCCTTTGTCATAGATTAATTGAATATAGGTGTGTGGGTTTACATCTGAACTTTCTATTCTATTCCATGATTGTATGTATCATATTTTGTGCCAATACCATTCTATTTTGATTACTGTAGCTTTGCTGTATAGTTTGAAATCAGGCAGCATGATACCTCAAGTTTTGTTCTTCACGTGCAAGATTATTTTGGCTATTCAAGATCTTTTGTAGTTCATACAAATTTTAGGAATAATTTATTTCACTTTTGTGAAAAATGTTATGGGCCTTTTGATAGGGATTGCATTAAATCTGTAGTACAGTTTGTGTAGCATATAAATTTTAACATTATAAATTCTTCCAATCAAAGAACACAGCATGCCTTTCCATTTCTTTTTGTTGTTTAATTACTCAGTCATGTCTGACTCTTTAAAACCCCATGTACTACAGCACACCAGGCTTCCCTGTCCTTCGCCATCTCCTGGAGCTTGCTCAAACTCATGTCCATTGAGTCAGTGATGCCATCCAACCATCTCAACCTCTGTTGTGTGCTTCTCTTCCTGCTTTTAATCTTTCCCAGCACCAGGGTCTTTTCTAATAAGTCGGCGCTTCTCATCAGGTGGCCAAAGTATTGGAGCTTCAGCTTCAGCAGCAATAAATATTCAAGGTTAATTTTCTTTAGGATTGACTGGTTTGATCTTGCAGTCCAAGGGACTCTCAAGAGTCTTCTCCAACACCACAGTTTGGAAACATCATTTCTTCAGTGCTCAGCCTTCTTTATGGTTCAACTGTCACATCCATACATGACTATTGGAAAAGTCATAGCTTTGACTAGATGGACCTTTGTTGACAAAGTAATGTCTCCGTTTTTAAATGTGGTGTCTATGTTTGTCATAGATCTTCCAAGGAGCAAGCATCTTTTAATTTCATGGCTGCAGTCACCATTTGCCCTGATTTTGGAGCCCAAGAAAATAAAGCCTGCCACTATTTCCACTGTTTCCCCATCTATTTGCCATGAAGTGATGGGACTGGCTGCCATGATCCTGGTTTTTTTGAATGTTGAGTTTTAAGCCAGCTCTTTCATACTCCTCTTTCACTTTCATCCAGAGGCTCTTTAGTTCCTATTTGCTTTCTGCCATAAGGCTTGTGTCATCTGCATATCTGAGGTTATTAATATTTCTCCTGGCAATCTTGATTCAAGCTTGTGAGTCATCCAGCCTGGCATTTGTCATGATGTACTCTGTATATAAACTGAATAAGCAGGGTGACAATGTGCAGCCTTGACTTACTCATTTTCCAATTTTGAACCAGCCCATTGTTCCATGTCCATTTCTAACTGTTGCTTCTTGACTTGCATACATGTTTCTCAGGAGGCAGGTAAAGTGGTCTGGTATTTCTATTTCTTTAAGAAATTTCCACAGTTTTTTTTTGTGATCCACACAGTAAAAGGCTTTAGGGTAGTCAACAGATGGATCACAGCCTTGTCTAAGTCAATGAAACTATGAGCTATGCCATATAGGGCCACTACTTTTTTACCATTTTCAAATTCCTTTCAAAGTTTGAGATGCATAGGTCTTTCAACTCCTTGGTTAGGTTTATTCCACGGTATTTTATCCTTTCTAGCACAGTTTTAAATGGGATTGTTTTCTTACTTTCTCTTTCTACTGGTTCATTATTAATGTACAGAAAAGCAACAGATTCCTGCATAATAATCTTGTGCCCTCCAACTTCACTGAATTCATTTCTTGGTGCTAATTTTTTGGTGGAAATTTTAAGGTTTTTTTATGCACAGTTTTACCTCTTCCCTTCCCACTTGGATGTCTTTTATTTTTTGTCTGATTGCTGTGATAAGGCTTCCACTACTAAGTTAAACAGAGGTAGTGGGAGTGGACATCCTTGTCTTATTTCTGATTTTACAGAAAAAGCTTTCCACTTTCCACCATTGTTGTTGTTCAATCACTAAGTCCCATCTGAGTTTTTGCATCCTCATGAACCCCTGAAACATGCCAAGCTTCCCTTTCCTTTACCATTTTACTGCATTTGCTCAAATTTGTGTCTATTGAGTCAGTGATGCCATCCAACCATTTCTACCTCTGTTGCCTCTTTCTTCTCTTGCCTTCAATATTTCCAAGTATCCGGGTCTTTTCCAATGAGTCAACTCTTTGCATCAGGTGGCTAAAGTATTGGAGCTTCAGCACCAGTTGTTCCAATGAATATTCAGAGTTGATTTTCTTCAGGATTGACTGGTTTATTCTACTTGCTGTCCAGGGGACACTCAAGAGTCTTCTCCAGCACCACAGTTGAAAAGTATCAATTCTTCAGTGCTCAGCCTTCTTTGTGGTTCAACTCTCACATCCTTACATGACTACTGGAAAAATGATAGTTTTGACCATATGGACCTTTGTTGGCAAAGTGATGCTTTTTAATACACTGTCTAGGTTTGTCATAGCTTCTTTTCCAAAGAGCAAGTGTCTTTTAATTTCATGGCTTCAGTCACCATCTGCAGTGATTTTGGAGCCCAAGAAATTGAAATCTGACACTGTTTCCATAGTTTGCCCATCTATTTGCCATGACGTGATGGGACCGGATGCCATGATCTTAGTTTTTTGAATGTTGAGTTTTAAGCTGGCTTTTTTACTCTGCTCTTTCACCTTCATCAAGAGGTTCTTTAGTTCCTCTTCACTTTCTGCCATTAGTGTTATCATCTGCATATCTGAAGTTGTTTATATTTCTCCTGGAAATATTTATTCCAGCTTGAGAGTCATCCAGCCCAGCATTTTGTATGATGTACTCTGCATATAAATTAAATAAACAGAGTGACAATATACATGTTTGACATAGTCCTTTCCCAATTCTGAACCAGTCTGTTGTTCCATGTGCAGTTCTTGACCTGCATACAGGTTTCTCAGGAGGCAGGTATGGTTCTTAGATATCTGTTAAGTCCAACTTCTCTATTGTGTCATTTATGAACACCGTTGCTTTACTGATATTCTGTCTGGATAATCTATCCATTGATGTAAGTGCCATGCTGAAGTCCCCTATTATTATTGTATTATTGTCAATTTCTCCATTTATGTGAGTCTGAGTGAACTCCAGGAGTTGGTGAGGGACAGGGAGGCCTGGCGTGCTGCGATTCATGGGGTCGCAAAGAGTCGGACACGACTGAGCGACTGATCTGATCTGATCTGATATTTGTGGCATAGGTTTAGGTGCTCTTGTATTGGGTACCTATATGTTAATAAGTGTAATATCCTCTGTATTGGTCCCTTTGTCACCCTATAATACCTTTCTTTGTCTTTTGTGATAGACTTTAAAGTTTATTTTTGTCTGATATGAGTATTGCTGCCCCACTTTCTTGCCATTTCTATTGGCATGAAGTGTATTCTCCATCCCCTCACTTTCAGTGTTTGTGTTTTAGCCCTGAAGAAAGTCTCTTGTTGGCAGCATATTGAAGGGTCTTTTCATTTTAATCAGCCACTCTACCCTTTTTTATTGAAGCTTTTAGATCATTGACATTTAAAGTAATTATTGATAAGTATTTACTTATTGCCACTTATTATTTGTTTTTCAGTTGTTTTTGTTATTTTTTTCTGTTTTTTTCTTCTGCTATCTGTTTCTTCCCTTGTTCACATATTTTATTTATTTTTTAATTTATTTATTTTAATTAGAGGCTAATTACTTTACAATATTGTATTGGTTTTGCCATACATCAACATGAATCCACCACGGGTGTACACGTGTTCCCAATCCTGAACCCCCCTCCCACCTCCCTCCCCATACCATCCCTCTGGGTCATCCCAGTGCACCAGCCCCAAGCATCCTGTATGTGATACTTCCATGCATTTCACTTCATTTTCATTAATTCTTAAGCCAATTCATGTCTTATCCACTCAGTTCATTCAAATTTTTAGAAAATGTCACCTCCTCAAAGCTATCTTCCGTGATGAGTTTTGTCTAAAATATCAGTCCTCAATCTTTGTGTTCCTCTACTGTGCTTTATTGCATTTACTTCCTAAATTTACATTATGTGTGCTAAGTTGCCTCAGTTATGTCTGACTCTTTGCCACCCTATGGATTGTAGCCTGCCAGGCTCTTCTGTCCTTGGGATTCTCTAGGTAAGAATACTGGAGTGGCTCACCATGCCCTTCTCCAGGGGAGCTTCCTGACCTGGGGATCAAACCCATGTCTTCTATGTCTCCTGACTTGGAGGTGGATTCTTTACCCTTAGCACCACCTGGGAAGCCCAAATGATCTAGGAAGAGATGAAACTCTGTGAAACCATTCATATGGTAGTAGATAAAGCACACAGATTCTCTACTGACATGGATACTAGCTAGGAGAATGAGGGAGAGAGAGAGAAAAAAATATATGTGTGTGTGTGTGTGTATTTACATGTGTAATGTAAATATATATATATATATATACATCTATATATGTATAAGGAGATAGAGAAAGAATATATGCACACACACACACATATGTATCTTTTCTTCCTCATTCTCTTAGCTGGTATCCATATCAGTAGAGAATTTGTGTGCTTTATCTACTAATATATGAATGATTTGCACAGAGTTTCATCTCTCCCTAGATCTTTCCTTTCTCCAATTTTTCTTCTGCTTAGCTCCTTCTCATTCTTAATAAGTCAGTTAATTAACATTTTTTGGGAAATCTTCTTCAGGGTAGAGCTAGGAAAGGATTCTATGGCTTTATAAAACTCCATTTTCAATCCTTATCATGGTACTCATCCCATTATACAGCGGTTTTCTGTTTCTCTAGCTGAGCAGCACACAGGCATGCTTTCTGGTGCTTGGGTATGTTTGCCTCTGAACCATTTCTCCAAGAAGAGTCCTTGAGAAGAGCTCCATCTCTGCAGATAGGAAGAGACTATGCCTTCTCCTTCCTGTGGAAGAAGAGTTGCCTTTTTCTTCTGTGGCTAAGAATCACAACTCTCTGCCAGAACTCAGCATTCCAATCCACAGAAAAGCTGGATTTTGTCTACCATATTGCAGTGACTGTCATATGAAAGCCTGTGAAACTGCAGGAAGCGGTAAACACCACCGAACTGTGAAGGGAAGGAAGAGCTGCCTGGATATCAACGCTGTGGCTACCGTAATGACTTACATTAGAGCAGAAGGAAACTCCAGTCATGTTTTAGTCTGTCAGTTTTTCTATTATCCTCAAGACTGAGCATGAAACATTCATTATAACACATCCTCATTGATTCAACTGATGGAAATATATTGATATTAATAACATGAAGCACTAAGGCACTGGAGATAATAAAACAATTGATTGAAAATATAACATGTTTCAGAATATTTTTATGTGGTAGTTCCATGCATTTCATTTCTATTCATAACTAAGCCAGCAATTAGGTAATTTGGGAATTGCCTCATCAAGCTATATAACCACGTTTATTTAGTACTTATATGATTACCTAGAAGAAATAGTTTGATTGGTTGTTACTAATAGAGTTCAGTTTGAGGTCCAATGAAGAAAATCTGTTCAAAATGACAAACTTATTAAAATCATGGAGCTGGGGTTTTAAATAGCTTACATACAGTCACTAAAAATAATGTTCTTTTGGGGTATTTTTAATATTGTGTCCTCTTTGGAAATTTCAAAAATAGAGCATCCTTTGTTTTGCTTGGGGATCTAACTTAGGTTCTTGTCTTTTGATATTTAGATTATTATGATAAGGCATAAGAAAAGAACTTTTTTTCATGTACTTTACTTTGTGGCTTCGCTTTTATCTTGGGAAACATTTTTTTGAATTATTTTCTTGGCTTATATTCAATAAGATGAGATTATCAGCAATAGTGAGCTCACTAAGATATACAATGTCAAAATACACCATTGTTTAATGCATTGAACAAAATAATTATAAAAATTATGATTTAAAAAATCTAAATTTTAATGACCTTCAATCAACTTCTCTCACTTTGTCATATTGTTTTCTGTTTTTATTTCTATGTGTACCTATTTTAGGCCTTCATATTTAGAATGTCATAATGTGTTTAGAATATGTATTTAGAATGGCATTCACAGAATTTTGTATTTTGCTCTATTGTTTTATCATTTTACAAATTTTCTTGCTTTTGTATTAATTTTATAATGCCAACATAATATTTCATATAGTTCTATAGTTGTCTCTTCAATTTTCATCTTGTAAATAATATTGCAATGGAAATATTTATGTCTATTTAATAATATATAAATTATGTCTATTTAATATACTGCATGAAGTATAGTTTCACATACTTTATTTTTTTATTAAGGTATTCCTGTGAGTAATCTTGCTGAATCAAATTTTATGAAATTTTTTTAGCTTTATAAAATATATTTCCAAATTACTTTTCAAGAGGATTTGACAAATTAAATTGCCCCTGTTGGTGTATACAGTTAAAAATATATTGATCAGGATTATGGACTTTACTTAAACTATTTGTTAATGTTGTGTGTGAAAAATAATGCCCTGTTTTGGTATTTTTGGTGGTTTCAAAGATATTAAATGCTTGTTTTGCAATTGTGTTTTTCTCTTATGTGAATTATCTTTTCATATCCTTTGTTAACTTGTTGAGGTGTGGGTACTTTTTGTGTCAAATTTTATGTACCTTCATGCTTCCTGGAAATATTTTCTTAGTCTTCTGTTTTCTTTCATATTTTAGTTATGTTAGTCTTTATTGTACCAGGGATTTAAATATTTATTCAATTGAATCTATAGATTATTTCTTGTTTACAGTTGTCATTCCTCCAAAGATGGGTTAAAATTTTTAATCCTATAATCCGTTGATTTTCTTTGATTAAAATTTCATATTTGCCTCAATATGTGAAATTTGTTTTGGTAAAGGGATATGATTATTACTTTATATTATGGAATTTTATTCTTACATTAATCATTAAATAACACAAGATCATTTAAAATGCCCTGTTGGCAGTATTAAATTTTTAAAGCTTATTTGATAATATGCATTGTTGGGTCAGTTAATATTCTAGGCATGAGGAAATGAAAAATGATAATAGTGTTATTTTGATCATTAAGGAGTTCAGAGTTTAAGCAAGGAAGGAGGTCAGGGAATAGTTCTTACATAGCAGTGTTCTGTATTTCACATTGACCACTGAGTCACAATGCTGGGAAACAAAACTCTGTCCTCCTCCTCTTTTGAGTTTCTTCTCTTTCTGTCACTCTCATTTGTCTTGCCTTTGCTCTTTGTCCAGCTGCTCCTGCATGCTCTTTGGCTTGCTTCTCTTCCTCTTATCCTTTCCCCTTTCGTCTCCCTCCCACTTTTCTTTCTTTCCTTCCCTCTTTAGTGTTCTTCCTCTGCCTCCTTCAGCACCACTTTCTTCCTCCTACGTCTCTCCCACTATGTCTCTCCTTCACCCATACGTTCAGAAAAAAATAAATATTGTTTCTCTCTAAAGAGACATGCATTTCTGAATCAATGGTAAGACAATAGTTAAAGCATGGTCTTAGGAGCTAAGCCAACTAGAATTCAGATCTTTGGTCTTATGTCTACCAGTTGTATCAACATAAGCAATTGCAGGAAGTCCTTATTTTTCTTAGTTCTGATATCCATGAATTTAAATTCCCACAGTTAACTTACTAATACTAATCATTCAATGACATGGTTCAAATTTAAATTACTCAGCATGTTGACTGTGAATTTCATAACTTATAAAATTCCCTATGAGTTTCTAAGACTACAAACCACAGTGTAAATAATAGATGGACATCATGATCAGTGACATGTTATATGACTTCTTGCAAAGCCTGTGGGTGATTGGTCACTGTTGAATAAACACATCTCATTTTTTTTCATGCTAAATATGGCAATTTAATTTTTTAATGCTTTCTCTAATTTAGTCTGAAACTATTACTTTCAAAAAAAATGTAGCTTTCACAAACCAGGGAAAAATATAGAGCATTCATAAAGTCTCCATTTGTGATTAAAACTGAGGGTTCTCCATTGCCAGTGACTAAGTGCACATGCCTGGGCATAGCACTAAGATCTCTCTTTTTGGGTACCATCTTGCTGATCCAACCTCATCCAATAATCTACCCTATATTTTAGCAGCTACCTCATTTCCTTCTTGTTCTCCAAACAGTGTTTATTCTCAGCTTAGTGTCCTTACTGTTGCTTTTTCCTTGTTTTAGATGTCCCTCCCTCTCTTTTCTATCCAAATGATGCCCACTCTTTAAAGTCCAGATCAAGCCACATTTCTCAAAGAGTTCTTACTTGCTGCTCCTTTTCCCACCAACCTGGACTTACCCTGGCCTTTTCTAGCACTTATTGTTCACACCAGTGCCTTTTGACATTGAGTCTTTCAAGGACTTGTTATATTGCTAAATTGAGGTTTGAGTTTCTGGGGGGTGTCTCAATCTATGTCAATTTCCATTTAGTTTACAACCAGTTATGCACACAGTTTGCTAATGTGGCTCTGTGAAGGCAGAGGCTTTGTTTTGTCCATCTCTGTATTCTATAATGCCTAACATACAGTAGGAGCTTCATAAATAATTATTAAATAAGCAAAGAAACAAGTAGGTATGATTTAGCACTTTAAAAATGCTGTTCAATCTGATTTTTTCCCATCCATATGGGGAAATATGTCTCCCTTTATTATTCGAAAATTATCCATCATGTGTCTCTTTTCAGTCTTTTTGGGAGACCAACTTCTCAGAGGGCTATTTTGACAAACTGGGTAACTATTACATGGCATCTCACAAGCCCCTTTGTGTGGGTTCACAGGGGATTAGCGTTCTTCTTAGGCATGTTTATTGAGTCCTGAACCACAATAGGGCTAATTTTTATCTTAAATTACTTTAAGATATTGCACAATCAATTGAAATGTGAAAATGTAATCAGTCATTTTTTGTTTCACACAATAAAGATACTTCTGAAGTATATATGTATATTTCTTTCTGAATTGATTGGCTATTTCCATATCATTAAGACATAGCATAAACACTCTCTAATCAGCTAATTCTAAATGACATTATCATCCTAAAATTACAGCCACAAAATGAACAGTAACAGTAAGTCATTCTGTCTTTTAAAAGTTAAATATATTTTTCTGTAAGTGCATATGTGTTTACTATATATATATACCTACACATTTACACACATATGTATATATATTTTATATATATATCCTTGTGTCCATTAACACATTCTGCTATACAATTTCTCCAGAAAATAGTATGTACATTGATATAAATATAGAAAACAGAGAAAGAAAATTTAAACTTCTTTGACGTTTTATATTCAGGAAAGAGCGACAGACAGACTGAAATTTAAAAGTTAAAAAAATGAGTTTCTGAGGGACCCCTGAGTGGACATTTGAATGTTCAGAGGATAACAGGTAGGGAGTGTCTAGGGTGGGATGCTCAGTCATGTCCAATTTTTCAACCTTTCTTACTTTAATACATTTAAATTTAATATATTTAATAAAAAGAGGAGAGAGGATCTTCAAAGTTTTTCTCAGTTGAATGTGTCTGTGTTAGTGGTGTTGTATTTGATGAATGAATCAAGTGAAACTATAATCAGATATCTATCTTGTCATAAATTTCACCTTGTCCTAAAGGATTTTCAAATTTCCAATCAGTCAAACCCCATTTAAATGATGGCTTCCTGCCGTTTCACACATGTCAACCACGGCAGAATCATCCAGCTGCGGCCCTGTCTTAGCTGGTTGATTATACCATGTGCCTTTCAGGATCTTTGTCAAGGGTGCTGCCTCACTGGCTTGATTACCCACCCCATGAAGCCACAATGCTCAGCTTGTGGGATAACTCGAGAAGAAGAAAATGTTGTCTTTTTTTGTGCTCAATCAGAATGGAGGAGATAGATGACATTGAAATAGAAAGTTCATCTTGGTCAGACAAAAACGAAAAATGAAAATGACCCTGTCTTTGACTTCATGTGTTGGGAGTCTGCACACGACTGTATAGATTTCAAAAAGACACTCTTAATATTCTAAGACACTTGTAGGACAGCCTTACACAAATATCATGTCTTTTTCTTTCTTTTTCCCTCTGTTTGAAGCTATTGAAACCAGGCATATCTGATTTATGAAGCCATTCCAGGTCCACAGAACACAAAGTCACGAGATTTAACATAGTTAGATGGTCTCTCCAGTATGCTTCATGAGACAGTGCTAATCTGCTTCTCAGGTCAAACTATCAATCACCCCCACTACGACCATGCTCGGGTAGGACCAAACTGGAATTCTGAAACATTCCCAGCAATTTTTGATCTGTCACTTAGCATGAACCCTACTTCTCCAAAGAAATTCAGCAGAGCTTAAACTCATTCATATTCACTTGGTGCACTGCAGTTTTTTAGTGAGGCGGCAGCAGCAGGGAACTGCTTGTAACGCGCTTTTCAAAAACTGATTATAATTCAGGAATGGCAGTGAAGATCCTTATGGAGCATAAGAAATAACAGCAATAACCTTTCTAATTACAAGGAAGACTAATGCATTGACTGAGAAAATCACTGGAAAGAAGGGCTGAGCTGTTCCTTGAGGCTGTAGTTGTTCAGTAAGCGAGCAGAACGTGTGCAGAACATGTCTCTGTGCAGAGCGAGAGAGCTCCCGCCTGAGCTGAAGGGAAAGAGTGCCTGAGTCCAGTGAAGCAGTCTTGGGATGGAAGTTTGCATCTAGAATTTGAAGCTTGGCAACATGCCACAACTAAACTAAGGTAGAAAACCAGGCAGAGAAGAGCCATAGTTCTCAACTGGTTTTCTAAGGCCTTCAAAATTGTATTGCCAAGTTTTAATTAATGTGCAAACTTTACTTTTGCTGCAACCAAAGATATATACAGTTTGGTTATGTACAAAATGATTGTACATTAGAACATTGAGCTGTGTAGCAAGCATAGAGAGGTTATGAAATTGTCTGCCATGTTCCAATGAATATGCAATCGTCCCTTGTTACTGGCTTAGTCTCTTCTTTTGCTCGCTTTAAAAATATATTATTCACTGGGAAATGCTTATGCCCTTCTTTTTCCTACACACTGTCTTGGGCTATCTTTGCTTTGCCTGTGGCTTCATTTAGCATCTAAGTAGGGATGACTTCCCGCAGGTCTTTAGTCTGATTCCGCCACTTATTACCTCTGAGATTAAGTAAAAGGTGCCTTACCTATAATGAGTGAATTATAGCATCTGTCTTAAAGAATTGATATGAGAATAAAATAAAGCAACTGCATGTAGGCAAGTATAAGTAAATTTAAGTATTACTATGGGTGAATATGCCTCTAGCCCAGTTCCTTGGCCTCAGATTCCATATTCATCTGTCTCCCAGACATCTCTGCTGGTTACTTTATACACATATCACTGGTCATGCCCACATTTAACATTTTCTCCAAAAATTTTTCCACATGAATTCTCTGTCATCAGTTAATGACTTTCTTATGAACTTAATAGACAGGCTAATCAAGATCACTCTTGATTTCCTTCCTTTCATTTACCACACTCAATCAATCATTAACTTTAACCAACAATTTTGAGTCTGAACCCTCTTTTCCATCCCTTTCCATAATCACCTTAACTCAGGATCTTTGCAGATGTCAGATTACTCTAAAGTCTTCCAAGCTGGTCTTCTTATTTCAAGCCTTGCTCCTCTCAAATGCATTCTTGACTCTGCTGCCAGATCAATATAGGTGAAAGACAAAACTGACCGTGCATTTTCTTGCTTAAAGCCTTAGAGGATCCACAATTCCTACAAAATAAAGAACATCAGAGCACAGAGTATAAGGTCCTCTTCCCACCTCTCCAGGTTTGTCTTCTTTCATTCCCTGCTGTACACTAACTACACCCTTCCTCCTTCTGCTCTCTTACAATGAAGGTGTTTCATTTCCCTGTCCAAGGCTTGTCCCTTGCTCTCTGCTCAGTAACACTGCTTCCTCTGAATCTTTGCCCATTAACCATTTCCCTTCTGTCCTGTATCTGTAATTTATCTCTCTCTTCTCACTGTTCCCTCAGATCATTTACATGTTCTAATGTATATAATCTTCACCAATAGTTCTATGCTTTCTCCTCTCTATTTCCTGAGAGAGACACCTACATGTATGATTTCCTTCAACTCACTTCTCAATCATCCCTCCTTTCAATTCAACTTGGCTTCCTACCTTACAAACCAGGTGAGCCCACTCCCTCCAGATGCTGCATTCAGTGAATGTCTCCCTGTCTTTGATTTCTTGGCAGCATTTGACACCATTGGTAAGCAGCTTCTTCTAAAACCCTCTATTCATGATATCCTGCACTCCTGGCTTTGCAGCACTTGTTTGGCATCTTCTTTTGTTTCCTTACAAGATGTGTCTTCCTTTACATTTGGTGTTTCTCAGAGTTCTAGCTTTATAGTCTCTCCCTGGGGGATTTCATATACTCCCATCACCTCAATAGCTATTTATGTCCTGACAACTCCTGATGTCTGTCTACATCCTGAGGTCTTTTCTAACTTTCTATCATGTAACCAGTTGCCATCTAGACATTTCTACTTTGAGATTTAACCAAGGCATTTAACTCAATATGTCCCAAGTGAACTCACATATGTTCTGCTTTCCCATCTTGAATACAAGCCTAATGACAGGGAGGTCTTTGAAATACTCAAAATGTTTTATTTTCATTAGAACAGTGCCAGGAATTTGGTGGGTACTAGTTAACTCTCTGTTGAGTAAATAAATGACAACTTTATCTCTGAATAATATCATATACTTACCTAGGCAGGAAGTTCAGTTTCAATTTTGACTCCTTCATCTCCCTTACTTTCAAATCAATTATCAGTTCATTGGTTTTACTTTCTAAA
>NW_011495045.1:3120680-3131534 GCF_000754665.1 Bison bison bison | reverse complement strand
CTAAATAAATCACAAAATTGCTGAGCTTGCTTTACTTGTTTGTTATATGATTTGTTAAATTCAACCCATAGTACAAGAGGCCAGTTATGATGTAGGCCCTTCTTGCTATTTGCAGCCTGTCTTTAGCTCCAGTTGGTTCCTAAAGAAAATTCAAGAAGATCATATGGTACCTGATTCCAGCAGATTCTAAACTGTGAAAATTCACATCATGCTTAAAATTTGTGGTAGGAAGTAGTGACCATGTTGTTCTCAGAGAACAATTTTCATATGTAAAAATCATCAGTGTCAAGAGAGTTTTTCTTTAAATCTAATCTGAGGTATGCTTAATGTACTTTACACTCATGTTCTTTGTAATACACAGGATGGTCAAAATTAACATTTTTTATTGTAATGTAAAACCAGGATTTCTCTTAGAATCCTTGGCCACCATGATCAGAGAGAAGATCAAACGAAGTTTAGATTTATAATGACAATGGTTAACATGTATTAAGTATTTACTGTGAATCAGGAACTGAGCTAATTCTTTAAAAATTTTTTTATTGGAGGATAATTGCTTTCCAATTTTGTGTTGGTTTCTGCCATACATCAACATGAATCAGCCATAGGTACACATATGTTCCCTCCCTCCTGAAACCCCTCCCATCTCCCTCACCATCCCACCCCTCTAGGTGGTCACGAAGCACTGGGTTGAGCTCCCTGTGTCACACAGCAAATTTCTACCTGGTATCTGTTTTACATATGGTAATGTCCATGCTTCCATGTTCTTCTCTCAATGTGTCCCACCCTCTCCTTCTAATGTGTCTGCAAGTCTGTTTTCTATGTCTGCATCTCCTTATATTAGGTCAGTTAATTCATACTCTCCTATAATTCTTGGAAAAATTAAATACAGTTATTTCCATCTTAGAAAGCTGGGACAGAGAATGTGTACATAGCCTGGCAATGTGCATACCACTAGGTAATGACAGCCTGAGATCTCAATCAGTTTAGAGCAGTGTGGAGCAGTCTAGCTTCACATTCTCTGCCTGGGCCCTGCTATAACGCTTTTATAAATGACAAATTTACTCCAAATAAGGTTGTTGCTTCATTTCAAATCCATGATTTGTTCTTTTAAAAACAGAGCTAGAAAATATGTCCAAGAAAAGGCTACATAAGAAACTGATTTTTGGAAGGGAAAAGAATGGTCATTAATCTAAAGCATTCTTTTCATATCCCACAAAACAAACCATGTTCACCATTAATACATCATGAGTACCTGTTGGTGTCAGGGACTGCCTAAGGGTTAGAGATGAAACCAGTGGGAGCTCAATTCTCTGTATTAAGAAATTTGTGCCATGTGCTTAATGGGTTTATATCCTAGGGAAACACTTGAATGAAGTTTTTGCTACATACTCCACATACTATGATTGTTCAAGAGCCTGAAAGGATGTTGGGAGAAATATCATAAGCCAAAATATATAGTTCAGTATTTTCATTTTTGAGTCTCAGGGCTATAATTTGGAAGGGAGAAAGGCCCATAACCAAAGTGGGCCCTGGCCCCTTTACCTTATAGAATGTAATGAATATGACTCCAAATATGAAACGCTATGCCAAATACTTATAAAAGCCAACCAAAATCAGTATAATTATCTAAAATAAAATTATACCATAACACTCTTTCAAAATGTTTCTATGGCATCAACAACCTGAAGGATCAAGTTCATTGTCTTTGAAATATTACTGGTATATAAGACCATGCGTAATCCAACCCCAACCAATATCTCCAGCCTCATCACCTCCCTCTTTCTACGTTCTTGTCAAAATCCTATCTCTTATCCCCTTAAACAATTGCTACTTTGTGACAAGAAACCATACTTTTAGATTTCTGTGCTTTTGAACGTACTGTTTCTTTTATCTAAAGCTATGCTGTCCAGTAAGATAGCTAGCTGTTAATGATTTAAATGTGACTTAAATTTAATAAGATCGATAAAATGAAACATGCAGTTCCTTGGCCACACTATGCACATTTTCAAGTATCCAATAGCCACAAGTATTGGACAGTACGGATATAGAGCATTCTTATCATCATAGAAGACTTTAATGGACAGCCTTGCTTTAAAGTACCTTGATTTCCTCTCAGCTCTCAACTTCTGGGCCCTTCAGAACCTTACTCATTTTCAAGTTTCCACTAAAAAGTGACCCCCTTTGTGAAGCCTTCTTTGATGATTCCCTGTAAGCTATTTCCTGTTGCATTTTCTTATACCTCTGCTACACTGCATTTCAATTCTGTATTTTTTTTTTATGTGGTTATTTTCCCCACTTGAATACTAGAAACATGAGAGAAGGGATTTTACATTCTGGTCTTTATATCCTCATCATAGTTCCTGAACTATAATAATGATCTTTGGATGAGCAAATGGTTTGGGATTAAAGATAAAGGTCCCTGATCTCATTCTTCTTCATTCCTC
Source organism: Bison bison bison (assembly GCF_000754665.1). Lineage (NCBI taxonomy): Eukaryota > Metazoa > Chordata > Mammalia > Artiodactyla > Bovidae > Bison > Bison bison. Next base: position 3,129,090 of record NW_011495045.1, on the reverse strand, counting down.
TAGAGGAGGAAAGAGAATGTTGCATAACCTTTTCATGGTGTTTCATGGAAGGCTGAGAAAGTAGGAGCCCATCTTTCTGACCCATTTATGAATCTGAATTCATAAGATATGCTGGGCCCAGGGGACCTGAATTCATTGCAGTCTGTAACTCTTCCCTGATTTCTCACAGGGGAATGTGGGGATGGAATTGATGATGCTCGCTAATTATTCCCTCAGTCCACATCTCTGTATGGATGTACCTTAGCTCCTGTCTTATCCAATATTCTGCAGCACAACTTATATAGATTTTCAAGGGAAAGGCTTCTACATATAAGATACCAATTAACCTCTGCAAATGCCTCATTTCCTAGAAATTTTATAAAAGAAAAAAGTTTAATTGCGTGATTAATGCGGAGCAATTTTGTAGCAGTCACAACCTCTGGGACTATAAAATTATGTTTGTGTGCTTCAAAAGAGCATAATCTTTGACTGTTTTTATTTCAATAAAGTAATCAGTAGAAACAGAAAAAACAGATTCATAATGTAACATGAAATGTTTTAAAAGTTTTAAAAAGAATAATTTCCTTACCCCATGGCAGTTCAACACAAGGAAACTATAGAAGGCTATGAATAGATTATGAAAATTCTTTCTAAAAAGGAAAAAAAAATCCATTTGTCATGCTTTCAGGGAAGTCTCTTAAATAGACTAGGGAAAGTAAGACAGCCTTGTATAGCAGAAAGAGAACAAGCTAAAGATACTGCAGGACTAATGTTCAAATCTCAACCCAGCCAATACACAGACCTTCCGGAATCAATTCTGTTGAGAAAAATAGATTCTGGCTTATGGTCTGCTAGGTATAGAAATAAGATAAGCAGCTTAATTAATAAAACCAGGTGAATAAAGAATTTCCACAGATGCACTGACACTGATGCACTGAGTAAGATCAAATGCTACTCTTTGGACAATTCACATCAGAATTACTGAAGGAGACTGGCGATTGTATTAGTTTCCTACAGCTGCCATAATACAGACCACAAACTGAGTGGCTTAAAACAATAGAAGTTTATTTCACAGTCTGGAGGCTAGACATCTGACATCAAGGTGTCAAAGGGGCCATGCTCTCTCTTCTAGCTTCTGGTGGTTGCCAGGAATTATCAGCATTGCTTGGCTTGCAGCTATATAATTTTAATCTCTGCTTCTAAAACCACATGGCCTTCATCTGTGTGTATGTGGTGTCTCAGTATGTGTGCTTATCATTGGTCTCCTTTATTTATCAATGAAATACTAAAGGGGATGTTTTTAAAAACTGTATTTTGGGGGAGTTTTATTTTCAGATAGCCATGTTTCACAGTTCCACCAAATTAAGTTATAAGCTTTCTGGATTCTTTGTAGTTAGATTACCTAAAAATTCTATATATGTGAGGGGAGGCTTAGTCCTTATCAGAATGTTATAGGTAAGGAAGATGTCAAAGCAATTGTAGAGGTATTCTAAAAATAAGGTCTTTGTGCAGGTTTAGGGTCTTTTACAATTATGAGGCCTGGAGATGATATTACAACCCAGGAAATGTTGGGGTGATGGAAGTAAAATATTCTATTTATCAGCATTATTTCTAATTCTATTATTTTATTGGATCACTTTCTGTTGAAAAAAATTCACAAATAAATATTTAAAAAGTTAAGCATATTAAAATTGAGTAAAAAGGAAATAAAGGAGTAAGAAAAGAAGGTATTGACTATGCTTAGAAGTAGCCCTTCTCATTATTTATGATACAGCACAGCAGGCAGGGTATTGAAATGAAGTCAAACCCAGGGTCCAATTCTGTGATCTTTCACAAAAATCTTAACCCATTGGTTTTCTTGTGCGTAATATGGAGCTTTAATACCCTCTTCATGGATTTGAGCTGAGGACAAGATAGGATGCTCTTTATAATGTTCCTGGTGTAGTGTTTGCATGCTCCTCTCCTCTATAGACTCCAGTGATTATGGCTGTTTCACTGATCTTCCCCCTTAATAGTTTGGCTCTTCACGTATGTGACATCTCACTTTCAGAAAGGCCCACCTTTAACCAGATCCTTTAGTTTATGTTACAGAGAAGCAGATGCAACTCTCTGGAGTTTCTCCAAATGCTTCTCCCCACAGAGTGGAGGCTGGCAGCAGGACAAGGGCTCTGGGCAAGTGAGGTATTAGGATGCAGAGTTGAAAAGATAAGGAATTTTGGCCCCAGAGAGAGTAGAAGAAGGAGGTAGTCTCTGTATTTCCCAGGGAAAGAATCAGAAAAACTGAATTTATCCAAGCTCTCCTAGACTCTAGAAGCATACGTAAATCTCTTACTCTTTCTAAGCAATTTGGGAGTAATATCTAAATTGCTTATCTTAGAGCAATCATGATGATTGAAATAAATAATGCACATGACCATAATGTTTGACATATAAATCTGTATTAGTTAAAGTATATTTTGGCAGCTACAAAAAGTGAATTAAGTAAGATACAGGACAGTCTTAAATAGGCATTTATTAAATGGGTAACTGGATCAAGATACTATCTCTGCTCCCGTTGCTTAATGTTTTCTGTCTTCTTCAACTTACAATTGATTCTTTGTTCTATTCAGTTTTACAAACATTTAGTGACAGTCTACAATGTTAAGTGATAGGGATACAGAAATAATTATAAGCTCCTTCATTCAGGAAGTTAATTGCTTTGGATACATAAATAAACCAATATCATGATAGTCCACGTTTTATAACTAAAAACACATCATTCCCCAAATGGAGGACTATTCCATTGCAAACCACTAGAGTACTGGAAACATTTTTCTGAAAGTGAGTTAGACATGTATTTCAAGGAGTTTGTGCAGTATAAATTTTAGCTGTCAGAAAACTAGGAGAAATCATAAAGTGAATGGACTGTACTGCTACCAAGGGCAAAATCTTATTGAAAATGGGCTGCCTTTTGGGATCTACCAACTGGACCACACAGTAAATGCAAACTGATAATCCATCACTGATGTCTCCACTTACCAACAACATCACACTCTACTTACATAGCCACTTGTGACTAGAGCCTTACAGCATTTTTGTTACTCAATTGAACGCTCCCATTCTTTCATTGATTGACTGTATTTTTTTTTTTTTTTGTCTGTGACCCAGGGGGAATGACTAACACAGAACAACAGCAGCCTAGAAGTCCAACAAGAGGAGTTCAAATTAGGTTAATTTGATGTTGCTAAGACTCACTCTCATGAAATCTAGAATTACAAAGCAGGAAGCAGTCACTTTACTAGCTAAACACTGTCACATTCAAACCTTGCCGAAGTATGACCACCTAAGAGCCTGTGCAAGGGTAATATTTTCCATTTAATTTTTGTTATTTAGTTTCTCACGTGGGTCCATGTATAACCAGGTGCTCAATAGAGACCTCTAGCCTCACTGGGTGAATAAAGTCAGGCTTATAGTATTCCTTAAATAAAGATATGACTTAGATCCCATAAATTGACCTGTATACAATCATTATGAAGCTGGTATGGTAATCTATGTTTACCAGGTTCCTTAATATTTTCTAAGTCATTATTTTAATTTTCCTTACTCCTCTACAGATGAAGCATTGAGAACAAGCTTTGCCATGAACATCACTCTTTAAAGGGCTCTGTTTCTGCCAAGATTAAGGATAAGAAACTTCCCCTCCAGATTTTGTGAGATTCTTACATCTGGGTCATCATTTCTGTGGATGTTGCTGCTGGTCCAAAGACACAGTCTTCTTCCTTTTCTTTGGCTTTCAGGACCATCCAGATTCCTAGTTCTCAGCTCTACAAGAGTTACTACTTGAAACAGATATGTTGTAATATTTCACCCATAATTTAAAAAATCAATAATATTCTCCAATTAAACAGGAACTAAGAGGAAAAATAAGAATGTATTATAAGATAATATAGATTCAAATATGTAAATGTGGGGAAATGACTATACTAGAAAACAAAATGTGGTGGTCAGGTGCATTTGCATGAAGAATGCTGTGAATGCAGCAGCTACAAATGTTTTTGACACAACTTTGTCACACTGGTTATTCAAATACTGTGAGTGATGTTGTCAGTGACAACCTTCTCAAGTGATGAAAAACTCTTGGTACAGGTCCAAACAAAATATAGTCTTTTTTCAAATTACATGATAGTGCATTCCAGGAAATACAGCATATATTGAAATGAAACTGTGCAAAAAATACTTTGAACTTACACATAATACAAAGTTAGACTTTAAGCTTGGAAAATTATCAGTGGTTTTCTTTGCTTATATTAATATCAAAAGGATATTCAAAAGTCATGGACATGGGTTGCATATGACTGTTTTGTACCTTATAGACTGTCTAGTACCCCTAACCTCAGTTTCTTAAATCCTTTTATGACTTCTTAGTAACTATGATAACCAAAGTGTGTCATAAATTTTCAAAACTTAATCCTTCGAGATCTACTAATTAGTCAAAAAAGATTAAGCAGAGAAGAATCCTAGGAAGATGGTAGTAGGAACAATATCACTTTTGAATTGCTCTAAATTCACACATAAAAATAGACAGAGGGGCTAGAAGAAATAACATAGGTAAAGAACAACTATCAAAAACAGAGGAGGTAAGGAAGAAGAAGAGAGAATTTGAGGTTGCTGATTGCTTTATAGTTGTTAATTTAAGAGTAAAAGGATATTACTTCAAATCAGATAATGGGAAGAAAAAAGGGAAGGAAAAGAAGAGTTGTAACCCGATTTCAAAATATTTGTGGGGGGCAGTCACTAGATAATGAATAAAAGAAGGTTTCAGATGGTGAATAAAAACATTAGTATAAAAATAACCATTGGAACAAAAATGCAAATACTTCTAAATACCAAAAATATATTTAAGAAAAAGAGTACAAAATAGACTGTTATTAAAATGCTGATTAATTAATTAAAATTAATTAATGTTATTAATTGGACGTATATAAATAGGTGACACAGTGCCATATACAACCAGGTGTTTAATAAGGACTGTTAACCTCATATGGTGAATGAAATCTGGTTTATGGCACTCCATAAATAAAGATATGACTTAGATGACATTAAGGATGGAAAAAAGTAATTTGGGCTCATCTCTCATATTTCAAAAAGGAAAAATTGCAGAAGGATCTAAAATTTGAGTTAAGAAAATAGAATCCATACTAGAATAGGAGTGAACATAAATTAACTCCTTTATAACCCAGAAATAGGGAAAACATTTATGCCACAAGTCAAAAATTCAATAACAGTAATAGAAGACAGAGATAAATTTAATTACATAGAGAATTAGCATGAGGGAAAAAAAGTAAATGAAAGAAAAAGACAACAAATCATGGGAAATATTTGCAATTTTATATCACAAACAAAGGATTAAATTTTTAATATAAAAATGTTTCTAAAAATAAAGAGAGGATGACAACTCTACAGAAAATTATAGTTAGAGAAATAGAGTTTAATGAAAAAGATATGCAAATTTCTTATGACGAGATGAAGGATGATCAGCCTCACCCATCACAAGTTCAACCTCGCCCATCACAAAATACAAATTAAAACTGTACTGAGATGTCATTTATCACCTATTAGATTGATAAATATGGAAAGGTTAGGCAACATAATCTTTTGGCAAGGTTATGAGAAAATAATTTCATATAGTGGAAACAGAAGATGACACAAACCCTATGTAAGAGAATTTCTCAATACCAAGGAAAATGAACTTACCCTTTTGGCCAGAAACCAAACTTCTAGAATTTCATTATAAAGATATACTGGCAAATGTATGAAAAGATATATGCCAAGACTAGTTATTGCAGAATGGTTAGTAATAGGGAAAGACCATGCATGCATGTTTGCTAAGTTGCTTCAGTTGTGCCTGACTCCTTGTGGTGCTATGGGTCAGAGACCTCATAAATATCTATCAGAGGAGATCTGGACAAATAACTACGGTGCGTCCACCTAATGAATTTCTATGCACCTGTGAAGGAATTAGAAAAGCCCATATACTGCTGTGAAATACGTTTCAGAATACATAGTTGAATGGAGAAAAAGAAAAAACAAAAACAGGAAATTCTTACATAGAATACTTAATCTGATGAAAGAAGGAATATGAATGTGTTTGTTTTTTAAAAAATAAAAGGAAAAGATAAGTTATAAAAAGGAAGTTGCCTGTAGAGGGAAAGGAAATAGAGTAGAAGGGACAGGGAGAAAAAGATAGACTCATGTGAATGTTGGTATTAAAGATTGGACTTTGGAACCACTAGTAGATTTTGCATAATTATGAAATAAGATAAAATTAAAAATCAATCTTTAAAGATTTAAAGTAAATATGTATTCAGTTGATGGTGTAACCACACAGAGAACTATTCCAAGTGACCTTGAAGCAGTTATTTGCATGTATTTCCTAGTGCGATATAACCTAAGGACAATATTTGCTGAGAAAACAGCTGAAGTATGTTTACAGTGATCACATTTTTGGTGGTACTGTTGGTATTGCTATTGTGAAACTGGTGTCTGTGCATTGTAGGATAAAACAAATGACTGCTTACATACTATTCTATTTTTCTCATTCCCAGTGTTTTTAAGAATTGAAATTCTTTGTGTGGAAGAAGGAGATATAAATGCAAAGTATAAGAAATTGATCATAAATTTAATCAGACATATAAGGTTAAATCCAAGATTTATTCTAACCTGCACATATGTATAATTTTTTACTGTTTACTGAAAAGGCTACAGTGACTACTCAGTAGTGATATAATATTCCTGACTCCCAGATTGTGGTATTAATAATATCATTTTCCACTATAATAAACCAGGCCTTCTTGGAGAACTGACTGATTCCACCTTAGGGGCAGAAAATGCACCGTATGAACTTGGAGCATTTTTTAATAAGTAGATCAAGAAAACTATCAAAGACTATAAAGTCACATCAAAAGGACTGAGGAGGAAACTTAGACTCCTACTGGCTAAACGTGGGATGATATGAGCGTCAACTAAGATGAGAGCTATAAAGTATTGGTGCCTATCAATTATAATTAAATCAATGAGTTAACAAAGATATTAAAAAAACCACTCTCATTGATCACTGTTAGGAGATGGTAGTGAAACAAATCATTATTTAGATAACTGGCAAATTAGATAAAGAGCAAAACATTTATCCTACCATTTCCATTGGAACTAATTCACTGTATAAATGAAAAGTTGATGAAATAGTTTTGCTTTGTAGAAGTTTTCAGCTCATAAAAAAGAAAGATCATGGAATTTTATTAACTTCTCTGATCTCTTGTTAATTAATGAATAAGCAATGATCACTAATGTCTGCCAATGACCTCTAAATAGATACCATGAAACATTATATGTTTTCAATTAGGATAAAAATGCACACTGTATGAAATAGCCATGCTAAAAATAAAATCTGAAGTTGATCAAAACTCTATATACAATTATGAACTTAAGAAATACAAAGGAAAGAGAAGTATATTAAACCACATTATGGGAATGAATGCATGAAATGTGGGAAAATCTACACAAAAAATGAGTGGTTTCTTAAGCAATAAATTGGAAAACAAAGGAAAACAGCTCTTTACTTTCTTTATTCTAGCTCTTTAGTTTCCTTGGAGAATACATAGGCTAATAGGTACTTAAAACACAATTCACCAAGCTCAAACAGTTTTATTTGGATAGATATTCAAGAAATAGAAGTCAAGTGGGCCTTAGGAAGCATCACTATGAACAAAGCTAGTTGAGGTGATGGAATTCCAGTTGAGCTATTTCAAATCCTGAAAGATGATGCTGTGAAAATGCTGCACTCAATATGCCAGCAAATTTGGAAAACTCAGCAGTGGCCACAGGACTGGGAAAGGTCAGTTTTCATTCCAATCCCAAAGAAAGGCAATGCCAAAGAATGTTCAACTACCTCACAATTGCACTCATCTCACATGCTAGTAAAGTAATGCTCAAAATTCTCCAAGCCAGGCTTCAGCAATACGTGAACCATAAACTTCCAGATGTTTAAGCTTGTTTTAGAAAAGGCAGAGGAACATCTGCTGGATCGTTGAAAAAGCAAGAGAGTTCCAGAAAAACATCTACTTCTGCCTTATTGACTATGCCAAAGCCTTTGACTGTGTGGATCACAATAAACTGTGGAAAATTCTGAAAGAGATGGGAATACCAGACCACTTGACCTGCCTCTTGAGAAATCTGTATGCAGATCAGGAGCAACAGTTAGAACTGGACATGGAAGAACAGACTGGTTCCAAATAGGAAAAGGAGTACGTAAAGGCTATATATTGTCACCCTGCTTATTTAACTTCTATGCAGAGTACATCATGAGAAATGCTGGGCTGGAGGAAGCACAAGCTGGAATCAAGACTGTTGGGAGAAATATCAATAACCTCAGATATGCAGATGACACCACCCTTAT
>NW_011495045.1:3114483-3120507 GCF_000754665.1 Bison bison bison | reverse complement strand
TTTTTTTTGGGGGGGGGGGCTCCAAAGTCACTGCAGATGGTGACTGCAGCCATGAAATTAAGACACTTGCTCCTTGGAAGGAAAGTTATGACTAACCTAGATGGCATATTAAAAAGCAGAGACATTACCTGCCAACAAAGGTCCATCTAGTCAAGGCTATGGTTTTTCCAGTGGTCATGTATGGATGTGAGAGTTGGAATATATAGAAGGCCGAGCACCAAAGAATTGGTGCTTTTGAACTGTGGTGTTGGAGAAGGCTTTTGAGAGTCGCTTGGACTGCAAGGAGATCCAACCAGTCCATCCTAAAGGACATCAGTCCTGAGTGTTTATTGGAAGGTCTGATGTTGAAGCTGAAACTCCCATGCTTTGGCCACCTGTGCAAAGAACTGACTCATTTGAAAAGACCCTGATGCTGGGAAACATTGAAGGCGGGAGGAGAAGGGGACAACAGAGGATGAGATGACATTACTGACTCAATGGACATGAGTTTGAATAAACTCTGGGAGTTGGTGGTGGACAGGGAGGCCTGGCTTTCTGCAGTCCATGGGGTTTCAAAGAGTTGGACACAACTGAGTGACGGAACTGAACTGTATCAAACTGAATAAAAACTTATAATATATTTGTTGTTGTTCAGTCACATAGTCGTGTCTGACTTTTTGTGATCCCGTGGATTGCAGAACGCTAGGCTTCCTGTCCTTCATTCTGTGCCCGAGTTTCCTCAAATGTATATCTTTTGAGTCAGTGATGCTGTCTAATTATCTCATTCTCTGCTGCCCTCTTCTCCTTTTGCCTTCAATCTTTCCCAGCATCAGGGTCTTTTTCAATGAATTAGCTCTTTGCATCAGATGCAAAGTTTTGGAGTTTCAGCTTTAGCATCATCCCCTCCAATGAATAGTCAGAGTTGATTTCCATTAGGATTGACTGGTTTGATCTCCTGACAGTCTAAGTTACTCTCAAGAGTTTTCTCCAACACCATAATTCAAAAGCATCCGTTCTTTGGTGCTCAGCTTTCTTTATGGTCCAACTCTCCCGTCCATACATGACTACAGGAAAAACCATAGCTTTGACTAGGTGGACCTTTGTTGGCAAAGTAATGTCTCTGCTTTTTAATACACTATCTAGGTTTGTCAGAGCTTTCCTTCCAAGGAATGTCTTTGAATTTCATAGCTGCAGTCACTGTCTGCAGTGATGTGGTGTTAGTCACGTGGGAGACCCAGGTTCAATCCCTGGGTTGGGAAAATCCCTTGAAAAAGGAAATGGCAACCCACTCCAGTATTCTTGCCTGGAGAACCCCATGGACAGAGGAACCTGGTGGGCTGTAGTGATTTTGGAGCCCAAGAAAATAAAATCTGTCACTGTTTCCACTTTTTGCCCTTATATTTGTCATGAAGAGATGAGATTGGATGCTATGATATTAGTTTTTTAAATGTTTAGTTTTAAGTCAATTTTTTCACTCTCCTCTTTCACAGTCATCAAGAGGCTCTTCAGCACCTCTTCCCTTTCTGCCATTAGAGTGGTATTACCTGCATATTTGAAGTTGTTGACATTTCTCCGAGCAATCTTGATTCCAGCCTGTGATTCATCTAGGCCAGCATTTCACATGAAGTACTCTGTATATAAAAATCTAAGATCATGGCATCCAGTTCCATCACTTCATAGCAAATAGACGGGGAAACAATGGAAACAGTAACAGACTTTCTTTTCTTGGACTCCCAAAATCACTGCAGATGGTGACTGCAGCCATTAAATTAAAAGAGACTTGCTCCTTGGAGGAAAAGCTATAACTAACCTAGGCAGCATATTAAAAAGCAGAGACATTTCTTTGCTGACAAAGATCCATCTAGTCAAAGCTATGGTTTTTCTAGTAGTCATGTATGGATATAAGAGTTGGACCATAAAGAAAGCTGAGTACTGAAGAATTGAAGCTTTTGAACTGTGATGTTGGAGAAGACTGTGGTGTTGGAGCGAGTCCCTTGGACAGCAAGGAGATCCAACCAGTCAATCCTAAAGGAAATCAGACCTAAATATTCATTGGAAGGACTGATGCTGAAGCTCCAATAGTTTGGCCACCTGATGCAAAGAACTGACTCATTGGAAAAGACCCTGAGGCTGGGAAAGATTGCAGGGGAAGGGGACGACAGAGGATGAGATGGTTGGATGGCATCACCGACTTGATGGACATGAGTTTGGGCAGGCTCCAGGAGTTGGTGATGGGCAGGGAAACTGGTGTGCTGCAGTCCATGGGGTCACAGAGTTGGACACGACTGAGCCACTGAACTAACTGACTCTGTATATAAATTAAATAAAGAGGATAAGAATGTACAGCCTTGTCTTACTCCTTTCCCAGTCTTAAACCAGTCAGTTATTGCGTGTAAGGTTCTAATTGTTGTGATTCCCTGGAAAAGGCAATGGAAACCCACTCTAGTACTCTTGCCTGGAGAATCCCATGGAGGGAGGAGCCTGGTAGGCTACAGTCCATGGGGTTGTGAAGAGTCGGACATGACTGAGCGACTTCACGACGATGACAACGACGACCTGCATACAGGTTTCTTAGGAGACAGGTAAGGTGGTCTGATGTTCCCATCTATTTAAGAATGTTGCACAATTTGTTGTGATCCACACAGTCAAGCACTTTGGTATAGTCAATGAAGCAAAAGAAAATGTTTTTCTGGAATTATCTTGCTTTCCCTATGATCCAATGGATATTGGCAATTTAATCTCTGATTCCTCTGCTCTTTCTAAATCCAGCTTGTACATCTACAAATTCTCAGTTCACGTACTCTGAAGGCTGCTGCTGCTGCTGCTGCTAAGTCGCTTCAGTCGTTTCCAACTCTGTGCGACCCCGTAGATGGCAGCCCACCAGGCTCCCCTGTCCCTGGGATTCTCCAGGCAAGAACACTGGAGTGGGTTACCATTTCCTTCTCCAATGCAGGAAAGTGAAAAGTGTAAGTGAAGTTGCTCAGTCATGTCAGACTCTTTGCGACCCCATGGACTGCAGCCTACCAGGCTCCTCCATCCATGGGATTTTCCAGGCAAGAGTACTGGAGTGGGGTGCCATCTATCCTGAAGGATTTTGAGCATAACTTTACTAGCATGCAAAATGAGCACAACCGTATGGTAGTTTGAACATTCTTTGGCATTGCCTTTCTTTGGGATTGGAATGAAAACTGACTTTTTCCAAACCCATGGCCACAACTGAGTTTTCCAAGTTTGCTGACTTATTGAGTTTAACAGCATCATCTTTTAAGATTTTAAATGAATTCCATCACCTCCACTAGCTTTGTTTCTAGTAATGCTTCCTAAGGCCCACTTGACTTGACATTCCAGGATGTCTGGCTCTAGGTGAGTGGCCACACCACTGTGGTTATCCAGGTCATTAAGAACTTTTTTGGATAGTCCTTCTGTGTATTCTTGCCACTTTTTCTTAATCTCTTCTGCTTCTGTTATTTCCTTACTGTTTCTGTCCTTTATTGTGCCCATCCTTGCATGAAATGTTCCTTTGATATATCCAACTTTTGTGGTGAGATCTCTAGACTTTTCTATTCTATTGCTTTCCTCTACTTCTTTGCATTGTTCATTTAGACACTGATGTATAGAACAGTCTTTTGGACTCTGTGGGAGAGGGAGAGGGTGGGATGACTTGGGAGAATAGCATTGAAACATGTATAATATCATATATGAAACAAGTCGCCAGTCCAGGTTCGATGCACAATACTGGATGCTTGGGGCTGGTGCACTGGGATGACCCAGAGGGATGGTGTGGGGAGGGAGGAGGGAGGAGGGTTCAGGATGGGGAACACGTGTATATCTGTGGCAGATTCATGTTGATATATGGCAAAACCAATATAATATTGTAAAGTTAAAAAAATAAATAAATAAGAAATAAAAAAAAGAAGTCCTTCTTATCTCTCCTTGTGATTCTCTAGAACTCTGCATTCAGCTGGGTATATCTTTCCCTTTCTCCCTTGCCTTTTGCTTTTTTTCTTTCCTCAGCTATTTGTAAGGCCTCCTCAGACAACCATTTTGCCTTCTTGCATTTCTTTTTCTTTGGGATGGTTTAGTCACTGACTCCTGTGTAATGCTATGAACCTTTGTCCATAGTTCTTCAGGTACTCTATCAGATATAATCCCTTAAATCTGTTTGCCCCTCCCTGTATATTCATAAGGGGTTTGATTTAGGTCCTACCTGAATGGCCTAGTGGTTTTCCCTACTTTCTTTGATTTAAGCCTCAATTTTTCAGTAAAGAGCTGATGATCTGGGCCACAGTCTGATCCTGGTCTTGTTTTTGCTAACTCTTTTGCTAACTGTTTCCATCTTCAGCTGCAAATATAGTCAATCTGATTTCTATATTGACCAATTGGTGATGTCCATGTGTACAGTTGTCCCTTGTGTTGCTGGAAGAGGGTGTTTGCTATGACCAGTGCACTCTCTTGGCAAAACTCTGTTAGCCTTTGCCCTGTTTCATTTTGTACTCCAAGGTGAAACTTGCTTGTTACTCTAGGTATCTCTTGACTTTCTTTTTACTTTATTTTTTAACTTTACAATATTGTATTGGTTTTGACTTTCTATTTTTGTATTCCAATCCCCTCTGAAGAAAAGGACTTTTTTTTTTTTTTGGTGTGTTAATTCTAGGAAGTCTGGTAGGTATTCATTGAATCTGTCAATTTCAGCTTCTTAGCATCTGTGGTAGGGGAATAGACTTGGATTATTGTGATATTGAATGGCTTGCCTTGGAAAAAAAAAACAAGATAATTCTGTCATTTTTAAGATTGCACCCAAATATTGCATTTCAGATTTCTTTGTTGACTATGAGGACTACTCCATTTCTTGTAAGGGATTCTTGTCTACAGTAGTAGATATAATGGTCCTCTGAATTAAATTTACCATTTCCATCCATTTTAATTCACTGATTCCTATGATGTTGATGTTCATGCTTTCCATCTCCTGCTTAACTATGTCCAATTTACCTTGTTTATTGGACCTAACATTCCAAGTTCCTATGCAGTATTATTCTTTACACCACTGGACTTCACTTTCCGTAGGAGATACATCCACAACTGTCATTTCCACTTTGGCCCAGCTGCTTCTTTCTTTCTGGAGCTATTAGTAATTTCCCTCTATTCTTCCCCAGGAACATTTTGGAAACCTGAACTAGGAACTCATATTTCAGTATTATACCTTTCACCAACTAAATAGACATGAGTCTGAGTAAACTCCAGGAGTTGGTGATGGACAGGGAGGCCTGGCGTGTTATAGTTCATGGGGTCACAGAGAGTCAGACTGAACTGAACTGAACCTTTACATACTGCTCCTGGGGTTCTCATGGAAATAATACTGGAGGGTTTGCCTTTCCCTCCTCCCATGTACTACATTTTGTCAGAACTCGTCACTATGATCCATCTGTCTTGGGTGGTCCTGCACAGCATGGCTCATAGCTTAATTGAGTTTTGCAAGCCACTTCACCACAACATGGTTGGGATCCATGAAGGGTTACAAACATAAGCATTGACATTTATAAGATGATAGAAAAATTGGGCATTGATTCTTTGGTATTATTAGAAATTAGTCTTACACTTTAGATGTGATAATATAATTTGGTTACTTATTTTAAAATACATTATGTTTTAAAAATTCCTACTGAAATATTTGAAATGGTATGATGTCCAGTGTTTGCATAAGAGTAATGCAAGAATGGAGTAATGAGGGTGGAAAGAGATCAGCCCAGTTTGGGCCATATATTGGTAATTTGGGGGGTGGAGTATTGCTTCATGAATTTCATCACATTATTCTCTTTATTTAAAATTTAAATGTCCTATAATAACACAATATGAAAAGCCTCAAAACATGTTTTAAAAGCACAAATATTTTGAAAGGTAGCAGATGAAATTGTTACCACTATAGCTGGACAGGAGTGGTAACACGCACACCTCCAAATTCTGGAATTTCTTTCCCATTGCCAGATCCTTTGCTGATTCCATTTTCTTCCCAGGGTCTCTTCAATAATATTCTCTTTTTTTCTGTTT
>NW_011495045.1:3109780-3114383 GCF_000754665.1 Bison bison bison | reverse complement strand
TTTTTTTTTTTTTTTTTTATACCATATTCTTCCCTTACTCTTCTGTCTCCTTTTCTGTTGCCTTCACACTGTGCTTTCTTTTCCTTTCTCTACTCTGTCCTCTTTTTTCCTGATCCCACTAACAATTGGCCATGACATTGAACTGAAATTTTTTCTTTTTCTTTTTTTTAAACGGTGAAGAGAATGAATTAAGGTTTGTGCTTTTTGGTCTATTTGAAAAGTAGATGAATTAAATAATTTCCTCAAGGTGAAGCTGCAGCTTCTTACTCAAACCCTATCGTGGACAAGTTGAAATCTGAACAAAAACTATTGCAGCTCCCTCTCCACTCACAGTAGCTGATCCACACTTACAGTGTCTTCAGATGAAGATGAAAGACTAAGAGGTACTGACTCATCCCACCCTATAACCATCAAGTGTGATCTCATAGCAGCTCTCCAGGATGTACAGAGCTCTGCCCTGACCATCCATCAGGAAACAGAGTTTCTCTGGGAGCTGGTGTGAGGTGTGTTTCTGAAACCTCCCTGCCAGCAACATGGTTGATCCCTGCTAATAAACAGCCAAACCATCAAGAAGATGCCTTCTTTTTTCTGCTTTAGATCTACTCATGTGAAATCAGTTGAAAGCTGCCCTTGATCAAAGCTGCTGGCAGAGGACTACAGGGCTTTTATTATTTATTATTTACAGAGCGTCACAAGTGTTACACAGCAGTTTGAAAACATAAAACACCAGAGAGAAGAGCCATGCTGTGAGGAGGTGACAACGTAAATGAAAGGTAGACACCACCGTGGGCAAGAGGAACACCCTTCAGGGTAGAAATACGGGTTCTTCTTTAATCTGTGGGGAGTCTAGGCAGAAGTAGATTCTAAGGGGAATACACCTAGCAAAAAACCCATGGTAGAATGTCAGTAAACATGTATTCCACAGACCATGGATAGTTTAATGCTCAGTGAACGTATAAAATCAATGCAAATGAGAATGAAATATTTCTCCTTAAAATATCAAAGGTTTAAAAACTGATATTAAGTAATTCTTGTGAAGGTGCTGAAAGAGTATCATCATCATTCATTTCTGGAGTATTATAAATTGGTAGAACACTTTAGGAAAGCAATTTAGTATTGTGTATCTGTTAGGATTCTTATGTAAGACTAATCCTTTTGCAGTATTTATAACTTTAACATATTGCAGAAGACAGTTTAGGATAATTCAGCTTTTATGCACAGCACAGCAGTGAACATCCTGTATTTCTATTATCAAATGCATTTCTTCTCTCTGTTATATCACGCTTCCAGACAATTTATTCTAGTTCTTATGAGCTTTTATTCACCCTAAGTTTTTTTTTTATAACATCCAGTATCTCCCTGTAATATCAAGAGATATAAAAATGATTTTTGCCCTTTTACCCTGTATTTCAATTTCTAGGATCATACTTTAAAGAAATTAAATTAAAATAAGAAAAAGTAATCTGTATAGATAAAGAGATTCATAGCACTGTTTATAATATATAAAAATAGATGTAGCCTAATATCAGTTAGAAGATTCAGTAATTATGATATATTCACTTAATTCAGTATTTTATAGTTTTTTAAATAATGACTTAGCAGATTATATAGTAATGTAAAAATACTTGGACTATAATACTATCTGATGAAAGCAAAATAGAAAATTACCTAATGTTATTATAATCAAATTGGAAAAAAATAGATAGGAGGAAAAAGAGAGAAGTTACCATAATAGTTTTCTAAAGGTGATCAGAATAGGGAGTGAGATGAGGTTACAGATGTCTTATTTTTGTCTCTCCATTATTTAATATTTCTTGATATGCTGGTAAATGTGGTTTTTTGCTATATATATATAATATTATTATTATTTTTATGAAGAAAATAAAGAAAGTGTGACAGACTAGGCTTGTGCATCATCTTTTATGTAAATCTCTACTTATATTGCAAAGCTGTTACATCTTTAAAATTGGTCAGAAAACAAACAAAAACAAAAACCCAATCCCAAGGCTTTCTGGATCACTGTGCATGCAAGGACTCTGTGGAATACTAGGGAGCAGACTTCTCTAGAGAAGGAATTTGATTTTTCCTATTTATAGTTACCTAAAAGTTTATACCAGAAATAAAAGATAATATCTTTTATCCATTCCATAATAGCTACTTTAGGATTTTCTATGTGTTAACTGTATAATCAAAAATCCATAGTACCAAAAAGTCCCTATGTAAAAAGATGTTATATTTAATAATACAACTGATGACAAAAATAAGAAGAAAGCAGTGAACAAAATTTGTAGAAAATAGTCAAGAAACAATCACAATGAGGTATTGTTAAGCTTAGCCTAAACTTCCTCCTAATAAGCTCCCAGGGGTTTGAAGAGGTATTGCTTAGATTCTGAATGATTAGTCAATACAAGCCAATAATGATTCTATTTTGGTGAAAACAGCACTGCATATTTCCATTTACTGTTCTGACATTGAATAGCATCTGGGCCTCTTTTGAAGTGCTGTGTCCTGGGCAGAATGTGAATTTTGGAGACAGATCTCAGTTCAAGTCTCAGCATCACAATCATACGATGTTTATATGACACAGTGACTCACAAGAGGCAGCCACAGCCCCCAGCTGCCTTCAGGAATCAGGGTGACAGCTTAAATAGAAGAGGATTTCTGTTGATAGTGAATCCCCTACAGTCAGATAGAAAGTTTCTTGGCCTCTCACACTGTCACTTTAGAAGTGGCAAGAACTGCCCATTGGTGGGAGCAAATATGCTTAATATGACACAAAAAAGTTTCCAAGTGTCTGGGGAAGAACTCCTCCATCACTCTGCTCTGAACTTCCACATTCCCCTACCTCCTGCTCCATCTTCACTCCATTCTCAGCACTGTTTGATTTATCTGCTTTTAAATTTTCAATCAGTCTCATTTATCAGGATCTCCCTACATTTTCTTGTTTAAATCCACAGTGTTTCTTTGGAATAGACTTGTTTCACCTTTAGTTTCCACTGAAGTTAAATCCTCTAATTAACCTATTTCCACCTATCCGTTCACACATTTTCCTTAACAGATCCCATTTATCACTGTGATGTCATCCTCCTCTGGGAAGTTCTGGTCCTCCTATAGGCCCAGCCAGCCCCTTACCTGGCATTTGGCAGGTAAGTCCCACAAACATATGCTGGCAACAACACAAGTCTCTCTTCCTGGAAAAGGAAAAGTCATGATCAGGCCAAACGATACTGATGTTGGTAGCTGTGTTGTAATCACCAGCTAATGAATCAGTCCCCCATCCCTTCCACACCATCCACAGTCCACTCCTTGTGACAATGAGACGGTATTACAAAGTGGATACAAGGTGACGGCTTTGGCATCTATCCCCTAGGGTGAATAATAATGAAAAATGTGAAATTCTTGGTGGCTGGAACTTGGTAACACTCATAAAATGTGAGCTATTGTAAGATCTCCACATCCTCTGTGAGGATGTTGTGGTCAGCTGTTGTTTGACCTCCTCATGAAGGTCACTCAGTGCAGCTTCTAAGACCCTCTGTCTTTCACAGTTCTTACCCTTCTTCTCCTCCCTTTTCTGAATTTCCCAGACGACTTGGCCAGAAGCTATTTATTGTGGAATTCTAAACCTCTTAGAACATGAAAAAGGTATGGGTCCATAACTTGGCTTATAAATTTTGAAATTCACAAAACTTCTAAATACTATCTCTGGACCTCAACGTTTTCCCCCAACTTTGTGATTTTATATTTAATTTATTTTTTTATTTTATATTTTTAACACAATATTACATTAGTTTCAGGTGTATAGTAAAGTGATTCATTTATACATCTACATGTATCTATTCTTCTTCAAATTCTTTTCACATTTAGGTTGTTACATAATATAGAGCAGAGTTCTCTGTGCTAAAGATGTGGTACATATGGTCAATGGAATATTACTCAGTTATTAAAAATAATGAAATAAGGCCATTTGCAGAAACACAGATAGACCTGGACTTCAAGTTAAGAGCCCAAAGTTTTAGGATTAACTTGTCAAGTGGAGATTTTTTTTTTAAAGTTTTGCAAATTACCATTATTTAATTTAGTAATTTACATCTATTGGCATAATCATGGCATCCAGTCCCATCACTTCATGGGAAATAGATGGGGAAACAGTGGAAACAGTGTCAGACTTTATTTTTCTGGGCTCCAAAATCACTGCAGATGGTGATTTCAGCCATGAAATTAAAAGACGCTTACTCCTTGGAAGAAAAGTTATGACAAACCTAGATAGTATATTCAAAAGCAGAGACATTACTTGGCCAACAAAGGTTCATCTAGTCAAGGCTATGGTTTTTCCTGTGGTCATGTATGGATGTGAGAGCTGGACTGTGAAGAAGGCTGAACGCCGAAGAATTGATGCTTTTGAACTGTGGTGTTGGAGAAGACTCTTGAGAGTCCCTTGGACTGCAAGGAGATCCAACCAGTCTATTCTGAAGGAGATCAGCCCTGGGATTTCTTTGGAAGGAATGATGCTAAAGCTGAAACTCCAGTACTTTGGCCACCTCATGAGAAGAGTTGACTGATTGGAAAAGACTCTGATGCTGGGAGGGATTGGGGGCAAGAGGAC
>NW_011495045.1:3090551-3109680 GCF_000754665.1 Bison bison bison | reverse complement strand
ATGCAGAGTACATCATGAGAAATGCTGGGCTGGAAGAAGCACAAGCTGGAATCAAGACTGCCAGGAGAAATATCAATAACCTCAGATATGCAGATGACACCACCCTTATGGCAGAAAGTGAAGAGGAACTAAAAAGCCTCTTGATTAAAGTGAACGAGGAGAGTGAAAAAGTTGGCTTAAAGCTCAACATTCAGAAAACGAAGATCATGGCATCTGGTCCCATCACTTCATGGGAAATAGATGGGGAAACAGTGGAAACAGTGTCAGATTTTATTCTTTTAGGCTCCAAAATCACTGCAGATGGTGATTTCAGCCATGAAATTAAAAGACGCTTACTCCTTGGAAGAAAAGTTATGACAAACCTAGATAGTATATTCAAAAGCAGAGACATTACTATACCAACAAAGGTCTGTCTAGTCAAGGCTGTGGTTTTTCCAGTGGTCATATATGGATGTGAGAGTTGGACTGTGAAGAAAGCTGAGCGCCGAAGAATTGATGCTTTTGAACTGTGGTGTTGGAGAAGACTCTTGAGAGTCCCTTGGACTGCAAGGAGATCCAACCAGTCTATTCTGAAGGAGATCAGTCCTGGGTATTCTTTGGAAGGAATGATGCTAAAGCTGAAACTCCAGTACTTTGGCCACCTCATGAGAAGAGTTGACTGATTGGAAAAGACTCTGATGCTGGGAGGGATTGGGGGCAAGAGGACAAGGGGACGACAGAGGATGAGATGGCTGGATGACATCACTGACTCGATGGACGTGAGTCTGCGTGAACTCTGGGAGTTGGTGATGGACAAGGAGGCCTGGCATGCTGTGATTCATGGGGTCGCAAAGAGTTGGACACGATTGAGTGACTGATCTGATCTGATCTGAAGGCATTTTATATGTGGAAAATTCTGAAAAAGATGGGAATACCAGACCACCTGACCTGACTTTTGAGAAACCTGTATGCAGGTCAGGAAGCAACAGTCAGAACTGGACATGGAACAACAGACTGCTTCCAAATAGGAAAAGGAGTACGTCAAGGCTGTATATTGTCACTCTGCTTATTTAACATGCAGAGTACATCATGAGAAATGCTGGGCTGGAAGAAGCACAAGCTGGAATCAAGACTGCCAGGAGAAATATCAATAACCTCAGATATGCAGATGACACCACCCTTATGGCAGAAAGTGAAGAGGAACTAAAAAGCCTCTTGATTAAAGTGAACGAGGAGAGTGAAAAAGTTGGCTTAAAGCTCAACATTCAGAAAACGAAGATCATGGCATCTGGTCCCATCACTTCATGGCAAATATCTGGGGAAACAATGGAAACAGTGAGAGACTTTCTTTTCTTGGGCTTCAAAATCACTGCAGATGGTGACTGCAGCCATGAAATTAAAAGACACTTACTCCTTGGAAGAAAAGTTATGACAAACCTAGATAGTATATTCAAAAGCAGAGACATTACTATACCAACAAAGGTCTGTCTAGTCAAGGCTGTGGTTTTTCCAGTGGTCATATATGGATGTGAGAGTTGGACTGTGAAGAAAGCTGAGTGCCAAAGAATTGATGCTTTTGAACTGTGATGTTGGGGAAGACTCTTGAGAGTCCCTTGGACTGCAAGGAGATCCAACCAGTCCATTCTAAAAGAGATCAGTCCTGGGTATTCTTTGGAAGGAATGATGCTAAAGCTGAAACTCCAGTACTTGGCCACCTCATGGGAAGAGTTGACTCATTGGAGAAGATCTGATGTTGGGAGGGATTGGGGGCAGGAGGAGAAGGGGACGACAGAGAATGAGATGGCTGGATGGCATCACTGACTCGATGGACATGAGTTTGAGTGAACTCCGAGAGTCGGTGATGGACAGGGAGGCCTGGCGTGCTGTGATTCATGGGGTCGCAAAGAGTTGGACACGACTGAGTGACTGAAGTGAACTGAACTGAAGTGGTTAATGATTACAGCAGAGCTTCTCTGATAACTCAGTTGGTAAAGAATCAGCCTGGAAAGCAGGAGACCCTGGTTTGAATCCTGGGTTGGGAAGATCTGCTGGAGAAGGAACAGGCTCCCATTCCAATATTCTTAGGCTTCTCTTGTGGCTCAGCTGGGAAAGACTCCACCTGCAATGCAGAAAGCCTGGATCTGATCCCTGGGTTGGGAAGATCCTTTTGGAGAAGGGGTAGGCTACCCACTCCAGTATGCTGGCCTGGAGAATTCCACACACAGTATATTCCATGGGGTCACAAAGAGTCTGACACGACTAAGTGACTTTCACTTCACTTCACTTTAGCACAGCACCTGGCATATTGTATGTTTTCAATAAGTGTTGCTGCTGCTGCTGCTGCTGCTGCTAAGTCGCTTCAGTTGTGTCTGACTCTGTGCGACTCCATAGACGGCAGCCCAATAGGTTCCCTGATCCCTGGGATTCTCCAGGCAAGAACACTGGAGTGGGTTGCTATTAAGTGAAAGTCAAGTCACTCAGTTGTGTCCAACCCTCAGCGACCCCATGGACTGCAGCCTACCAGGCTCCTCCGTCCATGGGATTTTCCAGGCAAGAGTACTGGAGTGGGTTGCCATCACCTTCTCTGTTCAATAAGAGAACTTCTCAGTTCAGTTCAGTTCAGTCACTCAGTCGTGTCCGACTCTTTGCGACCCCATGAATCGCAGCATGCCAGGCCTCCCTGTCCATCACCAACTCCCAGAGTTCACCCAGACTCACGTCCATCGAGTCAGTGATGCCATCCAGCCATCTCATCCTCTGTCGTCCCCTTATCCTCCTGCCCCCAATCCCTCCCAGCATCAGAGTCTTTTCCAATCAGTCAACTCTTCATATGAGGTGGTCAAAGTACTGGAGTTTCAGCTTTAGCATCATTCCTTCCAAAGAAATCCCAGGGCTGATCTCCTTCAGAATGGACTGGTTGGATCTCCTTGCAGTCCAAGGGACTCTCAAGAGTCTTCTCCAACACCACAGTTCAAAAGCATCAATTCTTCGGCGTTCAGCCTTCTTCACAGTCCAGCTCTCACATCCATACATGACCACAGGAAAAACCATAGCCTTGACTAGATGAACCTTTGTTGGCCAAGTAATGTCTCTTTGAATATGCTATCTAGTTTGGTCATAACTTTCCTTCCAAGGAGTAAGCATCTTTTAATTTCGTGGCTGCAGTCACCATCTGCAGTGATTTTGGAGCCCAGAAAAATAAAGTCTGACACTGTTTCCACTGTTTCCCCATCTATTTCCCATGAAGTGATGGGACCGGATGCCATGATCTTTGTTTTCTGAATGTTGAGCTTTAAGCCAGCTTTTTCACTCTCCACTTTCACTTCCATCAAGAGGCTTTTTAGGTCCTCTTCACTTTCTGCCATAAGGGTGGTGTCATCTGCATATCTGAGGCTATTGATATTTCTCCCAGCAATCTCGATTCCAGCTTGTGCTTCTTCCAGTGCAGCGTTCCTCATGATGTACTCTGCATATAAGTTAAATAAGCAGAGTGACAATATACAGCCTTGATGAACTCCTTTTCCTATTTGGAACCAGTCTGTTGTTCCATGTCCAGTTATAACTGTTGCTTCCTGACCTGCATACAAATTTCTCAAGAGGCAGATCAGGTGGTCTGGTATTCCAATCTCTTGAAGAATTGTCCACAGTTTATTGTGATCCACACAGTCAAAGGCTTTGGCATAGTCAATAAAGCAGAAATAGATGTTTTTCTGGAACTCTTTTGCTTTTTCCATGATCCAGCGGATGTTGGCCATTTGATCTCTGGCTCCTCTGCCTTTTCTTTTCTTTTTTTAAAATATATATAAATGAGATTTTATTGAAACAGACTCACAATCATGTATGTATAGTCTATGACTATATTCTTGATGTAATATGAGTTAATTAGTTGTGACAGAGACCATAGCTTGCAAACCTAAAATATTATGAGAAGAAATTGAAGTTCTTTATAATTCCCCCCATTCCTCCCTATGCATATTTGGAGGTTCATTGAGGAAAGTTTTAAGAAGATACAAATCCATTTTATGGGTAGCCCTCTAAGTCCTCACACACTCTGCCTTTTCTAAAACCAGCTTGAACATCAGGAAGTTCACGGTTCACATATTGCTGAAGCCTGGCTTGGAGAATTTTGAGCATTACTTTACTGGCGCGTGAGATGAGTGCATTGTGCAGTAGTTTGAGCATTCTTTGGCATTGCCTTTCTTTGGGATTGGAATGAAAACTGACATTTTCCAGTCCTGTGGCCACTTCTGAGTTTTCCAAATTTGCTGGCATATTGATTGTAGCACTTTCAGAGCACCATCTTTCAGGATTTGAAATAGCTCAATTGGAGTTCCATCACCTCCACTAGCTTTGTTCTTCACATTGACTTCACATTCCAGGATGTCTGGCTCTAGGTCAGTGATCACACCATCATGATTATCTGGGTCATGATGATCTTTTTTGTACAGTTCTGTGTATTCTTGCCATCTCTTCTTAATATCTTCTGCTTCTGTTAGGTCCATGCCATGTCAATACGTGTTAGCTACCATTAAATCACAAATCTATCTTCTTTTCCCATTTAAAACCATTTTGCTAATTTGACAATGCTGCAGATATTGAGAAGTTGTGATAGCAAATAAAGATTTGGCCAAAGCTTTGCTAAATGGACAGGCGCAAATCTAAGAACAATATCATGGGTAATGAAGTAAATCTCCTTCTATCCTTTCTGATCCCCCCAAAAAATCAATGGGCAAAGATAAATGTAATATTTGCTCAGAGAAACTGACTTTGGCGACATTTTCTTTTCAGCCTTAAATGATTTTGTACCTAGGTAATTATAAGTAAGTTGCCACCATTCTGTGTTATTTAATGGCATGCTTAGATTTCAGCTTTCTATTAACAAGTTCTATTGTGGGGAAGCTGTCTTTGAATAGCAGAAAGGACTACAGTGCCCTGAGTGACACAGTAGCTACCCAGCTCTTGTCCATGGTATCAACTAATTCTATAATAGGATTATTCCTGCTACGCAGGAATAAAATCTCATGGTTAGTTGATTATTCCTTGTTTAACTTACACTAATCACAGTTTTAAAACAAGACATATGATGTACAGCATGTGTACCAATGGCCCAGGGTCTTCAACCCTCCTCTCCTGGGACAATGCTAAGTCCAGCTTCAAAGTGTAAGACATATATATTTTCTAAGTGAATTAGTGTTTCACACAGTCTGTTTGTGATTTATAAGTAAATTAATCCATACAGGTTGAAACTCTTCTTACTATGAGTTGTATCTATTTTCTAGCTGTAGATTTGTTAAAATTTGAATGGAGAAAGCCTCCCTGGGACTTTCATTTTATTGGCAAGACCTAGAAAGAGCCAAGATAAATCTCCCTGTGACTAAGGAGCAAACTTTTATTTCAGGAGAAATTACTTTACATCTAAATTAGCTTGTATCTCTAGAAATCTTATCTCAGGTGTGATAAGCCATAAATAATTACCAATTTCATGTTGGTAAAATTAAAACCATGAAAAGCTACTCAAAGCAATTTACAACTTGACAGAAGAAGGAGATTCTGTTCAAAAGATAGTATATTTTTCCTTCATTGAATTTAGACTAAGGCTCAGAGAGGATGAAAATTGGAAGAAAACAAACTAAAATTTTGTCTTTTCTTCCCTGGAACTTCAATATTCAGGTTGAGTGTATGCTTCTTTTCCCCCAAGTGAAAAGCCAGCTTTCAAATCCTTTCAAGCATTTTCTTTTCCTTTGAATGCTTTCAGGAACATTGCGAGGTCATTTTCTTTGGATTTCTATTTCCTAATTTTTCTGTTTGGTTTGTACTTTGACATAGGTGCCAAACTACAGTATCTTTGAAGAAAAGCACCTTAAGGCTTATTGCAGGTTCTCATTACATAGTAAATGTTGCTTTCTGGAGCCATCAAACTGTTAACTCAAATGCTAAGCTTCTATCATAAGCCATCCATTCACATAGATGCCAGGCACAGCTGGACAGTGCCTCACGATAAGCAGTGTGGATTGTATATCTGCTCTGAAGGAGACATTTATTTGTCTTAGGTTTCTCCTGCCAACACTCGATTACAAACCAAGCTCCCAACACTGTGGAGGCACTCACTGGAAAGGCGAGCCACCTGCTTAGCTCAGTAATCAGTCTTTTATTCCAATCTGTTCTTGCTGTTGGCATTTCTTCTATTCTTAATTATCACACTTGTCACTTAGACCTTGGTAGGATAAATGGCATAGCTCACATTATGCTGCAGAATCATTTTCTCAGCAAATACTCTCTACAGACATAGAAATACAAAGAATAAAAAGGGGGAAACATCAGCTAAGGGTAGGCCAGGGAAAGAGTATCTTGAGATGAGTGAGGTAAGCCCTGCCAGCTCTATCCTTGGTTCATTGAATCTTCCTGGGGAACTTAGATCTGCGAGCCTTTAAATTTACTCTGAAAGCTGCAGTGTTGGCAGGAAGGGGTCCCATTTAACTCACTTGGGAATCATGTTCTAGTCTTGTAATGATCTGCTCTGAAAGTTGTTTAGGTCAAAATGGCACGACAGCCAAAGCTGGTGAAAGAAAAACGTCAGAGTCATAACTGTCCACAAGCTACTTATCTCTATTTGTTATTTTATATACATTTATATTTTATTAAAGTATAGATTTACAATATTGTGTTAGTTTCAGGTGTACAGCAAAGTAAGTCAGTTATTTGCAAGATACCGAATATAGTTACTGTGTTATTCATAACAGTATACAGGAGGCCTTAATATTTGAATGAAGATTCATAATATTGTACAGGATGCAGAGATCAAAATCATCCCCAGAAAAAGAAATTCAAAAAGGCAAAATGGAATTGAGCTGTAGGAGTTGCTTGTATATTTTTGAGATTAGTTGTTTGTCAGTTGCTTCATTTGCTATTATTTTCTCCCATTCTGAAGGCCATATTTTCACCTTGCTTATAGTTTCCTTTGTTGTGCAGAAGCTTTTAAGTTTAATTAGGTTCCATTTGTTTATTTTTGCTTTTATTTCCAATATTCTGGGAGGTGGGTCATAGAGGATCCTGCTGTGATGTATGTCAGAGAGTGTTTTGCCTATGTTCTCCTCTAGGAGTTTTATAGTTTCTGGTCTTACATTTAGATATTTAATCCATTTTGAGTTTATTTTTGTGTATGGTTTTAGAAAGTGTTCTAGTTTCATTCTTTTACAAGTGGTTGACCAGATTTCCCAGCACCACTTGTTAAAGAGATTGTCTTTAATCCATTGTATATTCTTGCCTCCTTTGTCAAAGATAAGGTGTCCATATGTGCGTGGATTTTGTTCCATTGATCTATATTTCTGTCTTTGTGCCAGTACCATACTGTCTTGATGACTGTGGCTTTGTAGTAGAGCCTGAAGCCAGGCAGGTTGATTCCTCCAGTTCCATTCTTCTTTCTCAAGATTGCTTTGGCTATTCAAGGTTTTTTGTATTTCCATACAAGCTGTGAAATTGTTCTAGCTCTGTGAAGACTACCGTTGGTAGCTTGATAGGGATTGCATTGAATCTATAGATTGCTTTGGTAGCATACTCATTTTCACTATATTGATTCTTCATCATAATCCCAGGTGACTCAGTGGTAAAGAATTTGTCTGGTACACAGGAGTCATGAAATGCAGTAAGTGCAGGTTTTATCCCTGGGTTGGGAAGGTCCTCTGGAGAAGGAAATGGCAACCTACTCAAGTATTCTTGCCTGGGAAATCCATGGAAAGTCCATTGGGTCACAAAAGTGTTGGACACAAACGATCGACTCAATGAGCACTTTTGGCATTGTACGTTCCATGGGCTTGGATGAATACATAATGATACATATTCACCATTGTATACCATACAGTATTTTCACAGTCCTAAAGATCTTTGTGTTCTGCCTATTTATTTCTCTCCACCCCTGCAGCTCCTGCAACCACTATGACACCTTGTTTTTTTACAGATTTCCAACCTTTGGTCACTGTGCATAACAAGAAGAATGTGTCACTTTTTGAAAAATCTTTCCAAACCTCTCTTTTTAAAAAATAACCTGGCTGTTTGTATTTATTTACTACTTCATTCCTATCTACTATGGCTGCAGGTCTTGCATCTTATTTTGTCTTACTGGGTAGAATTTTATGAACCTGTCACTTCACTTTCTTTCTTTCTTTCTTTTTTTTACTATAATTGGGAAAAGAGCTGATATATAGCTAGAGGCACATCATTATGGGAAGAGTTATGACAAATTAATTGTGATTAACTAAGATTATGTGGTTCAAAGTTATATTTGACAGTACGTGTTTTTGCCCTTATGAAAATTGTTTTGTAAGTAAAGCATGAAATATTAAATTAGCTGTTAATGGTATTTAACTACCATGAATCTGGAAAGTGCCAAGTTCATTCTATCATCTTACATATGCTTAATTGCTTTTACTAAGAAAAATTAAAGTTATTTTAAAAATGTAGTAATACATTATTACTTCTTCATAATACATCAGTGTATCCTGACATACATATATTTATTCTCTGTATCATTAAACCATGTTAATTTCTTAAAAAATGGGTGATACATTTAATTAACAATATAATTTTTTAACAGGTGAGTGAACTAATGTCTGTTAAACCAGGATTTTTCTAGGTATTTTACATACACTGTTTAATTTAATCCCAAAGCAGACCTGAACATTTATCTCTATTTTTTGGTTACTCTCATTTTCCCAATGATGAAATGCAAGGCTTAGAGAAGTAAATTTCACAGGTAGAAGGCAGTAGGGCTAGAGTCAAAATTCAAATCCACCTAGTTCTTAAACCATTGCCTGCAAACTCATGTTCATTATCTATGCTATCAATTTGGATTTGTGGTTTATCATAATTGTAAATAAGTTCATTCAGATTAACTTGTAACTCTTGTTTTGTGGTTTGTCATGTTTGAATGTGGGCTCTATGGATCTAGGTTTATTAAAAAGTCAGGTTGTTGAATCATTTACCTATCCTGGCAGCCTGGAGAGATTAATTAGTTGTATCCAAAGGAAGAGCCTCTAGTTATTGTAGCAGGCAGCTCAGGCACAGAGAAGGCGAGAATAATTCAGAGGTTTGTGATTTCAGGGAGATCAGAGAAGAGACAGGCTGATTTAGAGAAAAGGCAGAACAAGGAGATTGAAGGCTCTGTGTTGTCATTTGGTAATTTGGAGAAATAACAAGGTAGTGTCTCTTGGTTTTTAAATACTGGGACTTGTTCTATTTGATTGAAAATAAATTTAGAGAGAACCAAAACAGAATAATTAAAATTAAGTTAAGAAGATACAAAGAAGAAAAGAAATAGGGCTGAAGGAAAATGCTTCAAAATATTATCAGTAGTTATGTCTGGGAGTAGGAGGACAAATGATTTTTATTTTTCTCTTTGTATTTTTTTACTTTACAGTTTCTTTCTATTAAACATGCACTATAAACACAATTTAGAGAAAATTCATTATTATCATTACTATTATTTTCTCATAATATAGCATGATGATTGTTAAGTACTTTAGAAACAAAGCCTGACTGAGTTTTAAAACTAGGTTTGCAATGTATTAGCTTTGTGACATTGGATAAGTTATATATCCTCTCAAAACATTTTTATTTATTAAGTTGCTACTGAGTACTATTTATTGAAACAGTGCTGTTATTATAATTAACATATAATTAATATGCAATTATTATTCCTAGTATCTAGAATGTGTTGTTAGTTATTACTGGAATTATTTAGTTTTCTTTTTATGCTTATTAGGGTTTCCCCCATAGCTCAGCCAGTAAAGAATCCACCTGCAATGCGGGAGACCTGGGTTGATCCCTGGGTTGGGAAGATCCCCTGGAGAAGGGAAAGGCTACCCACTTCAGTATTCTGGCCTGGATAAGTCCAGAGACTCCAGGCCGTGGGGTCACAAAGAGTCACACACAACTGAACGACTTTCACTTCACTTATGTTTATTAGCTACTTTGTTTTAAATAATTAAAAATTTAAAGTGTGAAACATGTGAAACGTCATGTATGAAACGAGATGCCAGTCCAGGTTCAATGCACGATGCTGGATGCTTGGGGCTGGTGCACTGGGACAACCCAGAGGGATGGTGTGGGGAGGGAGGAGGGAGGAGGGTTCAGGATGGGGAACACATGTATACTAATTAAATAATTTTCTATTAAAGAAAAAAAAATTTAAAGTGTGATATTTCTTAAGGATTCTTTCTCCTAAAAATGCCCAGATCTCAACTTCAAGATTCGCATCAGTACCACTCCAACCCCTATCCCCCCAGCCTCACAAACCAGATACCTACCAGCAGTGCGTAGATGACAAGGGAAGTTTAGACAAAGGAGCGCTCTTGCTCAACCAGGAACTGTGTATCTGTGCTATCAGCTCACCCAAGTGGTCTCAGAAGTTCGATTTCTGTCTTGACTTTGTGAAACACAGTAAGCATTTGATGCATATTTAAATTGTAAGACTTTGTGTGTAACCCAGATATATTCCAGGGTCCATGTGCCCACATTCGTCACAGTGTCACAGGAGAAGAAACACAGTCCTGCCACTAAAAGTAATTCAAGGGGCTCCCATCTTTACTAACTTCTCTTGAAGAACATCTCTATAATCATTCCATGGCACTGACATAACACTAAAAAAGCTATTTTTCTCAAGAGGAACTTCTCAAGACTTAATTTTTTTGAAATTCTCTCCCCTATTCATCTTGCTGTTCCGCACTTACATTCCAGGGCTTCTTCTAAGACTCTCCCACCCCAAAATTCATACTCCCTTGTCAAAACTGCCTCTCACCTCATACCATGCAGGCTTCCCTTGTTTTTCTTACCCCAACATTTGTATTCTTATTTTTCCTCTGTAGTAAACGATGGCCTTTTTGACTAAAAATATTCTAGTTCTCTCCTTTCCCATCTCCCACAACAGTATGTCCATTTGCTAAATATGACCAGGGGGCCTGAAGAAGATATAGAGAATAAAATAATTTGCATTCCAAATATACATGAGCGCTATATCACATTTAAAAGACACACATGGAGGATCTAACTTCCAAAATACTTGTTATCTTAAATGACTATATATGCAGCAAATTGCCTTAATCCCACTATACTTTACCACTTTCAGTAGTAATAATCAATACAATTAATCAAGCACCTACTATTAGCTGGATACTGTATAAGATACTTTCAGCATATTATATTATCTATTCTTCATAACAAACTTCTGAGACATTAGCTAACTTGCCTATGGTGATATAGTTAATGGTGGTAGAAGTAAGGTTTTTTAAAAAAGGATTTAATCGGGATCTTAGATCTACATAACTCCAAAGCCCATGAGATTAATTACCACACTATTTCTAGATAAATATAATAGAAGAATGTAGCTTCTGGTTAAAGAAAATAATTAACCATGGTCTAAGACTGGGTTAATATCAGAGCTTATTAGCAGCAGTAGACACTATGTTGTATTCACTTGTATAGGATGGAATTGATTTAATGATTTTATGGGTGCATAATCAAGATATATGTTATATCAGATATAACATGTGTTATATCTGATTTCTCCCCTAAAGGTTTATAACTCTGATAAATTTCTGAACAGAGCAGTGTTAAGGACAAAATGACAAAACTCTTTAGTTGACTGCTTCAGATTTTCTAGTTCTAAATTTTACTTTTAAGTGAATAAAGCCTCCTCAGTCATAAATCCTAAAATATTTGAGCTCCTGGGATTAGATGCAAGTATATTTGAACCCCGATTGCATAAGCTGGCTCTTGTTTTTTTGTAACACTTTGTTTGAACATTTCCTTATGAGACAAGAATGTAGGACACAGATATGTAAAACTCAGTTATCCTGAGTTCCAAAACATGTGTGGAGGACCAACTAGACATTTCTGATCATGATTAGCTTTGTTACTGTAAATCATTACATCAAATATGTCAACATCCTTTTGTTCATCCTTTCGGCCAACTGCTACTAAAAGTTAACTTTGCTTTATATTTCAGGCTGCTGTGTGTATGTGTAAATAAAGTATTTAGTATGCACAGCCACAGTCTTACTGTCTATATAAAATACATCAGCCTGGAAATCTTATGAGGATGATTTTTTCCCCTGTAAATTTTGAGGCTATTTTCCTCTCTAATCTTGGCTGGAGGCATTGTAAAAATGGCTTCCTACTCATTTCAGACCTACTCCTGTGTGTGTGTGTGCTTAGTCACTCTGTTGTGTCTGACTCTTGTGACCCCATAGACTGTAGCCTGCCAGGCTCCTCTGTCCATGCGATTTTCCGGGCAAGAATACTGGACTGGGTTGCCATTTTTTCTCCAGGGGGTCTTCCTGACCCAGGAATTGAACCTGGGTCTGCTGCATTGCAGGCAGACTCTTTACTGACTTAGCTATGAGGGAAGCCCTAGACCTACTCCTGGAGCCAACCATAGCAGAAAGTGGAAAGAGCATGGGATATAAATTGCTGAAATAAAATGATTGAAATGCTTTCAGGCCCCAAGGAAAAGCTGGATTCTTTAACTGTATATGAGTCAAAAGATGTCTCTCAATTACTAAGACAGTTCTTTCATCCCTGGTAAGTAAATACAGAGCCATAGATTTTTTTTCATGAAAAAAATGCCCCATGGATTTTACCCAGATGGTTCCAGCAACTGCAGGGAGATGATATCAGATTAATGTAGGTGTTTTAGACAGACTCCAAAAGTTCTTAGTATGATTCCATCTATGTTTACCATTACAACAGTGTCTCTGAGCTAAATCCAAGTTGATATACCGAACAGTAATGATTTATCATGGCAGCAAAAGCATTTCACAGTCTGTCTTTCTGTCAGCTAATACCAAGCAAGGTTAGTTTTTCTCTTCTTATTCTTTTCCTTTCTTTTAGTTTTAAACAGCATAAGATTTCTTCAAATATCCTTGAGTTGTCATATTTCCTCTCACTCTAGTTTAGTGGCTCAGACAGTAAAGAGTCTGCCTGAAGTGTGGGAGACCCAGGTTCGACCCCTGGGTCAGAAAGATCCCCTGGAGAAGGAAATGGCAACCCACTCCAGTATCCTTGCCTGGAAAATTCCATGGATGAGGAACCTGGTAGGCTACAGTCCATGGAGTCACAAAGAGTTGGACATGACTGAGCAACAAACACTTTCACTTTCAGACAGTCTTAATTAGGTAGGATGAGCCAAAGCTGATGACAGACAGGA
The DNA here is from genome assembly GCF_000754665.1 of Bison bison bison. Lineage (NCBI taxonomy): Eukaryota > Metazoa > Chordata > Mammalia > Artiodactyla > Bovidae > Bison > Bison bison. The sequence continues at coordinate 3,096,503 of NW_011495045.1, read as the reverse complement.
AAAGCCCTCTCTGTTACTTTTCCCCTCAACCTTGTATTTGAACAAATAAAGATATTAAATATGAAAATTGCACTGTGTATTTGAAAATAAAATGAGAGGATATTTTTAACAGGGGGGACTACTCTTAAATATTAAGTTAGAAGTACTCAAATTCTAGCACCTATTTTATGAGGACTTGATGGAAACCTAGACTTAACTGGATTTCTGGTTGGGTCAGTCCATGTTTCAGGGGAATGTGTGTGTGTGTGTGTGTGTGTGTGTAGCAGATGCAATGTTAGACCAAAGAGTTATAATTACAGTAGAGTGACACAGAAAGGGTAAATCAAAGATCAGTGCACATTTGGGATATTTGATGCAATCAGGGAAGAAGGGAAAACACAGGGGTAAATAATAAATCTAAGGAAAGCTACCAGATTCTGGACCCATTTTTAACAACTCCTTTCTCTGCCTAGTCCTGCTTCTTTCACTCCTTAAAGGTGTTTGTCCTAAAAGTTCTCCTTAGTCCACATTCTGCTCACAAATTTCAGTTTATTGTCTCACTGGGAAGATGACCTATAACAAAGGTCTGTCTTTTTGTTCTTATTTATGGGTGATTTCCTCAATTTTATTTTTTAAATCCTTTTATTGAATTTTTTACAATGTTTCTTCTGTTTTATGCTTTCTTTCTTTTTTTTTTTTTTAAATGATTCTTAGTAAGTTTACTGAGTGGTGTAACTATCATCATAATTTAGTTTTAGAACATTTTCATCATCTGTCTTCAAATCTCAACAAAATAACCCTGGTTGGATGGCGTCACTGACTCAATGGACATGAGTTTGAGAAAACTCAGGGAGATAGTGAAGGACAGGGAAGCCTGGCATGCTGCATTCATGGGGTCGCAAAGAGTTGGACACGACTTAATGACTCAACAACAACATATAGATACACCACATGTTGTTTATCTATCTGTCAGTTGGCTGATATTGTTTCCACTTTTGAAATTTTATAAACATTGCTATGAATATCTGTGTACAAGTTCTTTTGTGAATATATTGTATATTTTCAGTTCCTTTGGGTATGTAACATATCCAGGAAAGAATTGCTAGGTCACATGGTAACTATGTTTATTTTGAGGAACTGCCAGACAGTTTTTTCAAAGTGGTTGCACCGTTTTATGTTCCCATCTCTAACATTTAAAGGCTCCAAATTCTCTATAATCTCGCTGACATTTCTTATTTTCAATCCTTTTGATTATAGCTGTCTCATGGTTCTGATTAGCAGAACATCTTATGTGTTTATTAGCCACTATTTTATCTTCTTTGGAGAAATATCTGTTCAAAACTTGCTCATTTTAAAATTAGGTTAATTGCCTTTTTATTACTGAGTTGTAAAAGTTCTTTTTTATATTTTAGACATGAGTCTCTTATCATATATAAAATTTATTTAAAATTTTCCCCATTTTGTGTATCTTTTCACTTTCCTGATGGTGTTTTTTGAAGCAAAATCTTTGAATTTTGGTGATGTCAAATTTAATTTTTTTTTCTTTTGTTTCTCTACTTTTGGTACCATATTTAGGAAAATATTTTTTCAAGGAATTTTATAGGTTTAGACCTTATATTTGACCCATTTTGAGTTAATTTTTATATCTGGTGTGATGTAGCATTCTAACTTTTTTTTTTCTTTCTTATTATTTATTTATTTTTAATTTAAATTTATTTATTTTAATTAGAGGCTAATTACTTTACAATACTGTGTTGGTTTTGCCATACATCAACATGAATCCACCATGGCTGTATATGTGTTCCCCATCCTGAACCCCCCTCCCACCTCTCTCCCCATACCATCCCTCTGGGTCATCCCAGTGCACCAGCCCCAAGCTTCCCGTATCCCGCATAGAACCTGGACTGGCGATTTGTTTCTTATATGATTTTATACAAGTTTCAATGCCATTGTCCAAAATCATCCCCGCTGCTCCCTCTCCCACAGAGTCCAAAAGACTGTTCTATACATTTGTGTCTCTTTTGCTGTCTCGCATACAGGGTTATCATTACCTTCTTTCTAAATTCCATATATATGCGTTAGTATACTGTATTGGTGTTTTTCTTTCTGGCTTACTTCACTCTGTATAATCGGCTCCAGTTTCATCCACCTCATTAGAACTGATTCAAATGTATTCTTTGTCTAACTTTGTTCTGTGTGTGGATATCCAGTTGGCCCACCCCTTTTGTTGAAAAGACTAGTTCTTGCCTCCTTAAATTGTCTTGATGCTTTTGTCAAAAATCAATTGACCTTAGATATATGGGTTTATTTCTGGACTTTTCATTCTATTCTATTGATTTAAAGGTCTGTCTGTATACCAGCAACACATAGTCTTGATTGCTTTAGCTTTGTAGTAATTTTCAAAATGGGGAGGAGGTGATTCTAATTTAACTTTATTCTTTTTCAAGGTTGTTTAAAAAAAAATGCTTGCTGTTTTCTTTCCTATCTGGTTGTGTCTTATTTCTTTTTATTCCCCAAATTTTCAGCCTAGGATCTCCAATACAATGTTGAGTAGAAATGGCAATGAGTAGACATCCTTGTCTGATTCTTGATCTTAGGACTACTTGATCAAGTTTGTTTTGGTGGTCCTAGATACCTTGTATTTCCATATGAGTTTGAAGTTCATCTTGTCAATTTCTGCAAAAATAGCGGCTTGCATTTTGATAAGGTTCTCATTCAATCTGCAGATAAATTTGGGGACTATTGCTATTTAAGCAATGTCTTTCCACTTATTTTTATCTCCTTTTTTTTTCAATGAGGTTGCATAATTTTCAGGGTACACGTATTAAATTTCTCTTGTTTTTCTAAGTATTTTATACTTATTTATGCTAATTTAAATGAAAGTGTATTCTTAATTTCAGTTTTGGATTGTTTATTACTAGTGCATAGAAACACAACTGATGTACATATAGATCTTGTATCCAACAACCTTGGTGAATTTGTTTATTAGCTTTAATTGTTTTTTGGTGAGCTCTTTAGGGTTCTCTACATACAAGATCATGTCATCTGCAAATAGAAAATGCTTGCTTTTTTTCTTTCCAATCTCTTGCTCCTTATTTCTTTTTATTCTCTAAATTGTCCTGATTAAGATCTCCAGTACAATGTTGAATAGAAATGGCAATGAGTAGATGTCCTTGTCTGATTCTTGATCTTAGGAATACTTTCAATTTTTTCTACCACTGAGTATGGTGTTAGATGTGTGTGTTACCCTTGTATCTCATTCTTGTCCTGGTATGTGGTAAGACCAAATACTATCCATGCCTAGAGTTCTATGGTGTAAATGGAGTTCCCCTCAATTGTATACTCTCCCTCATACATTTTAGGCTGTGGATTCCTCTGCCCTGCCTATAGCAGTCACTATTAATATAATGTAGTATTTATGTGGAAATGTGGGACTTCAAAAAATGTCACAATTATTTATCATTTAATACATTTAGCATACACTAACAATAGACCCTCTATTGTTTTTCACTTTTCTACAGTGTATTGACTTGATACATCATAATTTATATAACTTTAAACGCGTAGTGTTAGTCACTCAGTTGTGTCCAACTTTGTGAACCCATGCACTATAGCCCACCAGGCTCTTCTGTCCATGGAATTCTCCAGGCAAGAATACTGGAAAGCATTGCTATTCCCTTCTCCAGGGGTATTCCAGACCTAGGAATTGAACCCAGGTTTCCTGCATTGCAGGCAGATTCTTTACTATCTGAGCCAAACCAGGGAAGCACACATAACTAACTTGAAAGTGAAAGAGAAGTCGCTAAGTCGTGTCCGACTCTTTGTGACCCGTGGACTGTAGCCCACCAAGCTCCTCCGTCCATGGGATTCTCCAGGCAAGAGTACTGGAGTGGGTTGCCATTTCCTTCTTGCTGCTGCTGCTGCCGCTAAGTCGCTTCAGTCGTGTCCGACTCTGTGCGACCCCATAGACGGCAGCCCACCAGGCTCTGCTGTCCCTGGGATTCTCCAGGCAAGAACACTGGAGTGGGTTGCCATTGCCTTCTCCATTGTGTGAAAGTGAAAAGTGAAAGTGAAGTCGCTCAGTCGCGGCCGACTTGTAGCGACTCCATGGACTGCAGCCTACCAGGCTCCTCCATCCATTGGATTTTCCAGGCAAGAGTACTGGAGTGGCTTGCCATTGCCTTCTCCGATTTCCTTCTTACTGCCTTCCAAAACTTACTCATTGCTCTCTTTTTAATTTGCCCTTTTCCCCCCATTCTTTTAACTGTTTATTCATTGTTGCACTTTTTTTGTTGTTGCATTCCCATTTTAACTTGTTTTTTCCTCAACTTTTTTTTTTTTTTTTCAGTTCATTGGTTTCTGTTAAGCCTAACTTTATTTTATTTTATTTTTTTCTTTTTTTAAATTTTATTTTATTTTTAAACTTTACAATATTGTATTATCAAGACTCTGGATCAGAAAGTGTGCTTTTAAGATGTGGCTCTGGCACTTAAATTTGTGATCATGGGTGAACCAAGATTCTCTGAGCTTACTTATTTCATAGGCAGTTGCAATAACTGAATGAGCTTTCATATGCCAAGTTTCTATTACGTTGCCTTACATGATCAAGTGCTCCACTGAATTTTAACTTCCTTCCCTGTCTCAGCTACCAATATACAGTACAGGTATTGTTCTTCTATGTCTCTTTCTCTCTACTGAGTCACAATGGCAGAGTTTAAATGCATTGATTTACTGACTTACCATGATTTTCTTTGACTTTTCTTTAGGAAACTTCAGAAGGTACTCTATAGCTATGGCTCATGTAGGTTATCTTGGGATGGGAGTGAATCACCCTTTGTTGCATTTTTTTGCTTAGTCTTTAACACCTATGGCTAACTATCAGTTTATTTTAGTCAGGGTTTTTGGCATGACTTAGAAACTCATTGTGAATATTTATCTTCTCATATTTCTTTTGTAAGGTCTATTCACCTCAGATTTAATCTTCATGTTAAACAAGATTATTATTACTGAGTCTCCATCTCCGTATTTATTCTCTTGGGAGCTCTGGTCAAGACAAGACTTTTATAAGACTAGTAGCTTAGTAGCTACAAGCAGGACCAGTGATGATATTATTTCCTAGGTTTCAAATGTGTTTTAGCCTTTTTTGCTTCACTGAAAGTCATTTTAGACCTTTATTACAAATTAGAAGCAACTATTTTTCAATTAAAAATGCTTATTCCTTGTGGTAGAAAAACTAGAAATATGAGTAAGATAATGAAGTATGAATTTTTAAGAATCCACTCATTAATTTTACTAATATATAACAATCTTTTCAGATATTTTTCTATAGTTTTATACAGGCCACCTGGTGGCTCAGACAGTAAAGAATCTGCCTGCAATGTGGGAGAACTGGGTTTGATCCCTGGGTTAGGAAGATCCCCTGAGAAGGGAATGACTACCTACTCCAGTATTCTTGCCTGGAAAATTCCATAGACAGAGGAGTCTGGCGAGCTACAGTTGCAAAGAGTCAAGCGTACTGAGCAACTAACACTTCACTTTCATGCTTGATTCAGGTCATTGGGTGGAAGCTTCATATGTCTGTGTGGACGTCACCTGAATATGACATATGTATAATTCACTGCCAAATATTCAGAAGTTTTGGTAGAAGGGAGTTGCAGCCTTATTTTTCATGTGCTTTTTAGTACATAGGCTAACTAATAACTCACAACTATATGGTGTGAAAAGGATTAGCTGTTCAAAATTATTTCTCCTCTAATAATAATGTGTTGTTTATAACACATTTAATGGTTTCTCTTCAGTATTCCTATAAAGTTCCTCTAAATAATAAATATTATACTTGAGTATGTTTATAGCTAAATTCTCAGTTTAAATTAAATTTTACAAATGAGGAAAAGATAAGAACTGTTAGATAGGATATTTGCTGTTGCTTCTGAAGGTTAACTTTGCAAGGTCAGAATATAACACATTATTTTG
>NW_011495045.1:3061579-3090451 GCF_000754665.1 Bison bison bison | reverse complement strand
ATTATTTTGTTTTTCCAAAACACTATCCTGCTAGCAGATGGATGGTGGTGCCTGATCTGGTAAGAATAAAAAAATTATCTTGCAGGTGTAATGAAATAAGCCAATCTGATTTCACTGAACTACATTTTCTATTAAAATACTTTATTAGTCTTCAAAGCACAGCAAACAGTGAATATTATCTTGTATAAAATAATTTTATATATCATGTGTATGCATACTATTTTCAGCATAATTTTGAGAAATACAAATACTTGGGACCACTTATATTTCAACTTCACTAAGTTAAAACTTTTAAAAATCACTTTCTAATTCCTCTATTTCCTAGAGTTAGTGGACATTCAGAGTAGTGAGTCTCAGCCTTGATTGCATGTTAGAATCACAGAGCTTTTTAAAATCCCAATGCCTAGGATATATCCCCAAATAATTAAATCAGAATTTCTGGAGATGAGATGCAGGTATATTAATTTCTTAGGGCTGCCGAAATAAATTACTTCAAGCTTGTTGACTTAAGCAATAGAAAGGTATTCTCTGACAGTAGTCTGAAATCAACTGTGGGCAAGGCCATGCTCTCCCTTGAGGCTCTAGGGGAGGGTTTTCCTTGTTTCTCCTTAGATTCTGATGGCTGCCAGTGAGCCTTGGCATTCTTCAACTTGTAGTTGAATCATTCTGGTCTCTGCTTCTGCTGTCACATGGCCTTCTTTCCAGTATTTCCTCTGTGTCTCTGTATCCAAATCTCCCTCTCCTTTCTCTTTTGGGGCAGAATTTAGGACCTCCTTTATCCCAATACAATCTCATCTTAACTGGATTACATCTACAAAGACTGTATTTCAAATTAGGTCACATTCACAGGTAGTAGGGATTAGGAGCTCAGCATTTCTTCTGAGGGGACACAATTTAACCCTTTGGAGGAGGCATCAGCAATTTTGTTTCCCTTGGGGATTCTATGGATCAGTAGCTAATGCAGAGAGCCACTTTTTTCAGTAAAGTACTTCTCAGATTTAATCACTTGGAGATCTTACTAAAATGTAGATTCTGATAGAAACGTTCTGAACTGGAGCCTGAAACCCTGCATTTCTCACAAACTCCTAAATGGTGCCAGTGGTGTGGTCCACACTGCAAGGAGCAGGCACTCACAGTGAAGACTTAATAGGTTTCTTTGTAGCTCCACTTCTGCCTCCTCTTCTAAACTTGGGAGAAACTTCCACTTAGTTAAATATCTAACTGAGGAAGGGATTAATTTTCCCTTCTAAATTACATGCTGTGCACCATAAAGAAGTCTGAGCAGCAAAGAATTGGTACTTTCGATTTGTAGTGCTGGAGAAGACTCTTGAGAGTCCTTTGAACTCAAGGAGCTCAAACCAGTCAATCCTAAAGGAAATCAATCCTGAATATTCATTTGAAGGACGGATGCTGAAGCTGAAGCTCTGATACTTTGGCAACTGGATGCAAAGACCCAAATTTTTGAAAAAGACCCTGATGTTGGGAAAGATTGAAGGTAAAAGGAGAAGAGGGTGGTAGAGGATGAGACGGTTAGATTGCATCACTGACTCAATGGACATGAATTTGAGCAAACTCTTGGCCATAGTGGAGGATGGAGGAGCTGGCATGCTACAGTCCTTGGTCTCGCAAAGAGTTGGTATGACTTAGCGACTGAACAACAGCAAATCCTATGAAGGCAAGAATGAATCATAAAAAAACTCAGCAAAAATTCTAGGGCAATTAGGATGTTGCTCACTTTTGCTGAGATAGAGATGATTTTGATACATCGATAAGATGTAGGTAATGGGTGAATCTAACCAATGCTGGCTTGATCACTTCTATTTTCTGTATCGTTTTGAGACGTTCTGGGGGACACATCTTTGAATGTGAAATCTCAAAGGATAGAGATATATTCTTCTTGAAGAATGGGGTCGCCAAGAGTCAGATATGACTGAGCAATTGAACAATAACATGCCTTGCTCCAACTTTTCTCTGTGGCAAAACTGAAATGTGAAAAAGGAAATGTGTAACACACAATGAACATTCACAGAGTTTGCTTTTTAAATGAGAGAGTTTTCTGCAAGCCACTTTTAAATAATTTTCCCTCTACTCTTCCTTCCCTCACCCATTCCCATAATAAAAATCAAGTATGTCCAAATGAGCGTGTATATTTTAAGAATAACAGATTTATCAATCTTTCAACTTACCATCTAATTTTTAAAGGGACTTTTATTCTTATGCTAAAAGCTCAAAAAAAACATTTAAACAGAACAAGATGCAGATTGACTAGAGACAAAAATTGATACAGAAATGCCCTGCTGGGGTTGATTTCACTTATTCTTCTAAAATAAATTTAAATTTCTCTAACTGAGATTAAAAATAACTAAGTGACATAACTTGCTGGGCGCAACAAAGACATGAAATAAACTAATATTTTAACAGATGATTTTTTTTCCTTTTGGATCACAGATGCCATTTTTCTTTTAGGTGACTCTTCTCTGCAATTTAGCCAGAAATAATCTTAAGAGTTGATGAAAACAATGTTAGCCAATTAAGGAGAAATAAAAAAATCTACTTAGATTTGTGAAGGGTGCTGGTGCATAGTGTTTTTTAATTGAGCTGAAATAAAAGACTTACCAACATGAAGAGTTGAGGTTTTTTTCCCCTAAGTTTAAAATTTTGAAATATGTCAAATCTACAGACAATTTAATGAGTAGTGCAAAGAGCACCCATATACATGTCAGCTAGATTCCTCTATTGTTAATGATTTGTCATACTTGCCTTTTTTATCTGTCTCTTCCATCTTTATTTTTGCTGGATGACTTGAATATTCCAAACATCATAATACTTCTTAACTAAATATTTCAACCCATTTCACCTAAGAACAGAAACATTCTCCCCAATCATCACAGTGCCATTATCATACCCAAGAAATTTAACACAGTATTGTCCAACATACGGTCCATATGGAAAAAAAAAATCTTTAATTTTCCTATTTTTTTCTATAGCTGGGTTTATCTTTTTTTCCCATTATTTTAGAAATTCAGGTTCTATAGCATTCTTGTATCTAGTTGCTAGATTTCTTTACTTCTCTTTATTCTAGAACAGGTATGTCTACCCCCTACTTCTCACACAGATCTTTTACGACATTGACATATATCAAATGACATTGTGTCAAATGACATATGACTTTGACATGTGATAAATTTGGCCTGTGGTAACCCCTTCAGGCCAGTTCCTGCCCTTTTGATATGTCTCTATAATTCTTTGATTACTTCCTTACTTTTTGGTATAGCACAAGGCTGTATTTTTGTTCTTTACCTGGAATCAACTATTTATTTCTCCAAGGAGCTCTGGAGTGATGAATGGTGTTTAGAAATCAAGATCTGACTACTAGGCATACTCATTGCAACTGAAGATTCATTGCCTCTAAGTCCTGTAAGTGAGCAGAACTGGAGAAATATAAATAAATATCGATATCTATAATTCAAACTTTAATTTCATGTTCTTTCCTCACTTTATGCCATTGCATGTTTCTATTTTCCTACTCCTCCAGCCAAAACTCTGGCTCCTCAAACATCAATACATTTAATTCATTAGTTCTGTATTTTATTACTTTTTAAATTTTAACAGCTTATTGATATATAATTCACAAATAATACAATTCACCCATTCAAAGTGTACAATTCAATGGCTTTTTATATTCAATATTTACTGAATCATGCAATAATTACAATAATCAGTTTTACATTTTAATCATCCCTGAAAGGAAACCCTTACATTCCTTAGCCACCCCCACTACTTGCCCATCCCTGTCAGCCTTGGGCAAACACTAATCTGCTTTCTCTTTCTATAGATTTGCCTATTATGTATTTCATATAAATTGAATAATTGATACATACGCTGTCCTTTGGGCCTGACTTCTTACACATACTGTAATGTTTTCAAAGTCCAGCATATGGCATGTATGCAGGTTGTGGTATGTATCAGTGCCTCACTTCTTTTTATTGACAAATATTAATCCACTGTATAGATATGCCACATTTTACTTATTCATTCACCGGTTGATAATCGTTTTAATCTTTTTCAGTTTTGGTCTATTGTGAATAATGCTACTATGAACATTTGTGTACAACTTTTGGTGTGGAGGTATATTTTCATTTCTTTTGGTTATTCTGCCTAGGAGTGGAATTGCTGGGGATTGCTGGGTTATATGGAAACTCTTTGTTTAGCCTTATGAGAAACTTCCAGATTGTTTTTCAGAGACTGAACAATTCTGCATTCACATTAACAGTTTATCAGTGTCCTAATTTCTTCAAATCCTCAACATTATTTGTTGTTTGACTTGCTGATTCTAGACATTCTTGAGGATGTGAAGTGGTATCTTGTGATATTAATGTGCATTCCTCTGATGGCTAATGATGTTGAACATTTTTTTTATATGCTATTGTTCATTTGTATGTCTTCTTTGAAGAAATGTGTATTCCCATCCTCTGTTCATTTTAAAATTGGGTTAGTTGTCTCTCATCTTCAAAACTTGTTATTTTGAAGTGTTCCTTCCAGTTAGAATTGAAGGACAAGCCTCATTGGGTCTAGAGATGGGCTAGATGTCTTCCTTGTTCTTTCATTCCTAAAATCCACCTGCTTTGGGACTCGTGTCATCTAATACCTCTCTTTGTTGTAGACATCTAACAGTCTCAAAGTCAATCCTCATTTTTCCTTGAGTATTTTAGCTTATAGCTCATAATTTTATTTCCATATTTTAAAAATGCATTTATAATGGAAGAAATTCAAGGCTGCATTTGTGTTCAGCATATATCATGTTTGGAAGTTACCTTAATGCCAATTATTGGTCAATCACTTAGAAAACTGTCTATTTCATTATTTTAAAAGCTGTTAAATTAATTTGGATCTTTAAGAAGTGGTAGAACAGGGTAGGAGAAGGCAATGGCACCCCACTCCAGTACTCTTGCCTGGAAAATCCCATGGACGGAGGAGCCTGGTAGGCTGCAGTCCATGGGGTCGCTGACGGTTGGACACTACTGAGCGACTTCACTTTCACTTTTCACTTTCCTGCATTGGAGAAGGAAATGGCAACCCACTCCAGTGTTCTTGCCTGGAGAATCCCAGGGACGGGGGAGCCAAGTGGGCTGCTGTCTATGGGGTCGCACAGAGTCGGACACGACTGAAGTGACTCAGCAGCAGCAGAACAGGGTCACTCATTTTACAACACAGAAAATAACCTTATGGTTGAATATTGAATTATAGCAGCAAAAAATAGTTGATTGAGAAAAGCGCAGTGGATGGAATATAAAGAATTGACTATAGGCAAATTCTCATGTTTTTATTTCTTACTGAGAGAGAATAATGGGAGAAATTGATGAAGACCCAGAGGTAAACACAGATAAGTAAATCTAAGTAGACTATAGATGTCAATTATTCTTACAAATTCGTGTGTGTATGTGTATTTCATATGTATGCATAGCAGTATAGGTTAATATTTCACAACTACTGTCAAGGAGTTTACTTTGTATTCAAACAGTAGTTTACATTTTCTAAACTCAAGAAAGTTTTAGGCCTGAGAATTCATATTGATTTAGAAAAACTATTTTAATTTCTTCTCTGAAAAATTGATTCCAGTAAAATCTATACCAATGAGATTTCTGTAGCATAAATTAACTTGAATGTTTCTTCTTGATCAAGTATGACAAGGATGTGGGCTCCCTGTTGGTTAAAACATGGACAACTTACCAAACAAATTTAAAAGAATTTCTTATTTGGAGAATTTGTGAGATGAACAACATACTGGACTCTATTTTTTATGTATTTATTCCAGAGGGATAAAAATTTTGCTGTATCGGGATATGATTTCTGTGTAATTATTTTAGAGGCTCCTTTAACACAATAAGGAAATGTAGAAAGTGTTTAATTTTTCTCCCGCTCCTCATTGTGCCGATGATAATTACATGTATAGACCAGCCTTCCCAATCCCCAACCTGGTCCCAGAAATCATCTTTATAGTGACTGTAAATATGACTGGATTGGTGTATAAATATTTAGACCATTTACACCAAAATATTGCCAACTTTCACTTTTAATTGTAGTAATACAGACTTAGTCAACATAGATGAGTAACTTCACTTGCTAGTTTGAATAAACAGAACTAAAAATCACCTAAGCTAATATATACCGCCTTGTATTCTGCATTTTGTCCAAAAAAGAAGGCATTGAAATATGCCTTGTTCCAAAATTTCTTCTAGGCTTATCTCTCTGAGAGTGGTTGAAGGCAGTTTTAAACTCTTCTAGCCCTAAATTTGTGGCCAAGACATTTAAGACTCTTGAAGGTAAGTACTACTATTCTAAAAGCTAGTTTTTCATTGATATTGGGTAGGAAGAGAACTGGATGAAATGGCCTCAGTGGTAAAACTCACAGCTTATGAGAGACTTGCATTTTAAATCCTTCCCATAATATTGATAAGCACTTGTTAGCTGCAAGTGGCAGAGCTCAGTTCCTATTCATTTAAAAATATTATTTTTAAATGAATTACTATTGACTTATGCTCTTGCAAAAGGCAAAGATGCATCTGACTTCGGGGGTGATTGAATCCAGAGGTACATTTATCCATCTCTATCTAGACTGGCTTTCCTTTCTGTATATTGGCTTCATTCTGGAATAAATTCTTTTTTCATTGGTAGTTACCAGCAGCTTCAGGCTTATAACCTTAGTAGCCCCAGTGAAAAGAGGACACTTAATTATCCATAATATCAAAAGCTCAGGTATGATCCTCATTGGCCCAGCCTGGATTATGTGCCCATACATGAACTAACCATTGCAGCTAAGGAGATGGTATTCTCATCAGCCAGTGCTGGATCATCACATTACTAGATGTGGGAGGAGAGGAGTTCCTTTAAGACAGCATGGCCAGTCAAAGGCATAATGCTGATTTATCTTTAATTCACTGCAGCATAAAATAAGTTGGAGCTGCTCTGATACATGAATTCTTCAGTTTGGTCTAAAGGCGAATCAAATGGTCCCTTTTTCAGAACAGCACCTTCTGATTTGATCAGTATAACATATCTTTAATATTCAGAGTTGCTATAGGTTGATGCTTACCCTTCAGGCTGCACCATGTAGCCATACTTCTCACCTTATACAGAAGTCAAAATGGTAAGGAATACAACAATAACATAAACATATATGTTTATGTTATTGTTATACATATTGTTATATGTATAAACATACATATATATATATATATGACTCAAAATAAACATTTCTATGATGTCTTATACTTTACAAAGACTGTTAATATATTGTTCCTTGGAAGCTCTTTGGCTCATGTGATTCTTCTTAAATGTACCAGAAATAAACTCTATAAAGATATTCAGATATCTTTTGATTTCTATTTTCTACTTATGCCTTCTATATCATCAAGATACATTTTGTTCATAATCATTAGTTCTTCTGAGATGTACTAATGGATATTTAGTGTTTAGTGTTATACACGCTCTATACTTTACCAAGCTCATTCACATGCATTCTTTCATTAGTTCCTCTCATAATGAAAAGCATATGCTTCATACATATTTACAAGGCTTCTCAACAATCATTAAACAAAGAACTCTCCCAATGCTGAATTACATTCATTTTTATATAACTATAAAGTAAAATTACCTTGTTCCTCAGCCTTACTGCTACTTTCTGCAAAGCTTTGTTAAGTGGCGTTTCTAAGCTGCTGCACTGTAGGGTTCTTCATAGTCAATTATATCCACAAAATCTGAGTAAGTTTTGGTACTCCACTATGGCTTCTTTTGATATCCCTCTTCTTTTAATGCTTTTCTTTTTATTATTTTTACTGGTATCAAGGTCTGTGTATTATATTCTGGTTGCTTCTACTGTTGGTCCTTTTGCTTTTGGTATGGTTCTTTTTTTTTATTTTTTGGGAAGGTATCTGTGTGGTAAATTTTTATTTATTTATTTATTTATTTATTAACTTTACAATATTAAGCAAAGGCCCATTCAATCACCAACATACCACAATGAGCCAGGAGGAGTCAAGCACAAAACAGTCTCTTGGGAAAGGAGGATCACCTTGTGCAAAGGTGAAGGACACTGCTCTCATTACTATCTGAGATGAAGTTAGGTTGCTATTGAGATGGAATTTATCCGGGGACCCAGTGATGCTTAAGTTGTATTTTAGATCAGAGCTAAGCCTCTCAAAGGGCCCCCAGGAAAACAGATGCATAAAATCATGAAGAATTAGGTGATTTCAGTAGTTGTCCTAGAATTTTTAAACAACTTTATTGTGTTACAAACATGCTATAAATGGCATGATTTTAAGTGTAAAATATGATTAATTTTGACATGCACACCCATACAACCACCACTGAAATCAAGACAATATACATATTTATTGCTCCAAAAGTTTCCTCGTATTACCCATAAGTAGAACTCTCTCTAAGAAACCTATCCCTCCAAGTTTTGTCATATTTTCCTGTCCATTGATAACTCTACAAAGTAAAAAATAAAGTCATGGATTATGTATGTTTCCTTGACCACTCAGAGGGCTAAGGCTGAGCCAGGGCTGCATGCCACAGTCAGTTTATTGTACCCTCTTTGATGCCCAAACGACCTTTACCTTGGCTTACATAGATATGCACTGATTTCTCAACTATTTTTTTTTGAACTTTTATAGGTTTATTTGGTTTTGTCATAATCTCTATTTTCTTCTGGGCTTACTTCCAAAAATTGTCTGTGGAATTGGCTTCTAAATTTTAATTAAGAGTACTTTTAGTCTGGGCCATAAATTAAAATGTTCTGAGTTTCTTTTCCCAGTGTCAGGTTCGAGGAAGTCAGCCAAATGTGAAGCACTAGTAAAGAGGTAGATTCTCTGAGCTCCATAAATGCCTCCCCTCACTCCATAGTCACTGACGTAGAATATAGATTTATGAAGTGTTGGAGCTAGAATGTATCTTCAAGAGATAGTTGATAAAATGATTAGGAAGTCGTTAAAACACCCCAAAGGGCAAGGCTAGGGTCACACAGCAAGTTAGTACTGATTAAAACCTGGTTGTCTTGACTTTTAGCCACATGAACTTTCCACTCCACTCTAGGACTTTATTTTAAGATGAGATATTGCATTGTAGATGTAGACAATAGCTTTAATTATTTTTAAACTTATTTTTGTACAGGGGTATATTAAAAAGCAGAGACATTGCTGACAAAAGTCTGTATAATCAAAGCTATGGTTTTTCCAGTAGTCATGTATGGATGTGAGAGTTGGACTGTAAAGAAGGTTGAGTGCCAAAGAATTGTTGCTTTTGAACTGTGTTGTTGGAAAAGATTCTTGAGAGTCCCTTTGACAGCAAGGAGATCAAACCGGTCAATCCTAAAGGATATCAACCCTGAATATTCATTGGAAGGACTGATGCTAAAGCTGAAGCTCCAATACTTTGGCCACCTGATGCGTACAGCTGATTCATTAGAAAAAGACCCTGATGCTGGGAAATATTGAAGGCAGAAGGAGAAGGGGACGACAGAGAATGAGATGGTTGGATGGCATCACCAACTCAATGGACAAGCATTTGAGCAAACTCCGGGATATGGTGAAAGACAGGAATGCCTGGCATGTTGCAGTCCTTTCAGAGAGTCAGACATGACTGAGCAACTGGACAATAACAACATAGCTGATGAATAATGTTAATAGTTTCAGGTGAACAATGAAGGTACTCAGTCAGACAAATACAGGTATCCATTCTCTCCCAGAAAAACATCTACTTCTGATTTATTGACTATGCCAAAACCTTTGACTGTGTGGATCACAACAAACTGTGGAAAATTCTTAAAGTGATGGGAATAACAGACCACCTTACCACCTCCTGAGAAATCTATATGCAGGTCAAGAAACAACAGTTAGAACTGGACATGGAACAATGGACTGGTTCCAAATTGGGAAAGGAGAACATCAAGGCTGTATATTGTCATCCTGCTTATTTAACTTATATGCAGACTACATCATGTGAAATGCAAGGCTGGATGAAGCACAAGCTGGAATCAAGTTTGCCAGGAGAAACATCAATAACTTCAGATATGCAGATGATACCACCCTTATGGCAGAAATTGGGGAGGAACTAAAGAGTCTTGAAAGTGAAAAAGGAAAGTGAAAAAGCTGACTTAAAATTCAGCATTCAAAAAACAAAGATCATGGCATCCAGTTCCATCACTTCATGGGAAATAGATGGGGAAACAATGGAAACAGTGACAGACTATTTTCTTGGACTCCAAAATCACTGCAGATGGTGACTGCAGCCGTGAAATTAAAAGACACTTGCTCCTTGGAAGAAAAGCTATGCCCAACCTAGACAGCATATTAAAAAGCAGAGACATTGCTGACAAAGGTCCATCTAGCCAAAGCTATGGTTTTTCCAGTAGTCATGTATGGGTCTAAGAGTTGGACCATAAAGAAAGCTGAGCACTGAAGAATTGATGCTTTTGAATTGTGGTGTTGGTGAAGACTTTTGAGTCTTAATGTTGGACTGTAAGTCAATCAAACCAGTCAATCTTAAAGGAAATTAGTTCTGAATATCCATTGGAAGGACTGATGCTGAAGCTGAAGCTCCAATACTTTGGCCACCTGGTGGGAAGAACTGGCTCATTAGAAAAGACCCTGATGCTGGGAAAGGTTGAAGTTAGAAGGAGAAGGGAATGACATGATGAGATGGTTGGATGATATCACCGACTCAATGGGTATGAGTTTGAACAAGCTCCAAGGGTTGGTGATGGACAGGGAAACCTGGTATGCTGCAGTCTATGGGGTTGCAAAGATTCAGACAGGACGGAGGGACTGAACTGGATTCTTTTTCAAACTTCCCTTGCATCCAGGCTACCACATAACATTGAGCAGTGTTCCCTGTGCTATACAGTATTAGACAATAGCTTTCAAACAGCAACAAAAATATTTTTTTGTCATCCCAAAATGCTAGAGATGGGACATCACTATATTGAAAGTTCTTTGGTACTCAAAAATGCTACAATCACTACTAATGCTACTAGATATTCATATTTATTGAATGCTTACTATATGCTGATACTTTGAATAGTTTGCATGTTGTTGTTGTTGTTTTTCAGTTGCTAAGTCATGTCCAATGCTTTGAGACTCCATCTATTGCAGCATCCCAGGCTCTCCTGTCCTTCACTATCTCTTGGACATTGTTCAAACTTATGTGCATTGAGTTGGGAATGCTCTCCAACCATCTTATCTTCTATTGTCCCCTTCTCCTCCTGCTCTCAATATTTCCTAACATCAAGATGTTTTCCAATGAGTTAGCTTTTCTCATCAAGTGGCCAGAGTATTGGAGCTTCAGCTTAGCATCAGTCCTTGCAATGAATATTCACATTGATTTCCTTTAGCACTGACTGCTTTGATCTCCTTATTAGCCAAGGGACTCTCAAGAGTCTTCCCCAGCACCACAATTTAAAAGCATCAATTCTTTGGCACTTGGCCTTCTTTATGGGCCAACTCTCACATCCATACATAACTACTGGAAAAACCATAACTTTGACTATATGAATCTTTGTCAGCAAAGTGATATCTTGGCTTTTTAATACGCTGTCTTGGTTTATCATAATTTTTCTTCTAAACAGCAAGTGTATTTCAATTTTATGACTTCAGTCACCAGCCATAGTGATTTTGGAGCCCAAGAAAATAAAATCTGTCACTGTTTCCACTTTTTTCCCCATCTATTTGCCATGAAGTGATGGGAACAGATGCCATGATCTTCGTTTTCTGAATGTTGAGCTTTAAGCCAACTTTTTCACTCTCTTCTTTCAGCTTCATCAAGAGGCTCTTTAATTTCTCTTTTCTTTCTGCCATTAGAGTGTTATCATCTGTGTATCTGAGGTTGTTGATACTTCTTTCAGCAATTTTGATTCCAACTTTTGATTCATCCAGCCTATAATTTCCCATAATGTACTCTGCATAGAAGTTAAGTCAGCAGGGGTTAGGATGGAAGCCAAACACGTGTACCTATGGCTAATTCATATTGATATATGGCAAAAACTATCATAATATTGTAAAGTAATTATCCTCCAATTAAAATAAATACATTTAAAAAATTAATCAGGGTGACAATACACAGCCTTTTCATACTCCTTTCCCAATTTTGAACCAATCAATTCTTCCACATTTTGTTCTAACTATTGCTTCTTGATATGTGTACTAGTTTCTCAGGAGACAGGTAAGATGGCCTGGTATTCCCATCTCTTTATTTATTTTCCATAGTTTGTTGTGATCCATACAGTCAAACACCATTCCCTTCTGCAGCAGATCTCCTCAAACCAGGACTGAACCCAGGTCTCCTGTATTCCATGCAGGCAGATTCTTTTGCCATATGAGCCACCAGGGAAGCCCTCAGTTTGCATGTACTGACTCATTTAATCACCACAAAAGACTGCTGTTGAAACCTGAGTTTAGATTGGTCAGGTAACTCTTCCAAAGGATCCAAAGGATCATGGGTTTTGGAAGAATATTTTTATTATTGGAGTTGAATGAAGCAAACTATACAACCACTTTATATATACAGGAATTCCTCTCACCTATAAAAAGGAGATTTAGAAGAGATGTTCTTAATCTGGGGTTGAGGGGTCAAGTTTAGAAAATCTCAGTGCTCCTTAAAATGATAGGCAACTGTTCAACAGATCAGAAGGGTACAAACAGATGGTGGGAATGGGAACAGGATGAGGTAGTATCAAACCAGTTCTGGACTAAGCATTGCCCCCAAAGGCTTTCATATGTTGTAGGCCTCACTGAAACAAGCAAGATAGCTATGATCATTCTTACTAATTTTTTTTTCCTTCAGGTGAAAAGTCTGAAATTCAGAGGAATTAGATAGTGTAATTAAACTAGAAGAAGCATAGAATTCAAATTTATTTCAAATTCTCTGCTCATTTTGTACTATTCCATTTTTTTTTAAAGGGACTAGAAGGTGAACAGGAAAGAAAAGGAATAGGGAAAGAAAAGAAAAATGAAGAAGTGGACAATAGATACTTGGGGCATTCTATACATAGTATTTTAACTTCCAATTGGATGGACAAGAGAAGACCAGGAATGGCTACTGTAAACCAGAGACCTTATTTATAGAAATTAAGGGGAAAAAAAAGTCAGGCAAAAGGAAAATAGTCAAGGTGATATAAAAACTACATACTGAGGTATTTAAAGATCACTTGTAGCTATAGAGTGGAGAAGGAAATGGCAAGTCACCTCAGTATTCTTGTCTGGCAAGTCCGGTAGACAGAGAGGAGCCTGGCAGACTATAGTCCAGGGGGTCATAAAAGAGTTGGACATGACTTAGTGACTAAACAATAACAACAACAAAGTAGCTATAGAGCTTTTCTGTGAACACCATTTTTTTCAAAAGCAGTTGACATATTCTTGTTACAATGACATCTTACATTTGAATAGCAAGTTCAGTTCAGTTTAGTCACTCAGTCGTGTCCGACTCTTTGCGACCCCATGCATCACAGCAAGCCAGGCCTCCCTGTCCATCACCAACTCCCAGAGTTCACCCAGACTCACGTCCATCAAGTCAGTGATGTCGTCCAGCCATCCTCTGTCGTCCCCTTCTCCTCCTGCCCCCAATCCCTCCCAGCATCAGAGTCTTTTCCAATGAGTCAACTCTTCGCATGAGTTGGCCAAAGTACTGGAGTTTCAGCTTTAGCATCATTTCTTCCAAAGAAATCCCAGAGCTGATCTCCTTTAGAATGGACTGGTTGGATCTCCTTGCAGTCCAAGGGACTCTCAAGTGTCTTCTCCAACAACACAGTTCAAAAGTATCAATTCTTTGGCGCTCAGCCATTTAAAATATTTAGGAAGAATTCACAAGTTTTTTTCTAACTTGATAGCCTTTAAACCCCTGTGAAATTTATGGGCACATAGTATATCTCCCTAAACCCCTCTGCCTCATACACATTACCAGCCCTTCTGCTCCTGACTCTCTCCACTCTCTCACCCTCTGAAAACACAAAACCACAGGCTGTGATGGGGCTGGTGTTAGAACTCACATCTCTTAAGACTGCCTTCTCTCAGGGCCATAACAAATGCCTTCAGTGCCTCCTATCTGGAGTTCCACAGTTGCTTATCTATTTTTGGTCTCTGTAATCAAAACATGGGACAGGTTCAAGGAGGTGCCAATTCCCAGAACACTTTGCATTCAGCACTTAACTGCAATCAGTTAGGGAGCTGAAGCCTTCCAGCTGGGCTGCTGCAGATTGACTGAAGGAGAAACAGCTTTGTCAACATGGCTGACTGGGCTCTCTGCCTGTTGGGTCAGTGCCCTGCCAGTGGGATATCATATGTAATTTTAGGCAGTAAAAGTAATTCTTTTTTGTTTTTGTTAAAAAGCTCTGTTTTAGATATGTTATACATTCCCCAACAGTTATTTAGGAAGAAGGTGATTTAGAAGATAAGTTTTTTTTTTTTCATGCACAGAACCAAATGCGTTCTGTTCCTAGAATTTATATAGTGCACATTTTTAAAGAAATTTCCTCTAGCCCAGGCTAACTTTTCTGGGGCAATAGCCTCTGTTTCTTTAACCCTGTGGCAAAGTCAACGACAGAGAGGGAAAGACTGGCTATGAAGAAATGACCATTAGTCACCCTTTGATGTTTACTCCCAAGGGCAGATTTTGGATTTAAATTTTTATATATTCACCTTCTGACATGTATGCAGTAAGAAGTAGGGGTTGCTCAATAAACATTTTTTGGATGTAGGGTTCTGGAAGCCACTTGTTTCCCACCTTTGTTCCCTATTCAAAAGCCCATCAATCAATAACTTGGGAACACAGTTGTCACAGAATTCCTCAAGAACTGTTTAGGACAGGGGCAGAAGAGCAGTCCTGGCATCTTGAGAAGAGAGTGCTTTCAGGCACTTGGAGCTCCAAAGATAAAATTTTCTAACTTCAAAGATTTACCTGGGCTGGCTCATTATAGAAAAGGCAGAGGAACCAGAGATCAAATTGCCAACAACTGATGTATCATCAAAAAAGCTAAAGAGTTCCAGAAAAGCATCTACATCTGCTTTATTGACTACGCCAAGGCCTTTGACTGTGTGGATCACAACAAACTGTGGAAAAGTCTTAAAGAGATGGGAATACCAGACTACCTCACCTGCCTCCTGAGAAATCTGTATGCAGATCAAGAAGCAACAATTAGAACTGGACATGGAACAATACTGATACTGAAAGGGAAACCCCCCGGGTCAGTAGGTGTCCGATATGCTACTGGAGATCAGCAGAGAAATAACTCCAGAAAGAATGAAGGGATAGAGACAAAGCAAAAACAATACCCAGTTGTGGATGTGACTGGTGATAGAAGCAAGGTTCAATGCTGTAAAGAGCAATATTGCATAGGAACCTGGAATGTTAGGTCCATGAATCAAGGCAAGTTGGAAGTGGTCAAACAGGAGATGGCAAGAGTGAATGTCAACATTCTAGGAATCAGGGAAATAAAATGGACTGGAATGGGTGAATTTAACTCAGATGACCATTATATCTACTATTGTGGGCAGGAATCCTTTAGAAGAAATGGAGTAGCCATCATGGTCAACAGAAGAGTCCAAAATGCAGTACTTGGATGCGATCTCAAAACCGACAAATGATCTCTGTTCGTTTTCAAGCCAAACCATTCAGTATCATGGCAATCCAAGCCTATGCCCCAACCAGTAATGCTGAAGAAGCTGAAGTTGAATGGTTATATGAAGACCTACAAGATCTTTTAGAACTAACACCCAAAAAGATGTCCTTTTCATTATAGGGGACTGGAATGCAAAAGTAGGAAGTCAAGAGACACCTGGAGTAACAGGCAAATTTGGCCTTGGAATACGGAATGAAACAGGGCAAAGGCTAATAGAGTTTTGCCAAGAAAATGCACTGGTCATAGCAAATACCCTCTTCCAACAACACAAGAGAAGACTCTACACATGGACATCACCAGATGGTCAACACCGAATCAGATTGATTATATTCTTTGCAGCCCAAGATGGAGAAGCTCTATACAGTCAACAAAAACAACACTGGGAGCTGACTGTGGCTTAGATCATGAACTCATTGCCAAATTCAGACTTAAATTGAAGAAAGTATAGAAAACCACTAGACCATTCAGATATGACCTAAATCAAATCCCTTATGATTATACAGTGAAAGTGAGAAGTAGACTTAAGGAACTAGATCTGATAGACAGAGTGCCTGATGAACTAATGACAGAGGTTCGTGACATTATACAGGAGACAGGGATCAAGACCATCCCCATGGAAAAGAAATGCAAAAAAGCAAAATGGCTGTCTGGGGAGGCCTTACAAATAGCTGTGAAAAGAAGAGAAGTGAAAAGCAAAGGATAAAAGGAAAGATATAAGCATCTGAATGCAGAGTTCCAAAGAATAGCAAGGAGAGATAAGAAAGCCTTCCTCAGTGATCAGTGCAAAGAAATAGAGGAAAACAACAGAATGGGAAAGACTAGAGATATCTTCAAGAAAATTGGAGATACCAAGGGAACATTTCCTGCAAATATGGGCTCGATAAAGGCCAGAAATGGTATGGATTTAACAGAAGCAGAAGATATTAAGAAGAGGTGGCAAGAATACACAGAAGAACTATACAAAAAAGATCTTCACGACCCAGATAATCACGATGGTGTGATCACTCACCTAGAGCCAGACATCCTGGAATATGAACTCAAGTGGGCCTTAGGAAGTATCACTACAAATAAAGCTAGTGGTGGTGATGGAATTCCAGTTGACCTATTTCAAATCCTGAAAGATGATGCTGTGAAAGTGCTGCACTCAATATGCCAGCAAAAATTTGGAAAACTCAGCATAGGCCACAGGACTGGAAAAGGTAGTTTTCACTCCAATCCCAAAGAAAGCTCAAACTACCGCATAATTGCACTCATCTCACATGCTAGTAAAGTAATGCTCAAAATTCTCCAAGCCAGGCTTCAGCAATACATGAACCATGAACTTCTAGATGTTCAAGCTTGTTTTAGAAGAGGCAGGAACCAGAGATAAAATTGCCAACATCTGCTGGATCATGGAAAAAGCAAGAGAGTTGCATAAAAACATCTATTTCTGCTTTATTGAATATGCCAAAGCCTTTGACTGTGTGGATCACAATAAACTGTGGAAAATTCTTCAAGAGATGGGGATACCAGACCACCTGACATGCCTCTTGAGAAACCTGTATGCAGGTCAGGAAGCAACAGTTAGAACTGGACATGAAACAACAGGCTTGTTCCAAATAGGAAAAGAAGTACGTCAAGGCTGTATATTGACACCCTGCTTATTTAACGTCTATGCAGAGTACATCATGAGATATGCTGGGCTGGAAGAAGCACAAGCTGGAGTCAAGATTGCTGGGAGAAATATCAATAGCCTCAGATATGCAGATGACACCACCCTTATGGCAGAAAGTGAAGAGGAACTAAAAAGCCTCTTGATGGAAATGAAAAAGGAGAGTGGAAAAGTTGGCTTAAAGCTCAACATTCAGAAAACTAAGATCATGGCCTCTGATCCCAACATTTCATGGGAAATAGATGGGGAAACAGTGTCAGACTTTATTTTTTTGGGGGCTCCAAAATCACTGCGGATGGTGACTGCAGCCATGAAATTAAAAGATGCTTACTCCTTGGAATGAAAGTTATGGCCAACGTAGATAGCATATTCAAAAGCAGAGACATTACTTTGCCAACAAAGGTCCATCTAACCGAGGCAATGGTTTTTCCAGTGGTCATGTATGGATGTGAGAGCTGGACTGTGAAGAAAGCTGAGTGCCGAAGAATTGATGTTTTTGAACTGTGGTGTTGGAGAAGACTCTTGAGAGTCCCTTGGATTGCAAGGAGATCCACCCGTCCATCCTAAATGGAGACCAGTCCTGGGTGTTCATTGGAAGGACTGATGCTGAGGCTGAAACTCCAATACTTTGGCCACCTCATGTGAAGAGTTGACTCATTGGAAAAGATCCTGATGCTGTGAGGGATTGGGGGCAGGAAGAGATGGGGACGACAGAGGATGGGATGGCTGGATGGCATCACTGACTCGATGAACATGAGTTTGGGTAAACTCCACCAGTTGGTGATGGACAGGGAGGCCTGTTTGCTGCGATTCATGGGGTGCAAATAGTCAGACATGACTGAGTGACTGAACTGAACTGAACTGAATTTCATTAGTGAAAGTTCATTTCTAACATTTATCAGTTTAATTGATAAACCATTATTTTCATCAATAATATAGCCATATATGTCATTTGTTATGTCAATTAGTCAAGCCTTGGTTGTTAAATGGGCCCTGGATAAAGATCCAATGCAGTTGTCTTAGCTTGAGTGTTGCCCTTGAAACACAACTGGCAGCCCACTCCTGCATTGCGATCTTCAAATCGACCAACTGATCATTCCTACAGCTGAAGCTTAAACTGCCTATGAAGTAAATGATAATGTGTCTGTAGATGCCAAAGTATTTGAAGATAAATTATAGACAAATAGTAATTTCCAAATTTTATAAAAAAAAGTGTTTCAGATAATAGTTGTATGTTCTTGGGGCAGGAGAAGGAAGTGGTCAAGAATTGTACCTCTTCAGGGTGAAAGAGTCCAGCAACTGTCTGTGCTGTATAAATGTGTCACATAGGTACCCATTTACTAGCTCTCCTATTCAGTCAATCTCGTAATGACCCCACTTTCCTCAGCTACAAAATGCAGATAATAGTCTAAACCTTTTAATGTTAAAAAAATAAAAATCAAAGAAAAAAAATCAAGTAATTAATATTTCTAAAGCACTTAGAATGGCACCTAGCTATATAAGTGTTTGCTAAATAAATAAATCACAAATGATGAAAATATCATTTTGTGGCAGTCTTATGCAATTGCTCTTGGTTTTAGAAAAATAAGGTTTTTTTGTTTTTCCTGAAATCAGAGGAAAAGGAACTTGTTAATGAAGTAGATACTAAATATACTTAACTTTCATGGATCAATCATTTTAAAATGCAGTGTCTGTAAGTGATATGGCTTATTCAACATTAAATTCAGTAAGATACCTCTGATAACTTTGGATCCCAGATGTGTAGACAGAATAATGGTAGCTGTAACTATCACTTTCATCATCTGTCTGGGCATTTTGGGTAAAGAGAAAAAGGCTGTAATGTATGCTGAATCTGCCATCTTGAACAGAAATCTAAATTTTGTTCTTTCTGTGTGCTTTCCAGTGTTTTCAAAATGAGCATGTATTCCATAAAAATTCTAATAAAACAGCATTCTTCGTTTACAAGTTAGTTTTTTAATAATCCAATTCTTATTATCTATCATTTTTTCTTGGAGGAGTAGGGATAACCTACTAGTTGTCCAGATCAGCATTTTATTTAATTGAATTTAGAACAGTCTTTTGGACTCTGTGGGAGAGGGAGAGGGTGGGATGATTTGGGAGAATGGGACTGAAACATGTATAATATATATGAAATGAGTCACCAGTCCAGGTTCGATGC
This sequence comes from Bison bison bison, assembly GCF_000754665.1. NCBI lineage: Eukaryota > Metazoa > Chordata > Mammalia > Artiodactyla > Bovidae > Bison > Bison bison. The sequence continues at coordinate 3,070,954 of NW_011495045.1, read as the reverse complement.
ACGATACTGGATGCTTGGGGCTGGTGCACTGGGATGACCCAGAGGGATGGTATGGGGAGGGAGGAGGGAGGAGGGTTCAGGATGGGGAACACATGTATACCTGTGGCGGATTCATTTTAATATATGGCAAAACCAGTACAATATTGTAAAGTTAAAAAATAAAATAAAAACAAAAAAATAAAAAATAAAATAAAAAATAAATTTATCTTATGTCACAGCTTAGTTTTAAAAATGGGTTAAAATCATCTTAAAAATATGGTATTTGTCAAAGCAGTTGTGTCTTCAACCCAAGTGCACAGAAGTTTCCAAAACTGCTGCTCTGCTTGGGAAATTGCTAGGGTATCTCCATGGAAACAATTGTTTCAAATGATTAATAATGTAAGTTTGAGCTCAGAGGCAAAGAGCTAAGGTTGGAAGAAAGAAGGTATATCTCTTCTCTAAGAAGAGAGAATATTGAAAGATTAGAGCGGGGGGCATTTTCTTAAAATCAAATTTTATTCTACTGTGAGGTTTTGCTTTGTTTTGTTCTGCTTGCCTCAGGGACCATGAGCATTTCTATCACTCAAGTTGTCAGGCAGGACTTGGAAGGCTCAAAGGGTCACCTGTAAAACTCACTGCTGTGTCTGTCTTACCCAAAGGATCTGGAGATTCAGTAAGGAATAAATATATTTCATAGGTTGTCAGGGTTCTCTAGGGACCTGGAAAAGATTCCAGGGAATCATTCATTCATGTATTCATTCCTTGGTTCATCATTTATTGAATCGTGTTATGTAAAAATCACTGAACTAGGCACAGAGATAAAATATATGACTCTTGTCCTCAAGGAGGTCACCAACGAGTGAGGTAGATGGAATTAAACAGAAGTTATTATCCAGGACTAGAGAGTTTGCACACAAGGTCATGAAAATCCTGTACAGGCATATGCCATTTCATGTAAATTCCATGGCAGCAGGAATTCTCTATATAATCAGAAACTGACTCATATCTGAAATACTGGTAAACATTCAACAAATATTTGCTAAATACATGAACAAATTAATGGAACTAATTCATCTGTAATTGTGAAAGATATCAGCTCACAATGTGTGTCCCAGTTATATTACCATACCATGCTGCCTGTTTGCAGAGACCCCAGGAAACAGTGGAAAGTACACACAGGGCTGACCAGCCCACTCATCATTCATTTATCATTGATTTGGTCAATATTTAGTGAGCTTCTGTTATGGGAGTACTGTAGGAGGCCTGTGAAGCAAAGACAGATAACAAATAAGATGTGATCCCTAACCCCACAGAGTTTATAATCTCTGAAAAAGGAGAAAGGTACTAATAGCTATTATTGAAGGTTGTATATTATGACTTTGTTGAATGAAAACTCAAGTGGTATAAACCATAATAGCTAATGTTTCCTGTGTCAAGTTCACTATAGTAAGCCTGTAATACATATTTTCTCACAACACTAGATGGATGATTTCATTTTTATCCTCATTTTACACATGAAAAAACCAAGGTGTTGTAATCTACCCTGGGTCATACAGTAACAATATAACATAGCCAAGACTCAAAGCCATATCTTACACTTCAACTTACATCTTTAACTTTTACACTTTATCAGTAAACAGAGGTCAAGTAAGTCCTGAGTTGTTTGCATTGGGCCAGAAGACTCCAGAAGACTTATTTTTTTAAAAAATGGTACAGAGTTGCTTTATTTCTTTTTTTTTTTTCCCCTAAGATTTCTTCGACCTCCCACCTCTTTTCCAAGATGACAGGGATTCCAAATTCACCTTGATGACAGCTCATTTTGCCACTCTGGAAAAAATCAGATCAGAACATGATAGTCCAAAGGAATCTAAGGACATGGAAATAGAGATCTGATCCCATCATGTCTCCCTTCCAGCATGGAGAGAGCTCTGGGATGAATCCTCCTAAACTCTGCCTGCCAAGAACTCCACTTCTTCTGAGGACTGTCCCTTCCACCCCCATTTGCACAGTTACCATGGGAACAATAGTGTCAATCTGGCCTGATTCTGCCCTCTTGGCCACAGATGGCTGGTACAGGGCTGGGTACCTGACCCAAGATGTGCCCATCAGGGATATGGTTGTTGTTTAGGGGTGGCCATCTTGTCCAAACTGGACAATCACTGTCTTTCTTAGATTGTTTTTAATTGGATCTCACAGAGATAACTTAGTCTGGTTCTGGGCACTTAGATTGTAAAATGTCTTCTGCTGCTTGGGTCCCACTGTTACGGGGCTCCACAGCAATGACCTCAGGGAAACAGACAATGAAACAAACTTAGAAGAAAAGGTTAGGGACACAGTCCACGCTCTAGTAACAACTCCCACTGACTTTCTAAGCACAAACTTAGCTCTGTGCTGTCTTAGAAACAGAAAAAGAGAATTCTACTCAACAAAACAAAGCAATTGGGTCCCTACCTTCTGATTCCACTTGTTACTGAGATCCAACTGCATTTCTCTCAATTTTCCTGAAACTTTCTCAAATCCTTAAAATAAATTGCCTCTTCTACCTCTTCTAACTCATATTGTTTAATCTTGTTTGTCTGTTTCTGTCATGATTATTTGCACTGCCAGAGACATTGGTGGCCTGGAATAACAGCCACTCTGCTCTGGGACCTTCCATCTCCCTTGAGAAGAAAGTTACAAAGGCCTTGAGAAGAGAGATACTTTTCTTCACAGTACCTATGACACTACCGCTAACACCAGTGACTACTGAGTGCTGGGCAAGTGACAAACACCTTAAAAACATTATCTCCTTTAATCCTCACAAATGTTCTTTAGGTGACAAAGTTCATGAATGAATAAGAAATGACTGAGCTTGGATATGAAAGTAGGTCAGCGTGATGCTAGCCTCGGTGGCTGTTCTTCTGTTAGAATGTCAGAGCCCTGGACAGAGTCCTCCTTCTTCACTCCATCCTGTAGTCTCCCTTTTCTCTGGCCCCAAAGTTTCCATTTTCCCTGGACTCAAAGAGATCTTGCCAACAATAGTGGCTTGTTTCCACTCTCTTTCGGTCATTTTCTTCTCTCTACCCCAGTGGATCTCCATTCAAGGGGAGAACATGACTTTTCCTCTGTACATGTTGCTGCTCTTCTGACTCATCCACTTGTCTAACAGCCCCACCCCCTGGTCCAGGTTGTTCTTCAAGGATGTGAACATTGGATCAAGTTTTCAGGAATCTCTGAGACATTGGTAAAGCCAATAAATTCCATTTAAATATGACTTAGTAGAATAGAAACTCCACTTGGCTTTTCACTGACAATTCTCTGCAGATTCTTAAAAGAGAGAGAGGAAAAAAGCATATTCAATAAGACAAAGAAATTTGGCCCAACCTCCATTTTGAATGGGTTTTCCCTAGAGTCTAAAACACTACCATCTAAAACCATAGAGTGATATGGCCTCTCTGAGTCAGGGGCAACAATAGTTTAATCTCTGCAGCTTCCCAGTGTGCAGTTGCCACCTGGATCTAAAGCCCACGTGGCACATGCTATGAGGTAGAGACTGTAGCTGCTTCATAACAGGGGTGGGATGCAGCTGCCTGATGTGGGCCTTTCTCTCTGGCTCAGTAGGTCTGCAAATTACAGTCAGCCTGTTTGAAACCATCATCATCGCTGCTCGATGCATTCCCAGCTCACAGAATGTGTCCCTCTGGAACCTGTCAGCCCATCACCAAAGGGTGGGGTGTCTCAGTTGCTCTGCTTCCTCCAGCTGGGTTCTTTCCCTCCCACAATCACACGAGGTACTGATTTACCTTCCACTTCCTGGAAACATCCTGATACTTCTAATTAGCCAAAACATTTTCTGTTTAGTTAGACTGTCCATGCCAAGAAGAAAAATATTATTAAGAACAAGTCCAGCACCCCCTTAAACTGTGTCCCACACCCCCATCTGGGCTCTTGGCATAAAATTACACAAACATTATGTGGCTAATGCTCAATTACACAGGAGTTGGGAATTTAGACCTCAATTTTCTCTTTTCTTTTATTTCCCACAATCTTCTCCACCTGTCTTTCTATAAACTTGGCTTGTCACCATCTTCGTTGAAAGATGGAGAGTAAAAATACAATTTGAATCTATCAATTGCGTTGCTATCAAAGGAGCTCTGGTAAAAGAGTCACACAGAAGAGGGTCAAATGATTAAAAGGAAGAGCAGGGATTTTCAATATTGCTCTTATCTCTTTCCTGTCCCCATGTTTTCATGAAGAATCGTACCTTGCATTTTTATTTCATTCTGTCTTTACTCCTGAAATTGGGCTTTAAGAAACGAGGTTTATTTATGACAATTCAGCCTTGGGAAACATGTTACCTTGAAAAGACAGAGCTAGTTATCACACAGGCCAATATGTGATAATCTTGCCATTTCAGCCCTGTCTGTGCTACAGGTGAAAAGTTGGCTGCTGCATGCAGGCCGTGAGCAGGCCTCCTAGGGCAGTACACCTCAGTGGGCTCCTCTGGAGACTCTCCTAAGTCTCAAGGACTGGGTCCCCTGAGGTCCTGGGAAAGGGAGAAAGAGTGAACAGCTCCAAGAAGCAGTTTTCCCCAAACTGTAACTGAACACTTGCACAACCAAAGATCAGAAGCTGTTCCACTCTGTGTCTTAGGCCACCTCCGTTTACCAGACTTAAGCCTCTGCATTGGAGGTGGGAGAGCTCCTCCATGTGGTGGGGTGAGCTGAGAGCACTCAGCCTCAAGTCTTTCTGGCCACAACAGATAATTGGACAAAAGAGTCTGTATTTGAACTTTAGACTTATTCATGGTGTCTATATTTTAATATTCAAGAAACTGCTTTGTTTCATGTATGATTTGTGGGCTGGAATAAAGAATCCCAAAGGGACAAAGAAAATATATCTGTTAGCTTTTAAGTTCTTTTGATTTTTATATACTATTTATATTAAAAATAAAGTATTTGAAACAAATAATACAGAAGGAGCACCTAGTTTTGCAGAGGTTTAGGTATTGAAGAATGAAATAATTTATTCAATTCTGTTTTCAAAACTTTAATGCTCTAGATACAATGGGAGGTTTCAATTGCATAAAGAATCCATGAGTTCAGAAAGTTCTTAGAAGCATTGTCTTATTGATGTCCTGATGACCTATCTTCAAGCAGTTTTCACTGACATTTAGGGATTTGACAAATAGTCTCACTCACGCTGAAAAAATGAAGGGATAATTTTGCTGAATTCATTGTCCAGTTTTTCAACCCTAAAGAAATTAATTATGATTGTACCATTCTCTCTCATCTCATGCTCAGGAATAACTATGCCTCTGTTGTCCTGTGTTAGGTTCCATAGTGTCTGGAATCATGGTATAGTGATTGATTCTGTTACCAGAGAGAAAAACCTTAGTAGTAAAAAAAATAATGTCTTAGCCCCTCATGAATGCATTGAGAGTACTGAAATGAATACATAACACTTTTTTGCAGTTGCCACTGATCAACTTTCAACCATAGTTTCATTCCTCCAGTGGAGTGTCTGGGTTCCACTTCTGTTGCATCCTTTCTTTCTTCTACACTCTTCTTCCTTTGAGTGCTATCTTTCCAATTTATCTTGTTCTCTTCCTTTTCGGTCAAGGCTGGTGAGCTCTTCCTCTCACATTGCAGGTTGATACTGGACATATTTCAGCACCTCTAGGACAAAACCCCTATCTATACAGTATAGATCATTTCTCAAAGCTTAACTTTGATGTACTTTGCTGCTACAAGTTTCCCTCCTTACAAGGCATAGGATATAAAATAACAAAAGAAGCCGAAATGACAGAATCAGATTCCATTACACCTTTAAGCTCATAAACTAACAAAATCAGTAAAAATGATTTTTAAAAAAAAAAGATTAATCTGGTCTTTCAGATCCTTCAAGTGTTTTCAAACTCCTAGAAAACATTACACCTCTCTGAGATTTGCACTTTAAATTTATAATATAAACATGGGAATATATTTAAAAACTATGCGCATCTTGAAAGTTTGCTTTGAATGATGTTGAAATTGGTACCTAGAGACTCACTTGTTCTCTTCATAAGGAAAGCTTTAGGCTCATCAGGGTTTGGGAGATTGAATTACCCAAAGGAACAACACTGGTAAAAGCTTTAGCCTCTAATTTTTATAGTTTAGAATTGCCTTGGGCTGAATTCATATTTTTAGCTATATGCTTATACTTGGAGTTGTGTAAAAATAGAAATTTATAATTTCCTGAATTTTGCTGTTTATAAAGAAGCCATTTGACATATGGAAAGAGTTCAGGATTTGTGACAAAAGGACTTGGATTTTAATGTGGACCCCAGGCAAGTGACTTAACACCCCAATCTCAGTTTGCCTATCTTGAAAATGGTACAATAAATAGTTATGGCATTGTTTTGGCCAAAAAATATGGGAACCTGACTTGCAAACCATTAAGCACGTACAAAGGTAAGAAACTGTTACGTTTATTGAGGAAATAAGACAAGAAGAAGGAAGAGATCATAAGAGGTGCTATATTTTCATTGGTGAATAAATTTTAACAGCCAAAGAGAAGACAAACACATGCCACAAAGGAAGACGATGGATAATCCTTCTGAAAGAGAACTTCTAGTAAGATTTTGTTTTCAAACATGTCATATATGGGACAATAACCACGTCCGAGGTCAGGGGCGGAAGCTGGGAGGACCCCATGCCCGAAGGGTGGTGGCCAAGAGGAGCTACCCTGCGTCCAAGGTCAGGGGCAGCGACGAGAGCAGTTGCCCCACATCCGAGGTCAGGGGCGGTGGCCAGGAGGAGCTATCCCATGCCCCCAAGCCGGAGGCCAGGGGCAGCGACCGGGAGGAGCAACCCCACGTCCAAGGAGCCTTGGCTGTGTGGGCCCAGGAGGGCCTAGAGGAGCTATCCCACGTTGAAGGTCAGGAAGGGTGGCGGTTAACAGATACCCTTGTCCAAGGTAAGGAGCAGCGGCTGTGCTTTGCTGGAGCAGCCGTGAAGAGATACCCCATGCTCAAGGTAAGAGAAACCCAAGTAAGATGGTAGGTGTTGCAAGAGGGCATCAGAGGGCAGACACACTGAAACCATACTCACAGAAAACTAGTCAATCTAATCACACTAGGACCACAGCCTTGTCTAACTCAATGAAACTAAGCCATGCCCGTGGGACCACCCAAAACGGGCGGGTCATAGTGGAGAGGGCTGACAGAATGTGGTCCACTGGCAAGGGAATGGCAAACCACTTCAGTATTCTTGCCTTGAGAACCCCATGAACAGTATGAAAAGGCAAAATGATAGGATACTGAAAGAGGAACTCCCCAGGTCAGTAGGTGCCCAATATGCTACTGCAGATCAGTGGAGAAATAACTCCAGAAAGAATGAAGGGATGGAGCCAAAGCAAAAACAATACCCAGTTGTGGATGTGGATGGTGATAGAAGCAAGGTCCGTTGCTGTAAAGAGCAATATTGCATAAGAACCTGGAATGTCAGGTCCATGAATCAAGGCAAATTGGAAGTGGTCAAACAAGAGATGGCAAGAGTGAATGTCAACATTCTAGGAATCAGCTAACTAAAATGGCCTGGAATGGGTGGATTTAACTCAGATGACCATTATATCTACTAATGCGAGCATGAATCCCTCAGAAGAAATGGAATAGCCATCATGGTCAACAAAAGAGTCCAAAATGCAGTACTTGGATGCGATCTCAAAAGCGACAGAATGATCTCTGTTCGTTTCCAAGGCAAACCATTCAATATCACAGTAATCCAAGTCTATGCTCCAACCAGTAATGCTGAAGAAGCTGAAGTTGAACGGTTATATGAAGACCTACAAGATCTTTTAGAACTAACACCTAAAAAAGATGTCCTTTTCATCATAGGGGACTGGAATGCAAAAGTAGGAAGTCAAGAAACACCTGGAGTAACAGGCAAATTTGGCCTTGGAATATGGAATGAAGCAGGGCAAAGACTAATAGACTTTTGCCAAGAAAATGCAATGGTCATAACAAACACCCTCTTCCAACAACACAAGAGAAGACTCTATACATGGACATCACCAGATGGTCAACACCGAAATCAGATTGATTATATTCTTTGCAGCCCAAGATGGAGAAGCTCTATACAGTCAGCAAAAACAAGACCAGGAACTGACTGTGGCTCAGATCATGAACTCCTTATTGCCAAATTCAGACTTAAATTGAAGGAAGTAGGGAAAACAACTAGCCCATTCAGGTATGACCTAAATTGAATCTCTTATGATTATACAGAGGAAGTGAGAAATAGGTTTAAGGGCCTAGATCTGATAGATAGAGTGCCTGATGAACTGTGGAATGAGGTCCGTGACATTGTACAGGAGACAGTGATCAAGACCATTCCCATGGAAAAGAAATGCAAAAAAGCAACATGGCTGTCTGGGGGAGGCCTTACAAATAGCTGTGAAAAGAAGAGAAGTGAAAAGCAAAGGAGAAAAGGAAAGATATAAGCATCTGAATGCAGAGTTCCAAAGAATAGCAAGAGATAAGAAAGCCTTCCTCAGTGATCAATGCAAAGAAATAGAGGAAAACAACAGAATGGGAAAGACTAGAGATCTCTTCAAGAAAATTGGAGATACCAAGGGAACATTTCATGCAAAGATGGGCTCAATAAAGGCCAGAAATGGTATGGACCTAACAGAAGCAGAAGATATTAAGAAGAGATGGCAAGAATACACAGAAGAACTGTACAAAAAACATCTTCACGACCCAGATAATCACAATGGTGTGATCACTAACCTAGAGCCAGACATCCTTGAATGTGAAGTCAAGTGGGCCTTAGAAAACATCACTACGAACAAAGCTAGTGGTGGTGATGGAATTCCAGTCGAGCTATTTCAAATCCTGAAAGATGATGCTGTGAAAGTGCTGCACTCAATATGCCAGCAAATTTGGAAAACTCAGAAGTGGCCACAGGACTGGAAAAGGTCAGTTTTCATTCCAATCCCAAAGAAAGGCAATGCCAAAGAATGCTCAAACTACTGCAAAATTGCATTCATCTCACACGCTAGTAAAGTAATGCTCAAAATTCTCCAAGCCAGGCTTCAGCAATATGTGAACCATGAACTTCCAGATGTTTCAAGCTGGTTTTAGAAAAGGCAGAGGAACCAGAGATCAAATTGCCAACATCCGCTGGATCATGGAAAAAGCAAAAGAGTTCCAGAAAAGCATCTATTTCTGCTTTATTGACTATGCTAAAGCCTTTGACTGTGTGGATCACAATAAACTGTGGAAAATTCTGAAAGAGATGGGAATACCAGACCACCTGACCTGCCTCTTGAGAAATTTGTATGCAGGTCAGGAAGCAACAGTTAGAACTGGACATGGAACAGCAGACTGATTCCAAATAGGAAAAGGAGTATGTCAAGGCTGTATATTGTCACCCTGCT
>NW_011495045.1:3044377-3061479 GCF_000754665.1 Bison bison bison | reverse complement strand
GAAAAAAGTTGGCTTAAAGCTCAATATTCAGAAAACGAAGTCATCGCATCTGGTCCCATCACTTCATGGGAAATAGATGGGGAAACAGTGGAAACAGTGTCAGACTTTATTTTTCTGGGCTCCAAAATCACTGCAGATGGTGACTGCAGCCATGAAATTAAAAGACGCTTACTCCTTGGAAGGAAAGTTATGACCAACCTAGATAGCATATTCAAAAGCAGAGACATTACTTTGCCAACAAAGGTTCGTCTAGTCAAGGCTATGGTTTTTCCAGTGGTCATGTATGGATGTGAGAGTTGGACTATGAAGAAAGCTGAGCGCCAAAGAATTAATGCTTTTGAACTGTGGTGTTGGAGAAGACTCTTGAGAGTCCCTTGGACTGCAAGAGATCCAACCAGTCCATTCTGAAGGAGATCAGCCCTGGGATTTCTTTGGAAGGAATGATTCTGAAGCTGAAACTCCAGTACTTCAGCCACCTCATGCAAAGAGTTGATTCATTGGAAAAGACTCTGATGCTGAGAGGGATTGGGGCCAGGAGGAGAAGGGGATGACAGAGGATGAGATGGCTGGATGGCATCACTGACTTGATGGATGTGAGTCTGGTTGAACTCCAGGAGTTAGTGATGGACAGGGAGGCCTGGCGTGCTGCAATTACTGGGGTCGTAAAGAGTCGGACATGACTGAGAGACTGAACTGAACTGAACTGAATGATAATTTAGGGCCAGGTACTGTTCAAAGTCTCCTTCACAGATCATTGCCTTGCCATGTTCAAGAGGCTTGTGTAACTTAATGAAGTTATGAGCCTTGCCATATAGGGCCACCCAAGATGGATGGGTAATAGTTGAAAGTTCTGACAAGATGTTATCCACTGGAGGAAGGAATGCAAACCATCCCAGGATACTTGCCATGAGAATCTCATGAACTTCATAAAAAGACAAAAAGATATGACACCAAAAGATAATCCCCCCAGGTAAGAAAATGTCCTATATGCTTCCGGGGAAGAGAAGGGGACAACTACTAATAGTCCCAGAAAGAATGAAGCCACTGGGCCAAAGTGGAAATGATACGCAGTTACGGATATGTCTGGTGGTGAAAGTAAAATCTAATGCTGTGAAAAACAGTATTGCATAGGAACGTGGAATATTAGTTCCACGAATCAAGGTAAATTGGATGTGGTCTAGCAGGAAATAGTAATAAGCATCAACATCTTAGGAATCAGTGAACTAAATGGATGGGAATGGGCAAATTTAATTCAGAGGACCATTATGTCTACTACTGGGGCAAAAATCCTTTGGAAGAAATGGAGTAGCCCTCATAAGTAATAAAAGAGTCCAAAACGCAGTACTTAGATGCAACCTCAAGCATGACTGAATGATCTTGGTTTCATTTCCAAGGCAAGCCATTCAACATCACAGAAATCTAAGTCTATGCCCTTACCACTGATGTCGAAGAAGCTGAAGTTGATAAGTTCTATGGATACCTAGAAGACCTCTTAGAACTAACACCAAAGAAAAAGATGATCTATTCATCATCAGAGATTGGAATGCAAAAGAGATACCTGGAGTAACAGGCAAGTTTGGCCTTGGAGAACAAAATGAAGCTGGGCAAAGGCTAACTAAATTCTGCCAAAAGAGTACACTTGTCATAGCAAACACCCTTTTTCATCAGCATGAGAGATGAATTTACACATGGATATCACCAAGTGGTCAATACTGAAATGAAATTTATTACATTCTTTGTAGCCCAAGATGAAGTAGCTGTATGCAATCAGCAAAAACAAGGCCTGGAGCTAACTGTGGCTCAGATCATTAGTTTCTCATAGCAAAATGCAGGCTTAAACTAAAAAAGTGGGGAAAGACCATTAGGCCAGCCAGGTATGACTTAAATCCCCAGTGAATATGCATTTGAGGTGACAAATAGATTCAAGGGATTAGACCTAGTAAATAGTATGCCTGGAGAAACGTGGACAGAGGTCTGTAATGTTGTACAAGAGGCAGTGAAAAAACCCATTCCAAAGGAAAAAAAAAAAAAGCAAAAGGGCAAAGTGGTTATCTGAAGAAGCTTTACAAATAGCTGAGGAAAGAAGAGTAGCAAAAGCAAGGGAAAAAGGGAAAGGTGCATCCAACTAAATCCAGAGTTCCAAAGAATAGTAAGGAGAGAAAAGAAGGCCTTCTTCAATGAACAGCACATAAAAATAGAGGAAACCAATATAAGAGGAGAGACTAGAAGTTTCTTCAGGAAAATTGGAAATATCAAAGGAACATTTCACCCAAAGATTGGTACAATAAAGGACAGAGAATGTAGAGACCTAGTAGACTCAGAAGAGATCAAGAAAAGATTAAAAGAATGCATGGAAGAACTGTACAAAAAAGATCTTAATGAACTGGATAACTATAATGGTGTGGTCTGTCACCCAGAGCCAGATATTCTGGAGTGTGAAGTCAAGTGGGCCTTAGGAAGCACTGCTGTGAATAAAACTAGTGGATGCAATGGGATTGCAGTCAGTCAGTTAGTCAGTTCAGTCACTCAGTCGTGTCCAACTCTTTGCGACCCCATGAATCGCAGCATGCCAGGCCTCCCTGTCCATCACCAACTCCTGGAGTTCACTCAGACTCACGTCCATCGAGTCAGTGATGCCATCCAGCCATCTCATCCTCTGTCGTCCCCTTCTCCTCCTGCCCCCAATCCCTCCCAACATCAGAGTCTTTTCCAATGAGTCAACTCTTCGCATGAGGTGGCCAAAGTACTGGAGTTTCAGCTTCAGAATCATTCCCTCCAAAGAAATCCCAGGGCTGATCTCCTTCAGAATGGACTGGTTGGATCTCCTTGCAGTCCAAGGGACTCTCAAGAGTCTTCTCCAACACCAAAGTTCAAAAGCATCAATTCTTCGGTGCTCAGCTTTCTTCATAGTCCAACTCTCACATCCATACATGACCACTGGAAAAACCATAGCCTTGACTAGATGGACCTTTGTTGGCAAAGTAATGTCTCTGCTTTTGAATATGCTATCTAGGTTGGTCATACCTTTTCTTCCAAGGAGTAAGCGTCTTTTAATTTCATGGCTGCAGTCACCACCTACAGTGATTTTGGAGCCCAGAAAAATAAAGTCTGACACTGTTTCCACTGTTTCCCCATCTATTTCCCATGAAGTGATGGGACCAGATGCCATGATCTTAGTTTTCTGAATGTTGAGCTTTAAGCCAACTTTTTCACTCTCCACTTTCACCTTCATCAAGAGGCTTTTTAGTTCCTCTTCACTTTCTGCCATAAGGGTAGTGCCATCTGCATATCTGAGGTTATTGATATTTCTCCCAGCATTCCAGTAGAGCTATTCAGAACCCTAAAGAATGATGCTATCATAATGTTGCACTGAATATGTCAGCAAATCTGTAAGACCTAGCAGTGGCCACAGGGCTGGAAAAGGTCAATCCTCATCCCAATTCCCAAGAAGGGTAGTACTAAAGAACGTTCAAACCATCGGACAGTTGCACTCATCTCCCATGCTAGTAAGGTCATGCTTAAAATCTTGCATGCTAGGCTTCAGCATTATGTGAACCAAGAATGTCCAGATGTCCGAGCTGGGTTTAGAAAAGACAGAGGAACCAGAGATCAAATTGCCAACATTTGCTGGATCAGAGAGAAAGCAAGGGAATACCAGAAAAACATCTATCTCTGTTTTATCAACTTCACTAAAGCTTTTGACTGTGTGGATCATAACAAACTGTGGAAAGCTCTCAAAGAGATGGGAATACCAGACCCGTCTAATCTGTCTCCTGAGAAACCTATATTTGGGTCAAGAAGCAACAGTTAGAACCCTGTATGGAACAACTGATTGTTTCAGGATTGAGAAAGGAGTACATCAGGGCTGTCTGTTGTCACCCTGTTTATTTAATTTATATGTTGAGCACACCATGAGAAATACCAGGCTGAATGAGTTACAAGCTGAAATCAAAATTGGAGGGAGAAAATCAACAATTTCAGTTATGCAGATGATACCATTGTAATAGCAGAAAGTGAAGAGGAACCAAAGAGCCTCTTGATGGTGAAGGAAGAGAGTGAGCAAGCTGGCTTAAAACTAAATATTAAAAAAATTAAGATCAAGCATCTGGCCCCACTGCTTCTTAGCAAATAGAAGGGGAAAATGTGGAAGTAGTGACAGATTACCTCTTCTTGGGCTCTAAAATCATTGTGGATGGTGACTGCAGCCATGAAATCAGAAGACAATTGCTTCTAGGCACGAAAGCTATGACAAACCTAGACAATATGTTGAAAAGCAGAGATATTACTCTGCTGAAGAAGGTCTGTATAATCAAGGCTATCATCTTCCCAGTGGTCACGTACAGTTGTGAGAGCTGAACCATAAAGGGGGCAGAATACCAAAGAATTAATGCCTTTGAACTGTGGTGCTGGAGAAGATTCCTGGAAGTCCCTTGGAGAGAAAGGAGATCAAACCAGCCAATTTTAAGGGAAATCAACCCTGAATACTCACTGGAAGGACTGATGCTGAAGCTGAAGCTCCAGTATTTTGGTCACCTGATGTGAAAAGTCAACTCATTGGAAAAATCCTTGATGCTGGGGAAGCTTGAGAACAGAAGGAGAAGAGAACATCAGAGGATGAGATGGCGGGATGGCAATGCAATGGACAAGAACTTGGGCAAACTTCTGGAGATGGTGAGAGATAGGGAGGCCTGGTGTGCTTTTGTCCATGGGGTCACGGAGAGTCAGACACGACTGGACGACTCAACAAAAACAACTTTTCAAAGTGCTTAACTTGAATTATCTCTTTTAATCATATTATCTTTGACCCTATTTTATGGGGGGGCGGGGATGGAGTGCCACTGAGGCATAGAGAACATAATTAATTTTGTCATGATTATAAAATTACAAAATTTTGTCATTACAGTCAGTAAATGGCAGAGACAAGATTTAAACACTGGTTCCAGAGTATGTGTTAACTATTATGCTATTTCCAGTTATGCAAATAAAGAGGACTTAAATTTTCTTTAAAGTACAGATAAAATTCCTGGTTGTTGAATAAGTTTTTCTGTAAGTTATAGACAGGTGACATGATTTTAAGCTATAGACAAATGACAAAGGATTATGAAAGTGAATGAGGATACCCTTCAGAGTACCAAACAATGAAGGGCTTTATTGTGCTTGTGAATTCCATTTCACGTAAAGTATCAGGGTTCACTGAGCAAATGAGATTTTGCAAATAATTTAGTAGTTTGTCAAATACCTGGGACCCAAGATTCCTTTTATCAGGAACACTGAATTGAACCTGTAATTTGGGTTCCAAGTTGCTTTGCAAAAATGAGCAAAGCTCACGCCTGGTTCAAAATTGTGAAGAGTATGTTAAGGCCGCATATTGTTATCCTGCTTATTTAACTTCTGTGCAGAGTACATCATGAGAAATGCCCAGCTGGATGAAGCTCAAGACTGCTGGAAGAAAATATCAATAACCTCAGATAAGCAGATGACACCATGCTAACAGCATAAAGTGAAGAGGAACTAAAGAGCCTCTTGATGAAGATGAAAAATGAGAGTGAAAAAAACTGGCTTAAAACTCAACATTCGACAAACTAAGATCATAGCACCTGGTCCCATCACTTCATGGCAAATAGATGCGGAAAAATGGAAACAGTGACAGACTTTATTTTGAGGGGCTCCAAAATCACTGTGGACTATAACTGCAGCCATGAAGTTAAAAGATGCTTGCTCCTTGAAAGAAAAGCTATGAACCTAGACAGCATATTAAAAAGCAGGGTATTTGCCAACAAAGGTCCAACTAGTCAAAGCTATGGTTTTCCCATTAGTCATGTATGGCTGTGAGAATCGGACTATAAAGAGGGATGAGCACCGAAGAATTGATGCTTTCAAACTGTGGTGCTAGAGAAGACTATTGAGAGTCACTAGGACAACCAGGCTGGAGAAGGCAATGGCACCCCACTCCAGTACTCTTGTCTGGAAAATCCCATGGACGGAGGAGCCCGGTAGGCTGCAGTCCATGAGGACACTAAGAGTCGGACACGACTGAGCGAATTCACTTCCACTTTTCACTTTTATGCATTGGAGAAGGCAATGGCAACCCACTCCAGGGTTCTTGCCTGGAGAATCCCAGGGATGGGGAAGCCTGGTGGGTGGCCATCTATGGGGTTGCACAGAGTCGTACATGACTGAAGTGACTTAGCAGCAGCAGCAGCAGCAGGACAACCAGGCAATCAAACCAGTCAATCCTAAAGGAAATCAACCCTGAATGTTCATTGCAAGGACTGAGGCTGAGGCAGAAGCTCCAATAGTTTGGCCACCTGATACAAAGGTCAACTCATTGGAAAACAACCTCATGCTGGGAGAGATTGAGGACAGGAGGAGAAGGGAGTGACAGATGATGAAATTGTTGGGTGGCATCACTGACTCAATAGACATGAGTTTGAGCAAACTCTGAGAGATAGTGAAGGACAGGGAAGCCTGGTGTGCTGCAGTCCATGGTGTCACAAAGAGTCAGACACAACTGAGCAAATGAACAACAATGAAATATGTATATATATGTGTGTATATACACACCATAAAATACATATGTACACACACTGTTATACACACACGTATACACACCATTATGTATATAATATATGCATGTATATAAAACCTATATATGTGTGTGTATATATATATATATATATATCAATAGATAGATTCTGTTTTTATTACTCTGATGTGACTACTGAATAATCCATAAATTGCCACCATTTCGTTCCTATATATAACCCTACTTTAGTTCACCAAGCAGAGGAGGGGGTAATGATTACAGATTGTTGTCTTTAACAATTGTTCATACATTTGATGAGGGATTTGGGAATTTGGAACTTGATAATTTTTATTTTTTTTTCCTAATTTAACATCCTTTTTTTCTGTATTTCAAGGGAAATTATAGTTGTTAGTATTACTAATTCTGCTCTTATACTTCACATTTCTTTAAAGTAGCATCCACTTGGACTGGAAGGACATCCCACCAGTCCATTCTGAAGGAGATCAGCCCTGGGATTTCTTTGGAAGGAATGATGCTAAGGCTGAAACTCCAGTACTTTGGCCACCTCATGCAAAGAGTTAACTCATTGGAAAAGACTCTGATGCTGGGAGGGATTGGGGGCAGGAGGAGAAGGGGATGACAGAGGATGAGATGGCTGGATGGCATCACTGACTCGATGGATGTGAGTCTGAGTGAACTCTGGGAGTTGGTGATGGACCGCGAGGCCTGGCGTGCTGTGATTCATGGGGTCACAAACAGTCGGACACGACTGAGCGACTGAACTGAACTGAACTGAACTGATGGTATTGAATATTAGTTGAATGAGTAAATTAATTTTAAAAATCCACCATTGAACAATGGTTATTATAATACATATCAGATATTAGCATTTCTGAACTGAATTCTCATAGTCTATATTTGTCATGGACGGCTATCCTGAGAATACTGAACTCTGAAAAACTTTTTTATTTTAAAGGTAGTATCAGGGTTTTTGTTTGCTTGTTTAATGTAGGAAAACTCCCCTCTAAATAAAATTTGGTGCCTTTATTAGAAATTCTGATCTGGATCCACACGGTGAGGTCAGTTACTTAAATGTAAATACCTTTGCTATCCATTTCTTTTTGTAGGTATCTCATGAAACCTTGTTTAAGCGTTTGGCTTGGGTAAACTTTTACTTTAAGATTAGCTTGATAGACAGCATTTATTCTGTTTCCTCCTGGAAATCTCATCAAATGAAAGGAAGGGATATTTTTTTAATTGCAAAATTCCACAAAAAAAGAAGAAAACAAAACAAAAAACATCAACAACAAAATAACAGAAGTGGAAGGATGCATGGTGATTGACTCAGCCGTGGAATACACAAGCCAAATTCATGAAAGCCTTAGGGACTGGAGGCAATAGGTTGGTTTAGACTAAAAATAAAAGAATTAACTGAAGCAGTTAGGAACCCAGGTCTACCTACCACACCCATTCCATACAGAACAGCAATTACCCATCTTCTACCGACAGAAAACTAGAAGTATATTTTCTAGAAGGGCTTATCTTGTGGCTCAGCTGGTAAAGAATCCACCTGCAATGTGGGAGACCTGGGTTCGATCCCTGGTTTGGGAAGATCCCCTGAAGAAGGGAAAGGCTACCCACTCCAGTACTTTGGCCTGGAAAATTCCATGGTCTCTATAGTCTATGGGGTCGCAAGGAGTCGGACACAACTGAGCCACTTTCACTAGAAACAGTGAATCCTTCAACTGGGAGTCGCCTACGCATAGTTCAGGATGGAGGACTATGTTGGGGAGTGGGATAAACATTTATACCAAATATATAGCACACTTTTTTCAGTTCAATTGCAGGATAACACACCACCAGGAAGGTGCTTTGTGCATCTTAACAGGTCAGTATTAAAGCCCCGAAAATAGTAAATCAGTTACTAGTGAAAGTGTCTAGCAAAATTTCGCTCACTGATATCCAAATAAGCAAGCCCCCCCTTCTAAACACCTGGAATTTCCAGCTAGACTTGCTTTCCCTTTATTCCCAAACCATTATAAATTCATAAGAAATTGCAAAATACAGTATAGAGAAGATCTGTGTGCCCATCACCTAGCTTCCCCAAACAGTAACATCTTAATCCTAGTGAAAGATCAAAACCAAGAAATTGACATGCTCACAATATATCCAATTAACTTTTTAAACAATTTCATTTTTAAGTTTGAACAGATGGCTGAGGAGAGTCAGACATCTCAGGAAATATTTTTTTTTAATTAGAAAGATTATCTTGGAGAAACCAATATTTTGAGTGGTGGTGAAAACTTCAAAACATACCAGAAAAAAAAAAAAAAAAAGGATAGCTAAGAACCAAGAACAGTATTGACAAAAGGAATTTTAGTGAACAATAAAGAGTGCAAAGAAATTGAAAATTATTGAAGCAGAAAGTAAAACAAGCAAAGCAATACAAATGAACAAAGAAACATTCAGTGTAAAGGTTGAAAGAAAAATTAATGTAGAACATGGTGACTGTAACTGAGAACACCATTGTATAATTAATTTTCTGAGATAATAGAACTTAAATGTCCCCAGCAAAAAAGTAAATCTGTGAGATGATGGATTATTAACTGAATGATGAGAATTCTTTCACAAGGGATATGTGTATCAGATTATCACATTGTATATTTTGAATATCTCAGAGTTGTATTTGTAAATTATTCCTCAATAAAGCATAAAAAAGAAAAAAAATGATAATTTCACACAAAGTAGAGCAAAAAGGAAAATAAGAGGTAAAAGAAGAAAGTTGAATCAATTCAGGAAGTTCCACATCTCAATAATAGAAGTTACAGAAAGAGAAAACAGACAAAAGTGAAGAGGGAAATAGGCAGAGAAATAATTCCTAAACGAACATGTCAAGGCCGAAATTTTTTTAATCAGAATTAACCAGACAAACTTGCTTCGCCAACTAAAGGCTATGAGTTTTTACACTAAAGGATTCCATTGAGTATTCAGCACAATGGATAAAATAGACTCACATTTATATGGATTACTGTGAAATTTAAGAGAACTGGGAATAAAGAAAAATAAAGACATATCATAAATATAGGATAATAATTCAGAATGGCTTTGGACTTGTCAACAGCAACACTGAAAGCCAGAACAGACCCATGCCTCCATAATCCTGGAATAAATTAATATTCAACATAAAATTATATATTTCAAAATTTATCAAGTGTGAGGATAGACTATAAACTTTCAAACATGCAAGGTTTCAGAAAGTCTATCCCTCCCACCCACACACAGGTTCACATACACCAATAAACACTCCTTATGAAGAAGCTGCTGGAGAAAGCGCTCCATGAAACCAAGGGACAAGACCAAGAAAAACAAAACAAAACAGGATCTAGGTATGAGATCAAACTCAAGAGAAATGCAAAGGAATCCCCAGGTTATTGACTGAGGGCAACTCCAAGATGACAGACATGGATCATGGAGACCATATTTCACATTGGAATCAGGCAGAGAACTATGAGAAAGATGTTTTGAAGGATATGAAATTGATAAGATGTATGATATGCATGCATATATATTTTGAGAGAAATTTTAGGTGACTGGGAGATAGTTTGTTGGTGAAAACTAAGGAAATAGAGTACAATACATTTTTAATTCCAGGAAGCAAAACAAATGCAAGAAACTGAAAATAATTTTAGTATATTGAAAGGCCCAACTGGGAATAATGTTTACATTGTCATGCTAAGGTGAGTACTGAATACTGGTTTAATCATAATTTGTCACAGTCATTTCAGAAAAATGAGGCGCAAATATTGTGGAAATAGTAGTAACAGAAACCTCATCTTCCATAGATCCACAAACATTAATACCAAGTGAAGTGAAGTGAAGTCGCTCAGTCGTGTCCGACTCTTTGTGACCCCATGGACTGTAGCCTACCAGGCTCCTTGGTCCATTAAAAAGTGGTCCAATAGTCATGTTACTCATAGATGTGAAGGTAAATACTGAAATAAATTTAGAGTGGTTGTCTTCTTGACCATGAGATGAGCAAAGGGTTGGGAAGATGGTAGCTATTTTGTTTAAATTTTGTTTAGGTAATAATAATTATGGAAATTTTGACTTTTTGAACTATATGTACATTTAACTCTGATAAAAATATGTTGTTGTTCAGTCACTCATTCATGTCCAACTCTTTGTGACCCCATGGACTGCTGGATACCAGGTTTCCGTGTCCTTCACCATCTCTCAGAGTTTCTTCAAACTCATGTCCATTGAGTTGGTGATGCCATCCAACCATCTCATCCTCCTGTCTTCAGTCTTTCCCAGTATCAGGCTCTTTTCCAATGAGTTGGCTCTTTTCCAATGAGTCAGCTCTTTGCATCAGGTGGCCAAAGTATTGGAACTTCAGCCTCAGTATCAGTCCCTCCAACAGACATTCAGGATTGATTTCCTTTAGGATTGACTTGTTTGATCTCCTTGCAGTCCAAGGGATTCTTCAAAGTCTTCTCTAACACTACAGCTCAAAAGCATCAATTATTCAGTGCTCAGACTTCTTTATGGTCCAACTTTCACAACGATACCTATGAGAAAAACCATAGCTTTGAGTATACAGACCTTTCTCGGCGAAGTAATGTCTCTACTTTTTAATGTGCCATCTAAGTTAGTTATAGCTTTTCTTCCAAGAAGCAAGTGCTTTTTAATTTCATGGCTGCAGTCACCATCCACAGTGATTTTGGAGCCCAAGAAAATAAAGTTTGTCACTGATTCCTTTTATTCCCCATCTATTTGCCATGAAGTGATGTGACCAAATGTCAAGATATTAGTCTTTTGAATGTTGAGTTTTAACTGTTTTCTTTCACTGTCTTCTTTCACCTTCCTCAAGAGGCTCTTTAGTTCCTCTTCACTTTCTTCCTTTAGAGTGATATCATCTGCATATCTGAGGTTGTTGGTATTTTTCCCAGCAGTCTTGATTCCAGTTTATGAGTCATCCAGCCTGACATTTCTCATGATATACTCTGCACATAAATTAAATAAGCAGGGTGACAATATGCACTGTAGATTGTATATTCAAAACATACTGCTTTCCCAATTTGGAACAAGTCCATTGTTCCATGTACGATTCTAACTGTTGCTTCTTAATCTGCATACAGGTTTCTCAGGAGGCAGGTAAGGTGATCTGGTATTCTCATCTCTTTAAGAATTTTCCACAGTTTGTTGTGATCCACACAGTCAAAGGCTTTAGCGTGGTCAATGAAGCAGAAGTAGATGTTTTTCTGGAATTATCTTTGTTTTCTGTGATCCAACAGGTATTGGCAATTTGATCTCTGATACCACCGCCATTTCTTAATCCAGTTTGAACATCTGAAAGTTCTCAGTTCACATACTGCTGAAGTCTAGTTTGGAGAATTTTGAGCATTACTTTGCTAGCATGTGAAATGAGTGCAATTGTTCAGTAGTTTGAACATTCATTGGCATTGCCCTTCTTTGGGATTGGAATGAAAACTGACTTTTTCCAGTCCTGTGGACATTGCTGAGTTTTTCAAGTTTGTTGGCATATTGAGTGCAGCACTTTAATAGCATCATCTTTTATAATTTTAAACAGCTCAGCTGGAATTCAATCTCCTCCACTAGCTTTGTTTTTAGTGTTGCTTCTTAAGGCTCACTTGACTTCACACACCATGATGTCTGGCTCTACATGAGTGACCACACTATTGTGGTTATCTGGGTCATTAAGATCTTTTTTTATATAGTTTTTCTGTGTATTCTAGCCATATTTTTATTCTGATAAAAATACACATGAAGTTAAAAGATTAGCAAAACTAGGGATTAGTTCAGAACAGGCGAGACTCCAGCAAAAAGTAACATGATAGCCTGGGTTTAAAGGAGATTGATAGTACTTGGGGATGTTTTATAGGGTCTATCTACATTCGAGAAGTAGAGGTAATTACTTTAAGGATTCTCAGACACAGGTGCTAAATGGTAAAGTGATAATCAAGAGGCCAGATTTGTATTTATGTTCTTGTTTCATCAAGTGCAAGAGTCATTTTGATAGGATGGTCTATGTTTACTGCTAATCCAGCATGCTCTTCTCTATTCTTCTTGAGCCCCACTGCCAATCCTCATCAAGCAAGAGCATATTGGAGAGGCAGGGTAAGGGAGCATCTGTGGTATTAACCCTCAGCTGAATACATCCAGCATAATAAGCAGGGACCTTACTCACTGCCAAGAAAGGGATTCTTTAATCTACCCTATTTATAGTTGTTGTCATTAGCCATATGGATGAAGTGAAGTCTAAAGTGTTGTCAAGTTTAGAAATCCTGGCATTGCATAATTTATTTGGAAAACAAATAGTCTAAATCTTTTATTGTTAGGACACTAGCTCTGCAGGCATTTTAGAGATATAGATGGAAAGGGGGATATGTAACACACATCATATTCAAAAGAATTAATCAAATTATTAACACGACATGCAAGAAATAAAATTTGTCCCTAGCGCCAGGTGTTGATTAAAATCTAGTTTAGGTGATTAACTACAGGAGAAATGTGCTCCATGTTCTCTAAATGCGTTAATATACCATTTTTGTTTTTCCTTTTTCTGACTTCACTTTGTGTAAGAGGTTCTAGTTTCATCCACCTCACAGCTAAACTCAAATTTGGTCCCTTTTTATGGCTGAGTAATATTCCTTTGTATAAACGTGCCATAATTTCTTTATCCATTCATCTGTTGATGGAACCAGTTTGCTTCCATGTCCTGGATATTGTAAATATTGCTTCAATGAACAGTGGGGTACATGTGACTTTTAGAATTATGGCTTTCTCAGGGTATATGCCCAGTAGTGGGATTGCTGGGTCATATGGTAGATTTATTCCTAGTTTTTAAAGGAATCTCCATACTGTTCTCCATAATGGCTATATCAGTTTACATTCCCACAAGAAGTGCATAAAGGTTCCCTTTTATCCTCATTTTAGTTCTGATTTGCATTTTTCTAATAATGAGCAACATTGAACATCTTTTAATAAATGGGGTTTATCCCAGGGATGCAAGGATTCTTCAATACAGGTAAAGTAATCAATGTGACACACTATAATAACAAATTGAAAGATAAAAACCATATGACCATCTCAATAGATGCAGAGAAAGCTTTTGACAAAGTTCAACATCCATTTCTGATTAAAAAAAAAAAACAACTCTCCAAAAAACTGGCATAAAGGAACCCGCTTCAACATAATAAAGGCAAGATATGACAAATCCACAGAAAACATTATTTTCAATGGTGAAAAACTGAAAGCATTTCCTCTAAGATCAGGAGCAAGACAAGGGTGCCCACTCTCACTACTATTATCCAACATAGTTTTGGAAGTCCTAGCCATGGCAATCAGAGAAGAAAAAGAAACAAAAGGAATCTAGATTATAAAAGTAGTAAAACTCTCACTGTTTGTAGATAACATGATATGATTAATATACATAGAAAACACTAAAAATGCCACACACACACACACACACACACACAAACTACTAGAGATAATCAATGAATTTAGCAAAGTTACAGGATATGAAATTAATACACAGAAATCATTTGGATTCTTATACACTAACAATGAAAAATCAGAAACAGAATTTAAGGAAACAATCCCATTTACCATTGCAACAAAAAGAATAAAATACTTAGGAATAAATCTACCTAAAGAGACAAAAGGCCTGTATTCAGAAAGCTATAAGGCACTGAAAAAAATGAAAGAATCAAAGACGACACCAACAGATGGAAAGATCTACCATGTTCTTGGATTTGAAGGATCAGTGTTATGAAAATGACTAACTACCCCAAACCATTTACAGATTCAATACAATCCCTATCAAATTACCAATAGCATTTTTCACAGAACTAGAACAAAAAAAATTCACAATTTGTATGGAAACAGAAAAAACCTTGAATAACGAAAGTAATCTTGAGAAAGAAAAATGGAGCTGAAGGAATCAATCTTCATGACTTCAGATTATACTACAAAGCTATAGTCATCAAAACAGTATGGTACTGGTACAAAAACAGAAATATAGACCAATGAAACAAGATAGAAAGCCCAGAGATAAACCCATGCACCTATGGGCAACTTACCTGGGACAAGGAGGCAAGAATGTACAGTGGAGAAAAGACAGCCTCTTCAATAAGTGGTGCTGGGAAAACAGGACAGTCACATGTAAAAGAATAAAACTAGAACATCGCCTAACATCATACAGAAAAATAAACTAAAAATGGATTAAAGACTTAAATGTAAGGCCAGAAACTACTAACCGGCTATTTTAAATAACACTAGGCCTGGTGTGCTGCGATTCATGGGGTCGCAAAGAGTCGGACACGACTGAGCTGAGCAAAGAGCGACTGAACTGAACTGAACTGAACTGAATCCTCTTTAAACTTGGAATAACTGTATGATTTGATGCTAGCTAAGAAGGCAGAGAAGTCTTCTTCCTGGGAGAAGTCTCATTCCCTAATGCCAATCTCTGATTTTCAAACCAGTTTATTGAAAATCAGTATCTCAATCAGTATCTCAATATTTTAATTGACATCTCAGATTTGGTCAATATTTTTAAACTGCACATATTCTAATATTTAAGAATGCCAGAAAAATTACATGGAAATTTTTTCTTAGCTAATAACCATTCTTGGAATCTTTGCTTAACCTTTTGAAAATGATACACAAGATAAACTCACAGGAACCAGCCTGTTTATCTATTAAAACTTGTTATTTGATTCATATTAAATGTTTTAATGAAAACACTAGTGATAGAGCCATTTTCCTCCCCAAAAATCACAGCTCAAAAATAAGTTTATTGCCACTAGGTCTTTTTCTATAATATGATGCCAATTCATTGAAGAGATAAAAGATAGGGAAAGAATATATATATATTCTTTACCACTAGTCCCAGCATCCCATGTGGCACTAGTGGCAAAGAACCCACCTGCCAATGCAGGAGATGTAAGAGACATGGGTTCGATCCCTGGGTTGGGAAGATCCCCTGGAGAAGGGCATGGCAATCTACTCCAGTATTCTTGCCTGGAGAATCTCCATGGACAGAGGAGCCTGACAGGCTACCGTCCATGAGGTCGCATAGAGTTGGACACAATTGAAGCACACACACACACACACACACACACATATATATATATATATACATATAAAGTGGTATATATATGTATATATATATTTAAAGTGATATTTATATATATGTAAAGTAAACTGAGTGACTTTGCTGAGGAGAAGAAGAGAAGACAATAATAGCCAAATAATTCTATTTCTTGTTAACAAAGAATATCCAGGGAGATGGTTATCATGGTATGAAAATCCATCTTTTCCTTAACTGAATCCCAAGTGGAGAAAACATTCAAAGACCATCCTTCCGGTGGCAGCATCTTTCCTCAGCAGTTTGCTGTAGGCTACATGAATTATGCCTATCTTTGTATCTACCCTACAACTTCCCCTACAACTTCTCCAGACCAAACAGAAACCAGACCCACTGTTGATTAGAAGTTAGCTCTCGGGAAAAAGGAAAATTCATGAGGGAATTTATCTTGTATTTTAGCTAGCTGTAAGGAATCTTTCTTTTTTTTTTCTTTATTTTTTTATTTTTTATTTTTTTTATTTTTAAAAATTAAAAAAATTTCAGGTATACACGTGCTCCCCATCCTGATCCCTCCTCCCTCCCCCCTCCCCATACCATCCCCCTGGGCCGTCCCAGCGCACCAGCCCCAAGCATCCAGCATCGTGCACTGAACCTGGACTGGCATCTCGTTTCATACATGACATTTCACCTGTTTCAATGCCATTCTCCCAAAACTTCCCACCCTCTCCCTCTCCCACAGAGTCCATAAGACTGCTGCATACATCAGTGTCTCTTTTGCTGTCTTGTATACAGGGTTATCATTACCATCTTTCTAAATTCCATATATATGCGTTAGTATACTGTATTTATGTTTTTCCTTCTGGCTTACTTCACTCTGTATAATAGGCTCCAGTTTCATCCACCTCATTAGAACTGATTCAAATGTATTCTTTTTAATGGCTGAGTAATACTCCATTGTGTATATGTACCACTGCTTTCTTATCCATTCATCTGCTGTTGGACATCTAGGTTGCTTCCATGTCCTGGCTATTATAAACAGTGCTGCGATGAACACTGGGGTACACGTGTCTCTTTCCCTTCTGGTTTCCTCAGTGTGTATGCCAAGCAGTGGGATTGCTGGAACATAAGGCAGTTCTATTTCCAGTTTTTTAAGGAATCTCCACACTGTTCTCCATAGTGGCTGTACTAGTTTGCATTCCCACCAACAGTGTAAGAGGGTTCCCTTTTCTCCACACCCTCTCCAGCATTTATTATTTGTAGACTTTTGGATCGCAGCCATTCTGACTGGCGTGAAATGGTACCTCATAGTGGTTTTGATTTGCATTTCTCTGATAAGGAGTGATGTTGAGCATCTTTTCATGTGTTTGTTAGCCATCTATATGTCTTCTTTGGAGAAATGTCTATTTAGATCTTTGGCCCATTTTTTGATTGGGTCATTTATTTTTCTGGAGTTGAGCTGTAGGAGTT
>NW_011495045.1:3038381-3043346 GCF_000754665.1 Bison bison bison | reverse complement strand
TAGAGGCAATGCTTTCAATTTTTCACCATTGAGGATAATGTTTGCTGTGGGTTTGTCATATATAGCTTTTATTATGTTGAGGTATGTTCCTTCTATTCCTGCTTTCTGGAGAGTTTTTATCATAAATGGGTGTTGAATTTTGTCAAAGGCTTTCTCTGCATCTATTGAGATAAGGAATCTTTCTTTTATAAGAAAACCATTTGTAGGTTTTCAAGTTTGGAGGAGAATATATAATTCTTTTAATTCCTTTCCCCTTCAGCCTGCCTTAATAAACTCCCTTTCGTATCCTTATCAGATCAAGCTCACCTGGATTCTTGAAATGTCAGGGTGTTCCTTGCACAGATAACCTGTTAATTCACTTGACTCCCAAACGTGAATTCAGAATTCAGCACTTAAGCACTTTTATTGTGTTCTCCAGATAGTGAGAATAGCAGGTAGGCATCCTTGCAGTTTCACCTTGTGAGGAAATAAAATCAAAGAAGTAGCTATTCATTCAAAATATCATAGAATAAGACTAAGATAAGTAAAAAATATCTATATATTTAATTGTATTAAATAAAGCGAGTTTTAATTTCATTCTGTATGGAACTAAACCCCTTCCTCGGCTCCTATTGATTCTGTGGAGTTATTAATTAAGGGATCTTACCATTCTTACCACCATGGTAGATATGTGACCTAGGTTTGCCAATCAGAATATCCCATTAGGGATATGATTGGTCAAAGATAGGCACATAACCCCAAACCAATCAGCATCCTTTGGAGGTCTGATATCAATAGTAGGAAAAAAAAATTTCCTGTGGAAACTAGAAGCTATCAAGATCCACCTTTGCTACTCCTTACGGATTGGCAGAAATGGAAACTGATCAGAGAAAAACAGCCAAGAGAGGAGGAAGAAATAAAGTCCTGTGTGAATATTTGGACCTGGATGTGCTTTCCATTAAATAAACCAATGCATTATCTTATTTTGAGTGTCTATACATTTTTCTCTTAAGGATTTCATTTCCTCTCTTGAACATGTATTGTAGCCTAGATTGCCTTATAACTTCCAAGATGAAACACATATCTTAAAAGAATGAGAGATAAGTATCACTGAAAATAAATATTATGCTAAAATACCAAATGAGACCTATTATATTCCTAAGTGAGGTCTCAAACAAACAAACAAAAAATCAGATAGACTAATCCTTTTAAGATTTCATAACAAGACCAGACAGATCACTAGAAAGAAAAGCTACAGGGAGCCCTAGTCTCAGCAGGGAGATATTGGATAAATGAACAAATCTCTTCAATCTCTGCTTTCAATAATTCTATAACAATTGTCTGAAGTTGTTCTTAATTAGACTCAATTATGGGATTAGTTTGAATTATATTACAAGGCATTGATTTACAGAATATAAACACTGAAGGCCTAGGTAGTAAATGTGTTACAGTCTTGTGTAACGAAATTGCAGCAGGGAGCAGAGGGAATATTGATCTATTTATAATTAATTTATGGCCAAATTACTTTTTATTTCCAGTTAATAAATGTAATATGGGTAGGGGAGAATTTATTTAGAAGTGGTCCCTATTCATCAAGGAGGGAGAGAGAAATCTACTGGGGAAATTCAGTTGCAGGTGCCTCTGAACTTGCAGGTTTCTGAGAAAGCAGGCTTAGAGGAAAGAACTGGAGAAGATGTAACATTCACCACTTCCTTCGTGAATGTAGTATAAAAATTTATACGATCTTGCTTCTCAAAATGACATATGTGATAATGTGCTAGGAGACATAAATATGGTATAGTCTGGAAAGCAAATCAGATTCGTTTCAAAAGCCACGGCTAATTCTGAGAGCATATGTTAGTGATAGGCTTCCTCGGTGGCTCAGTAGTAAAGAATCCTCTTGTCAATGCAGGGGATGCAGATTTGATCCCTAGGTTGGGAAGACCCCCTGGAGAAGGAAATGGAAACCCACTCCAATGTTGTTGCCTGGGAAATCCTATGGACAGAGGAGTCTAGGGGGCTACAGTTCATGGGGTTGCAAAAGACTCAGACATGACTTAGTGACCAAATGACAACAACAATGTTAGTGACACCCCAATTTTAAAAAGCTGAGGGAGATATTATGAGAGTATTTATTTCAACTTAACCCCAGAAGTAATGATATTGATAACAGTTAACACCTGTCAAATGGTTACTGTGTGTCTAGCTCTGGGCCAGGTAATATACTCTTCTAATAATATAATGTCACATGCTGTAGCCACATATTGTAATAAGGAGGTTGATAAAGTAAGGATAGCTAGTCTTCTAGGGCATTAATTTTACATCTGGTTATAGGGGGAAAGGGCTTCCCTTGTGGCTCAGCTAGTAAAGAATCCACCTGCAATGCGGGAGACCTGGGTTCGATCCCTGGGTTGGGAAGATCCCCTGGAGAAGGGAAAGGCTACCCACTCCAGTATTCTGGCCTGGAGAATTCCGTGGAATTGCAGAGTCAGACATGACTGGGCAACTTTCACTTCATAGGGGAAAATGGATAATTTGCTTTGTATTTAAAGCACGTTTATATTAATGCAAGGTTGCATTAATGGCTCCAACTCTTCACTGTCCCTGAAGCCAGGATCTTTGCCAGTGACTTTACAATTGTTTCCACTATAAAGAGGTAGCATATTTCCTCACCTCCAACTTTGGGTTTAGCCATGTGACTTAGTTTGACCAAAGGAATGTTAGTGGACTAGACATGAGCAAAAGCTTAAAAACTACTTACACACTGGGGCTTTCTTACATCCCAGTTACTGCTCTGCTTCCTCACTAGTCACAAGAGAAAGATGAGAGATGTGTGGATTCCAGCTGAGCTGCCCCACTCAAGTCTGGACCATTATAGGTCCTCTATTTACCTCAGAGTTCCTTAGTCCAGTCAAACTGACACACACAAAATTAACTGTTATAGGATTAGAGTGTAAAATTTGATATCAGATAAACTTGGATTCAATTTGTTTCTCTACCACTTTTTATAAATTTAATTTTTAATTGGACGGAAGTTGTTTTACAATGTGTTGGTTTCTGCTGTAAAACACAAATCAGCCTTAGTTATACATACATACATATATATATATATATATATCTCCTCCCTTGGGAACTTCCCTCCCCTACCCCCATTCCATCTCTCTAGGTCATCACAGAGTACCAGGCTGGGCTTCCTGTATTATATAGAAACATCTTACCAGCTATCTATTTACCCATGGTAGTATATATATGTCAATGCTACTTTCTCTATTTGTCCCACTCTTTCCTTCCCCACTGTGCCCACAAGTCTGTTCTCTGTATCTGCATCTCCACTCCTTCCCTGCAAATAGGTTCATCAACACCATTTTTCTAGATTCCATGTATAACTGTTAATATATTAAATACTATATTTGTTTTTCTCTTTCT
The DNA here is from genome assembly GCF_000754665.1 of Bison bison bison. NCBI lineage: Eukaryota > Metazoa > Chordata > Mammalia > Artiodactyla > Bovidae > Bison > Bison bison. The sequence goes on along the minus strand of NW_011495045.1, from coordinate 3,039,941 downwards.
GAGTTACTTCACTCTGTATAACAGGCTCTAGGTTTATTCAACTCACTAGAACTGACTCAAATTGATTCTTTTTCAAGACTGATTAATATTCCATTGTATATATGTACCACATCTTTTTTATCCATTCATCTGTTGATGGACATCTAGGTTGCTTCCATGTCATTTTTAAACCATGGGAACTTCTCTAAATCACTTTAACTGTTCTTTCTCCATCTCAAAAAAGGGGCTCCATCTCCCTCATTCTGTAGCTGGAAGGAGTAAATGAGTTACTTGTGTGAACTGTTTAGCCTGAGACTGACACATAATAACTATTTCAATGAATGATTATTATCTTCACTGTTTTTGGAAAAGCATAAAATCTATACCCATGCAGTCCTGTCATCAAATTTTTATACCTGTTGAGATGTTAAACATACACCCTGAGAGCTAGTTATAGATCCTGCAATCCCACCCCTGGGCCTGCTACTGCTAAGTCACTTCAGTCGTGTCCGACCCTGTGCGACCCCATGGATGGCAGCCCACCAGGCTCCCCTATTCCTGGGATTCTCCAGGCAAGAACACTGGAGTGGGTTGCCAGTTCCTTCTCCTCCCCTGGGGATATATCCAGACAAAACCATAATTTGAAAAGATATATGTACCCTGATGTTTATTGCAGCACTATTTACAATAGCCAAGACATGGAAGCAGCCTAAATATTCATCAACAGAGGAATTGAAAAAGAAAGATGTAATATATATATGAACTATATATATATATATATTTATATATATAATATATATGAAGATGTAATATATATATACATAATATATAAAATATATATATAATGGAAATTATTCAGCTATAAAAAAGTGAAACAATGCCATTTGCAGCAAAAGATGGACCTAGAGATTATCATATTAAGTAAAGCAAACAAAGAAAAAAAATGATATGATATCACTTATTTATGGAATCTAAAAAAAAGAGACTAATAGATTTATTAACAAAATGGAGACTCACAGACATAGAAAACAAACTTATGGTTACCAAAGGGGATAGGACAGTGGGTGAAGAGATAAATTAGAAAGTTGGGATTAACATGCTATTGTTTAGTCACTAAGTCGTGTCTGACTCTTTGCAATCCCATAGACTGCAGGATGACAGGCTTTCCTGTCCTTTACCATCTCCTAGAGTTTGCTCAAACTCATGTCCATTAAGTCGGTGATGCCATCCAACCATCTCATCCTCTGTTGTCCCCTTCTCCTCCTGCCTTCAATCTTTCCCAGCATCAGGGTCTCGTTCGATGAGTCAATTGTTTACTTCAGGTGGCCAAAGTATTGGAGCTTCAGTTTCAGGATCAGTCCGATGACTATTTGGACTTCCAATGAATATTCAGTTGATTTCCTTTAGGATTAACATATACAGAATACTATACATAAAATAGATAGCCAACAAATACCCACTGTATAGCACAGGGAACTACTCTCTGTATTTTGTAACAATCTAAACCTATAATCTGAATCATTGTGCTGTATACCTGAAACTAACATAATATTGGAAATCAACTATACTTCAGTTTTTAAC
>NW_011495045.1:3025249-3038187 GCF_000754665.1 Bison bison bison | reverse complement strand
GCCTTGAGATTTCTTTGGAAGGAATGATGCTAAAGCTGAAACTCCAGTACTTTGGCCACCTCATGCGAAGAGTTGACTCATTGGAAAAGACTCTGATGTTGGGAGGGATTGGGGGCAGGAGGAGAAGGGGATGACAGAGGATGAGATGGCTGGATGGCATCACTGACTCGATGGACGTGAGTCTGAGTGAACTCCAGGAGTTGGTGATGGACAGGGAGGCCTGGCATGCTGTGATTCATGGGGTCGCAAAGAGTTGGACACGACTGAGCGACTGATCTGATCTGATCTGATACTAGGGCATGAATGTATTTTTCTAGAAAACACTCTGTAATAGGACAAACTCTAATATTTTTGCCTTCCCACATTAAGTATATGTTGGACAGTATATGATCATGCTTGAGTATTGTTTCCATGGAAGTGAGAAATTAGAAAAACACTTTGCCAAGCCCATTTTTTTTTTTTTAAATTAGCACACCAGCCAAGAGGGGGATAAACTGTCCCCTCCTCTCCAAATCTATGTCTTCTTTAGATAATTTCTCTAAGAAACAACCAAGGTCCTTTGTCTCACTTCTGTCATAACTCTTAACTAAGGTTTGCAAAAATATATATCCAATGCCCTTGAAGATGTGATGTTTCCTCTCATATGCCAAGCACATCTATTGAATACAAAGAGACCTGATTCCTTTCCTGAAGTTGACTCAGCAAGAGCACTCAGAACTCAGTGAAGGCCCCCAGGAAGACAAGTGTTGGGAGTTAATGCTTTGCCCTTGGAAATAAATCTCTACCTGCCTATATTATTAGAAAATAATTCCTAGCTGGCAAAGCAGTGTAAGGACCCCAGGAACCCAATCCTCCTTCATCTTGAGAAAAGATGTTGGAACAAAATCAATGCCACTGCTACAAATAAAAGTTGTTATTCAATTGAAGGAAAATTGGAGGGTTGAATAACAAATGTTACAGTCACTGCCTGTTCCTAAAAGCGTGTTCATACAGGGCAGATACTGATTACAGCAAGCTGTATTTATGTAATCTGACAGAAATAAGGTATTATTGACAGGAGAAAGAGAATGGATCTCAGAAAACAAGCACCAGAGACATTTTACAACTTTTCTTTCTCTTGGTTTAACATATTTGTAAGCTGCCACTCTTTACAATAATTGACAAAACAGTGCAGGCATTTTGCTTTCTTGAAAGTTGGATGTCATATCTCATGTCTAAGATGCATCAGTGACAAGTTAAATTAGGCTGTAGGGCTTGTGGAGGCACTTCTGTTCTCAGCCTAATGATTTGTGTATTTAACCATTTTGTTAGAGACTCAGTCTATCAAAAAGGAGATTTGATTTTAAAAATTAATCTTGAGAAGAAAAGAGTAAATACAAATATAATGCTTCATGGTCAATTCAATTCAATTCTCAATCAATACCACTTTGAAACACTAACTGTGTTGAAGACAATGGGACATTAATTAAATAAGCAAGGTATACACCATCATGAAAAGTCCAAGGTAATAGACCCAGCCTATTAATTTTCTCATGGTTATATTTAGAATAATAGCAACAAAATAATTCTTTCACATTCATTGGACCTCTACACAGGCTTTTAGTACTAGATGTTATAAAATAGCCAAATCTTCTAAACCAGACAATCAGAGATATAGTTATAAGATGATTAACTTTTAGCTTTTCATAAGATTTTTGGAAGCCTCTAGAAATTAGTCTTCCCCTACATTTTCTTAATACTTTAAAATCATCTCATCTACTAATAGTGAATGTTTCTTGACCTTTCTATGTCTAAAGTGTCAAATTCAGTGCTGGTTTAATCATTCATTGTTCTATTCTGATTCTGCTATTTGACCATGCACACGTGCATTCAAACTGACTTTAATTTGTGCACTTATTCAGTGCTCATGCTTGTGCCTGAATGTGCCTTTCCACTCTCCACATCAACCTTGTCACTTAGTGGATGAAAGATTGCAGAAGGTAAAAAAGGCCTCATTATTTTGTGAACCCATTTTATGGCAGGCATGTCACTAACCATGTAGCATATGTTATCTTATTAATTCTTACAGAACTGTTATATAAGTATTATCACCTCCATTTTAATAATGAAGTAATTGAGATTTTAAAGTGGCAAGATAATTTGCTCCAAGTCATAAAGGAGCAATTGGTGGGGTTCAATCTCAAGTCAAAATCTCCAAATCATGAAAGCTTACCCACTTTATTACGATGGACTGCTTGCAGAGGTAAGGAGTTAGGTGCATTAATTGTAGAGGTAAGGAGTCAGGTGCATTAATTAACTTAGTGCCTAAGGTAACACTAGATTCTTAGTAAATATTGTTTTTGATGGCTGTTAATAATAATGAAAAATAATAGATATCACTGTAGATGGTGACTGCAGCCATGAAATTAAAAGATGCCTGTTCCTTGGAAGAAAAGTTATGACCAATCTAGACAGCATATTAAAAAGCAGAGACATTACTTTGCCGACAAAGGTATGTCTAGTCAATGCTATGGTTTTTCCAGTAGTCATATATGGATGTGAGAGTTGGACTATAAAGAAAGCTGAGTGCCAAAGAATTGATGCTTTTGAACTGTGGTGTTGGAGAAGACTCTTGAGAGTCCCTTGGACTGCAAGGAGATCCAACCAGTCAATGCTAAAGGAAATCAGTCCTGAATATTCTTTGGAAGGACTGATGCTGAAGCTGAAACTCCAATACTTTGGCCACCTGATGGGAAGAACTGACTCATTTGAAAAGACCCTGATGCTAGGAAAGATTGAAGGCAGGAGAAGGGGATGACAGAGGATGAGATGGTTGGATGGCATCACCGGTTCAATGAACATGAGTCTGAGTAAACTCCAGGAGTTGGCTATGGACAGGGAGTCCTGGTGTGCTTCAGTCCATGGGGTTGCAAAGAGTCAGACACAACTGAGGACTGAACTGAACTGAATAGATATCAATTCTTATTTGTGTCCAGCTTACACTCCAGTACTCCTGCATGGAAAATCCCATGGATGGAGGAGCCTGGTAGGCTGCAGTCCATGGGGTCGCTAAGAGTCAGACATGACTGAGCGACTTCACTTTCACTTTTCACTTTCATGCATTGGAGAAGGAAGTGGCAACCCACTCCAGTGTTCTTGCCTGGAGAATCCCAGGGACGGGGAAGTCTGGTGGGCTGCCGTCTATGGGGTCACACAGAGTTGGACACGACTGAAGTGACTTAGCAGTAGCAGTAGCAGTATCAGTACAGAGGTAAAGGCATATCAGAATGAAATAGCTAATAAGCGGGAGAGTTTGGACTTGAACTCTGGGCTGTCTAAGTCTGAAAACTATATCTTAAATTTTTGTGATATAGTACTCGCTAAAATGTAGCAGTATAGGTCAGTATCTCCAGATGAAAGACTGATGGGAAGGCCAACATGCTTCACCAATGAGCTTTATTTTTCTAAGTATTAATCATCTTTCCCCTGGGATCTGTATATTTCATAATGAAACTGGACCTGCACTCCCAATGACTTTGGTTTTTAGTGAATGTAAAGGTTGCTAGTGCTGCTCACATCCTGCTGTTGTTCACAACCCATTTAAGTTGATGCTGATTAACACTTGGCATCCTGTGGGTGCTCTGTCAGAACTACCAACTGACTTAAAATACAGAAATTTCTACTATTTTGTGATTTTTCTCTATTCACAAACACATTTTGGTCACATTTTAACCACTTATTCTTTAGCCTCTGCTTGCAATAATTACTCCTTCTTACATGTAGGACCTTGGAATTTCCCTTTTCCCCCCTCTCTGGCTATCTCTTATGTTGGTCAGCTCATCATGGTCACACACAGGCTGTCATTGATTTTACTTGATATCACATTGATCATCAAAAGGGTCATTCAGGGGCAATAAAAATATAAATGAAGATCACTTGCCATTTTCAGTAAAGGAAGAAAAATATAATTAAAAACATGTTTATGAAGTAAAATAACCTTTTAAACATCTGTATATCTTTTGGACTAGGACAGTATAAAGATATCGTATATCTATGGGCATCTGTGTACATCTAAATTAAAATTGAGCCCTGAAATCTGACCTCTCTACCTCTCTGACAAGGAGAAAATGTGAGAAAGAAAAACACTAAGATCTGAATTTCTTTTCTCTTCTCTACATCTAACAATTTGACAGAATTGCTAATAATGAGTGAAATGTCTAAAGAGGTTGCTTCAGAAAGGCAGAAAAGCAAAGAGTCTGTATGATCCATGCAGTGAATAATTATCTCTCAAAGAATCAGATGTGCAATGTGTTGCCTAATTATATGAAATGACAAATTGGGATAAACACTGTAGTCACAAAAAATACCCAGAAGATACCTGACAATGTCCCAGAAATCTGTTTCAAATCCAAATGCTGCTGATTCTTAAAGCAGGGGAAAGAGAAGGAAATCAATCTTTGAGTCTCCTTGTAAGTCATGAAATCAAACCCAGTGGACTAAAGGCTGCTCTTGCCTTGGTTGTAACACCAGCTGTCTGAAGGTGCTGTTATAATTATCACTAGCCCTGTTTGTTCCAAGGTTGTTTTGTGTTTACATGTGATTATATATGGACATATTCCCCTGAGAACTGCAGTTAATGTGTTTTCTTTCTCTAGGTACACAGCTGATATTAAGAAAATATTAATATGTTGTGTTCCCTGCTAGAATCAAAAGAATAACAGAGCATTGAGAATAGTGGTAGAAATTTTAAATAACTAAAGGGAGTGTTTTGGAGTCTGAGACACAAAGCTCCCTGATTAAGCACTGACTTAAGAGCATACCCTAGGCACATAATACTTGTAGGAATGGTCAGAACTTCTGCAGAATGGACATCACTGTAGTAGGCTAACCCATGACAGCTCTGATATCCAATGACTAAAGGCAGTTCTGAGATTAAGGACAAACTGCGTTAGATTCTTTAGAAACTTCTAGGGAATTTTAAAACACATTTATACTTAAAATTCAGCCCAGATCAATTATATAATAGATTTTGAAGTGCTACTCATATATTGTTTTTTAAAAAACCGTCTAATGTAGAGTCAAAATCATGAACTGTTGGATGAAAGTCTACAATAAAGAGAAGCAATGATTCTTAATTCTTTTTAACCTCTCATGAAAGTTGTAGATTATTCATCTTACAAGACCAATTAACATAGGTAGATATATGGATAGATAGAACTAAGATTCGTGAATACTATGAAAGATAACTCACAGACCTTGTAGGAGTCAATGAACCTCATGCTAATAACCACTGTTAGAGTTCTAGCAAAGCTAGAGGCTCAGGTGACATAATTAACTCATCAGACAATGTGCTTATCATTTATTTCCTCTGTTAAAGACATTGGCCTGGAAACGCTTGGAGTAGAGTTGAAAAAAAATGTATATAGCAGATCTTTAAAAAGGTTTACAACGTACTATGGGCCATAGGACATGCACATAAATACTTCACGACAAGAGCCAGATGTTTAGCACAGATTAGATCTGCTCCAGTAGTTTAAAATACAAGCAATTTATTTCATCTGGGAAAATGAGGGAGAATTCCATCAAGAAGATGGAATGATCATCTTAGAGAGGAAACGCTAAATGCACTGGAGTTACAGACTTCCTTCACTGTAAAGACTCTTCTCCAGAGAGGCCTGCTGACTCAAGGTGGGAAAGAGATCTGGCAGAGTTAACACTTTATGCCTTTCAGAAAAATGCAGTTTTGCATGATTATATTGTTTGTAGGTTATGGGTAAACTATATTTTCAATATACCACTTCAATTAAAAAAAATTAATTGGAGGAAAATTGCTTTACAATGCTGTGTTCGTTTTTGCCATACAACAACATGAATCAGCCTAAGCCATAAGGGGATAAAATGTTTATGTATCCCCTCCCTCTAAGATCTCCCTTCCCACGCACCCCATCATACACCTCTATGTTGCCACAGAGTCCTGGGTTGAGCTCATTTGCACTTTCTTCCTCACCTTGAAAGTGAAAGTGAAGTCGCTCAGTCGTGTCTGACTCTTTGCGACCCCATGTACTGTAGCCTACCAGGCTCCTCTGTCCATGGGATTTTCCAGGCAATAGTACTGGAGTGGATTGCCATTTCCTTCTCCAGGGGATCTTCCTGACCCAGGGATCGAACCCAAGTCTCCCACATTGTAGATAGATGCTTAACCATCTGAGCCACCAGGGAAGTCCCCTTCCTCACCTTACCCATCACCAAAATAAACAAAAATTCATGATCATATGTCTATGCATTTTTGAAACAAAATGATAGCTAGTATTGATAGACAGTTTTTATTTTTATTTTTTTGGTCCTAAATCTATATCTTTTCAATCAAAGCATAAATTTGACAGTTCACTCATAGTATGCCACAACCTAACATAAGCAGAAGACATTAACAAGATGTGGTAAGAATACACAGAAGAACTGTACAAAAAGGTCTTAATGACCCAGACTACCACAATGGTGTAGTCACTCATCTAGAGCCAGACTTCCTGGAGTGTGAAGTCAAGTGAGCCTTAGGAAGCGTTAGTACAAACAAAGCTAGTGGAAGTGATGGAATTCAAGGTGAGCTATTTCAAATCCTAAAATATGATGCTGTGAAAATGCTGTACTCAATATGCCAGCAAACCTGAAAAACTCAGAAATGTCCACAGGACTGGAATATGTCAGTTTTCATTCCAATCCCGAAGAAGGGCAACACCAAAGGATGTTTAAAATTCTGTACAATTGTGCTCATTTCACATGCTAGCAAGTTAATGCTCAAAATCCCTCAAGCTAGGCTTCAGCAATATGTGAACCGAGAACTTCCAGATGTACAAGCTGGATTTAGCAAAGGCAGTGGAACCAGAGATCAAATTGCCAGCATCTGTTGGATCGTAGAAAAAGCAAGGGAATTCCGGAAAAAGATCTATTTCTGCTTCCTTGGCTACACCAAAGCTTTTGACTGTGTGGATCAGTACAAACTGTGGAAAATTCTTAAAAGATGGGAATACAAGACCACCTTACCTGCCTCCTGAGAAACCTGTATGCAGGTCAAGTAGCAACAGTTAGAACTGGATATGGAACAATTGGCTGATTCAAAATAGAGAAAGGAATACATCAAGGCTATATTTTGTCACCTTGCTTATTTAACTTCTATGCAGAGTACATCATGCAAAATGCACGGCTGGATAACTCACAAGCTGGAATCAAGATTACTGGAAGAAATATCAATAGCTTCAGAAACGCAGATGACACCACTCTAATGGCAGAAAGTAAAGAGGAACTAAAGAGTCTCTTGATGAAGGTGAAAGAAGAGAGTGAAAAAGCTGGCTTAAAACTCAACATTCAGAAAACTAAGATCATGGCATCTGGTCCCATCACTTCATGGCAAGTACTTGGTGAGAAAAAGGAAACAGTGGCAGATTTTATTTTCTTGGGCTCCAAAATGGTGACTGCAGCCATGAAATCAAAAGACACTTGCCCTTTGGAAGAAAAGCCATGACAAACCTATATAGTGTATTAAAAAACAGAGATATTACTTTCCTGGCAAATGTCCATATAATTCAAGCTATGGTTTTCCCAGGAGACATGTACGGATTGAGAGTAGGGCTATAAAGAAGGCTGGGCACTGAAGAAATGATGTTTTCAAACTGTGATGCTGGAGAAGACTCTTGAGAGTCCCCTGGACAGCAATGAGATCAAAGCAGTCAATCCTAAAGGAAATCAACCCTGAATATTCATTGGAAAGACTGATATCAAAGAGGAAGCTACAATACTTTGGCCACCTGATTGGAAGAGCCAGCTCATTAGAAAAGACCCTGATGCTAGAAAAGATTGAGGACAGGAGGAAAAACAGGGGACAGAGAATAAGATGGTTGAATGACATCACTGAATCAATGAGTCTGAGCTAACTGGGAAATAGTGAAGGACAGGGAAGCCTGATGTGCTGCTATCCATGGGATTGCAAAGAGTCGGATCAAGGTGGCAACTGAGCAACAACAGTAGCAGGTAAAACTATTGGCTCCTATCTCTTCCAGTCTAACACTATAGGTAGGAAGTATTGACAGTACTTCTAAATGTGGTTACATTTTTTCATAAGTATCCCTTAGAAAATGAAATAGTACTAGCATTTTGTGCATTTAAATGCTTTTGCATTCCATTCAAAGAAATGAGTTTTCTGTTTTAATTTCATCTCAGTTCCATTTAATTAAAATCTAGCTCATTTTGTCATTGAACACTTTCTTAATTGCTAAAATTTTACTAAATCACTCAATGTGATTGAAATTTGGACAAGATTTTTTCAAGCTATGAATAAATTTGCATCCGGTGCTGATTTTCAAATCTATAGTTTCCCTTCTCCATTCCTTAAGTGAATATTAATGCTTTGTATTTCTCAAGGTATATATTCATATATTATTTCACATAGTTTTTGTAATAATTCTATAAGGCAAGCAAATAAAGTCTTATTATCTGTGTTTTACAAACAGAAAACAGATTCAGACTTACCTGAATTAGAGGTTTGGCACCAAATTAGAGTTAGAGCTAGATCTTTGGTTTACTAGTCCAGTGCCTTTTAAATGTATTGTTCTTTCTTTCTTTGCAGCCATTTTGTTGAGGAAACTATACAAATTTATCCTTTCTCAACACTGCAAAAAGTTAATTTGGTTGCCATATATATTAGGAGATTAAAGCTGAATTCTAATGTCTATCCTGTAACAATCACTGTGGATGTATTAATAATTACCAACATTATTTCTGATCTTCATCTTAACACTATATTTTACCGAAGAAAAATGAAGCTCACAGGTGTTAAGCAACTTGCTCAAGTAACAAAACCTGCTAATTTTCTGTCCTTCTTGGTTCTCCCTCAGGTTATGCCTGATTTGGCAAATTCATCTAATCTAAGTCTCTACTCTAGAACCCATGGCTAGAGATCTTACCAAATCTCCCCCTCAAATATCCTCTAACAACATTATTATTGCTGTCGTTGTCCATAGAAATACTTATTTATCAATAATACCAAGAAAACTCTTCCTTAGATACTAAACATAAAGATATATGAGTGCCGTGTTTGCCCTCCAGAGACTTAGCATCCAATAAAGAGATATAGTGCATATATAACAAGATAAAAATAAAACAAGACAACAGAGGGTTGCATTCCCCAGGTATAATATAAAAGTTTCCAATTTTAGGCTGTCAATACCATCAAAATAGAAAGGAATCAATGTGGAGAAATGCAATATAACGTCTCAGAAAGGACATAATATTTAACAAAAGATGAAATTCAGATAAGAAGAGAAGAACAAGAAGAAACTACATGTAGGAGCAATTCTAAAAAGATTCATGAAGTCAGGAAGTATAGTATCTTTAGTGGATCCTAAGATGATTCCTTTGGTTGATTTATCAGTTAGGATTGGATACAGCTGAAAGTCACTGAAACTTCAATTTATAGTGGCTTAAACAAACAAGGGTTTGCCTTTCTTACATAATAAGCTGTAATCATTAAAAGGTGTTTACTGGTACTGCTTCAGTTGCTCAATGACTCTGTCATTTAGCATGTTAGCTTTCATTATTTATGTCTGTTGCATCACCTGAAAGTTGCTGCCATTTAATATACCTGTTCTTATTTGAGGCAAGAAAAATGTGGTGAGAGGGAAAACACCAGTAGCATCTGCCCTTTTCCTCTGGGAGAGACTGGGAAACAGGGGACCAGATTGCTATGGTTGATTTAGATCACAGAAGTACGTTACGATTCTAGTTAAAGTCAAGATGTTAACAGTAATGAAAAAGGGGAAATTAATGACTATGCTAATAAGTTGGGGCTTCCCTGGTGGCTCAGTGATATAGAACCCACCTGCAATGCAGGCACAGGTGCAATCCCTGAATTGGGAAGATCCCCTCGAGAAGGAAATGGCAACTCACTCCAATATTCTTACCTGGGAAATCCTGTAGACAAAGGAGCCTGGTGGCTACAATCCACGGGATCACAAAATAGTGAGACACGACTTATTAACTAAACAGTATAATAAAACATGTTAATAACAGTGCCTGTAGCATTTAGATTATCAATGGTAGAAATGCAGCCAATTCCCTCAGTGGGATTTTTTTTTCCAGAAAATCGTGAAAGAGTAGAAAACCCAAGCAACAGTTTCAACAGAGCATATTTTGGAGTTCTTGAGGAACTGGGATGTTCTTAGGGGTACACAGCATCCTTTTCACAAAGCAGCAGCTCTAGTGGTTGGATCATCTTTTAGTTCCTCCAGTAGTCGGTTACTTGTTACTTCCTACTTATGAATTCCATCCATTTTCTTATTTCCATCTTTTCTTCTATTACTTCTGTTTTTTTTTTTTTTCCTCTATTACTGTGAACCTTTCTGTCTTGAACTCCAATCTGACTAGAGTTGCCAGATGAAATATAGGACACTCAGTGAAATTTAATTCTAATAAACATCCATTATATTTTTGTATAAACATGGCCCATGCAATATTTGTGACATACTTATGCTAAACAATGCTGTTATCTATCTGAAATTCAAATTTAATTGGGAGTTCTGTATTTTCATTTGCCTAAATCCAATAGTCTTAAAGCTGATCTATTTGGCTAATCATCAGTAAAGATAGTCTTTGGAGGTCTATCATTCCACCAGATAGACCTCTGACCAGCACACAGATAGAAAACTCTGCCTTAGAAATCTAACCTTAGCCCAGTCATCTTAGATCTCTATGGTAGGCTCATGTGGACAGTGCATGGAAACAAATACTTAAGGAATTTCTTGATTCTTCAGCCCAGTCAAGTACTCTGTGGGAATGGAATTCCCAGAGGATTGGGTTTTGTTCAACAAAAAAAGCATATTTATATGCTATGCAGTTTCTTTTAGATAGCAAACATGAATGCTTGTTCAGATATGCTGATTTCCTTCAGTCTCTTTCATACTTGTTTATATCAAAGATTCCATGGCATCTATTTTTCTAAGAACAAAATAAGCTTATTTTCCAGCAGGCATTTGTTGACCTCTACCATGGGCAGAGTGTACATAGAATAAAATGCCTTCTTTTGCACATAATGTCTTCTAATTTATCTCCATTTGTTTAAATATTGTCTTTTGTTAGGTTTTATCTCCTTTTCTGAGAGATCCAACAAGTATACAATTCTTCTCTGCACAAAGAATACATGGTAGATGTTGCACTGGACAAGTAGTAGAATAAGGCCTACTCACTAAGCTCGAGGAACCCTAAAATCTATTCTAATTTATTTCAATTCTATAATCTAATTGTACAATCTAATTGTCTAATCTTGTCATTCCCCATTCTGTTTCCTTTTCCCCCTTTCTCAAAAATGTCTAATGTACGAAGGAAACATCTTTCAGTTCAGCTCAGTTCAGTTCAGCCACTCAGTCATGTCCAACTCTTTGCGATCCCATGGACTGCAGCACGCCAGGCCATCACCAACTCCCAGAGTTTACTCAAACTCATGTCCATTGAGTCAGTGATGCCATCCAACCATCTCATCCTCTGTCATCCCCTTCTACTCTTGCCTTCAATATTTCCCAGTATCAGGGTCTTTTCAAATGAGTCAGTTCTTCACATCAGGTGGCCAAAGTATTGGAGTTTCAGCTTCAGCATCAGTCCTACCAATGAACACTCAGGACTGATCTCCTTTAGGATGGACTGGTTGGATCTCCTTGCTGTCTAAGGAACTCTCAAGAGTCTTCTCCAAAACCACAGTTCAAAAGCATCAATTCTTCAGTGCTCAGCTTTCTTTATAGTCCAACTCTCACATCCAAGCATAACTACTGGAAAAACCAGAGCCTTGAATAGATGGATCTTTGTTGGCAAAGTAATGTCTCTGCTTTTTAATATGCTGTCTAGGTTGGTCATAACTTTTCTTCCAAGGAGTTGGAAGGAAGTTTTAATTTCAAGGCTGCAGTCACAATCTGCAGTGATTTTGGAGCCCTCCAAATTAAAGTCTGCAACTGTCTCCACTGTTTCCCCATCTATTTGCCATGAAGTGATGGGACTGGATGCCATGATCTTAGTTTTCTGAATGTTGAGCTTTAAGTTTTAAGCTTTAACTTTTTCACTCTCCTCTTTCACTTTCATCAAGAGGCTCTTTAGTTCTTCACTTTCTGCCATAAGGGTGGTGTCATCTGCATATCTGAGGTTATTGATATTTCTCCCAGCAATCTTGATTCTAGCTTGTGCTTTACCAGTCCAGCATTTCTCATGATGTACATTGCATATAAGTTAAATAAGCAGGGTGACAATATACAGCCTTGACGTGCTCCTTTTCCTATTTGGAACCAGTCTGTTGTTCCATGTCCAGTTCTAACTGTTGCTTCCTGACCTGCATACGGATTTCTCAAGAGGCAGGTCAGGTGGTCTGGTATTCCTATCTCTTTCAGAATTTTCCACAGTTTATTGTGATCCACACAGTCAAAGGCTTTGGCACAGTCAATAAAGCAGAAGTAGATGTTTTTCTGGAACTCTCTTGCTTTTTTGATGATCCAGCAGATGTTGGCAATTTGATCTCTGGTTCCTCTACCTTATCTAAATCCTGCTTGAACATCCGGAAGTTCACGGTTCACGTATTGCTGAAGCCTGGCTTGGAGAATTTTGAGCATTAGTGTAAGAGATGAGTAGAATTGTGTGGTATTTTGAGCATTCTTTGGCATGCCTTTCTTAGGGATTGGAATGAAAACTGACCTTTTCCAGTCCTGTGCCCACTGCTGAGTTTTCCAAATTTGCTGGCATGTTGAGGGCAGCACTTTCACAGCATCATCTTTCAGGATTTAAAATAGCTCCACTGAAATTCCATTACATCCACTAGCTTTGTTCTTAGTGATGCTTCCAAGTCCCACTTGACTTCACATTCCAGGATGTCTGGCTCTAGGTGAGTGATCACACCATCATGATTATCTGGGTCATGAAGATCTTTTTGTACAGTT
>NW_011495045.1:3018244-3025149 GCF_000754665.1 Bison bison bison | reverse complement strand
ATTTCTTTGCATTGATCACTGAGGAAGGCTTTCTTATCTCTCCTTGCTATTCTTTGGAACTCTGCATTCAAATGCATATATCTTTCCTTTTCACATCTCTTCTTTTCACAGCTATTTGTAAAGCCTCCTCAGACAGCCATTTTGCTTTTTTGCATTCCTTTTTCTTGGGGATGGTCTTGCTCCCTGTCTCCTGTCAATGTCACGAGCCTCCATCATAGTTCATCAGGCATTCTATCAGATCTAGCCCCTTAAATCTATTTCTCACTTCCACTATATAATCATAAGGGATATGATTTAGGTCATAATCTCATTTATGACATGCCTTCCAGACTAGATCATCTTTTACTCATATTCTTTTTCATGCTCATTTCTGTGCATCATCTCTTTTTGCTTTGGATCTGCTGAAACCAATGATACTTGTACACCCAAAGCTAAAAGTCACATACTGCTCCTTGTTCCTACAGAATTATAATCACAGAGTCAAAGAATAATGGTGGGTGCTACAAGGAGGTCTACTCATCCTATGCTCTGCCCATTACAAAAGTTTCCCTTCAGTCTCTCAGACAGGATTGTTAAACCTCTGTGTCAACACCGTATCATGAGCCTGTCAGGTTTGGAAATATTAATCAACTTACAATAAATCATTTCTTGTGGTGGGCTGATATTTTCCTTTTTCTATAGTTACACATTCATCCTCAGAATGTGTGCAATCTTTCTGTCCTATATAAGCCCTTCTTACACTGAAGATGCCCATCAGTCTTCTTGATTGGGGCTCCTCTACTTCTCCCTTTATTTGACTTTTGTTATATCAAAATGTCCAGATTCTTCCCCATCCTGGTCACTCTTCAAAATGACCTTCAAGCTTATTTACTGTGGCCCCAACTAAGACTATAAGAATGTGTATCACCACATACTTTGCTATAGGAGTGTCACCTTGCAATCGCAACTCTTACGATTGGTTATAATGAGGAAATTAATTAGTCTATTTTTTCCTATATGCTGGCATGATATAGAGGAGGGAAACTGGCTTCTAGAACTAGTTTGATCTGTCTTAGTATTTCAACTCTGGTGTTTATCTTCTAGAGACCATGCACACATTTCTTTACCATTTATAATTTCAGTTTCTTCTGCTGTAAAATGGAAGTATTAATAATAGGAATACCTATTTCCTATAAGAAAAAAAAAGTATGCTAAGAACCTTGAGAGGAGAAGGCAGTGGCACCCACTCTAGTACTCTTGCCTGGAAAATCTTATAGACAGAGGAGCCTGGTAGGCTGCAGTCCATGGGGTCGCTAAGAGTCGAACACGACTGAGCGACTTCACTTTCACTTTTCACTTTCATGCATTGGAGAAGGAAATGGCAAGCCACTCCAGTGTTCTTGCCTGGAGAATCCCAGGGATGGGGGAGCCTGGTGGGCTGCCATCTGTGGGATCGCACAGAGTAGGACACGACTGAGGTGACTTAGCAGCAGCAAGAGCCTTGAGAAGCAATAAATTGGGGCTTTGTAAATAATTCTTGCTCCCACCATTTCCCCTCAGTTTGGAGAGCACAGAATAAAATGGCATACCCATAAAACATCAAGGGAAAAAAAAAATCCCTAGCTTTTCCTGTATTTCTGATCTTAATAGCAAAGTTCACGGTTAGTGGTTTTCTGCTCTTTCAGCTGATTTTCAGAGCCTTAAAAGGCATGTTTGCGGGTCTAGAGGTACCCCATGATTGTTTCCCCACTTCTTATTCCTGACCACTAATGCAGAGTGCCCCATTTCACCTGGATGCAGATATTCTCTAGTTCTGTGGAAAATCACAGAGGAAATTACTTTCCATAGCTCATTTCTCTACTTCCCCCCATATGATTGTTCTCAATAGGCATTAAGCACAAGGAAGAAGGATGACTGTCATTTCCCCTCTCACTTGATGAAACAGTATATGCTGCTGCCATGAGAACTGATCACTACAGGTAATAGAGGCAGTGTACCAGCAACTAAGTAATAAAGGCCTGACAGACTCAGCTTTTCAAATGACTGTGTGAGCCACCCTGGTTGTTTTCTTAAAGGAGGTGAGATGTAAATATTCTAGCACTTGTTTTGCATATCTGTGCTGAATCCAATCCATTTTTAAACTCAAGCCGTTTCTTGTTGTATATTTTCATGAATCGAAGTTTCATTCTTTCCAGAGATAGCATAGCTTTAAATAATTGTGCATTATGTAAAAGGGAAGCTCTATTATTCTTTGCAGGCCATTGTGGACCATGGTGAAAATTATTCCAGAGCTTGTGTTAAAGAAACAGTATCTGAAATGAGCCTAAATTCCCTTGTGATGAAATTTGCAAGCTATATTTTTATAATATCAGTGAAATTTATTTGCTCTCCACCATCTCTTCTGCTGGGGAACAATGTAGAACTCTCTCTTCCAATTCAGAACAGATCTTGCTTACACTATGCCAGAATGGAAAGAGTCTGAGGGCTGTGGTAGCCACATGGTGACTCTGGGACTTGTGCCAAAGCTGTGCCTGGCATGGGGCTATGACAACACTCTGTTCACTTGGGATTCAGGAAACAGGAGCAAGAAGAGGCATTTACCCTCAGGCTGTTCCTTTGTGACACTAGCACAGTTAGTCAATAAAGTAAAAAATGTAGCCCTGCTGCTAACTTGGCAACAGGTCACCTAAGCCCCTGTCACATTAGACTTGGACCTGGAAGATACTTAAAACTTTCATATGAACTATTGGGCACAGGAGGCTATTTTCTGACTGAATATATTGTCCCAGTGACTTGAGTGCCTTGGTAATGTTCAATTTAAAATTATGGACAGCCTGCTTTACACCACATGCATATTTTCTCTTGCCTGTTTTATCTTCTAGGTATGAGGCAAAATAGGTTATGGACAGAATTATGTCTGAATCTTGACTCCAGTTTTGCCACTGAAAGCCTACAGGCAACTTGCTTAATCTGTCTGAGCATCATTTTCTTAATCTGTAATATAGACAACATGGACATAGTGGTGTCTTTAGATACCTTCTCTTAGGTTTTGAGGATAATATATATACATATATTATATATAACAATATGTATATATGATAATAGATAATTAAGAATTATATATAGAATGTCAACATAAAAATTAATATATGTAGAAATATATAGCATGCATATATATGTATCAATATATATGTATACATATATATATGCAAAAGGAATAACAATATGCCTAGCACATACAAGGTACTTAATAAATTTTAATTCCCTTTCACATTCCCTTCTCAGATATTCATAAATGAATTATAGTAAAGTCATATATATATGTAACTTATTTAACTGACTTCAGCTATATGTTCTCAGAAAAAGGAAAGGAATGGGGAGAGAGACTGTCATGTAAAAGTTTTCATTTTACTTTTTTTAATACAAGGCAAAAACATGCACCATTGAAAATACTTGATTTCACATTTTCTCTAACAGCAAGGGAATGGCCATGTTCTGTTCAAAACAATCTCTAAAATAATCCTTGAGGAGAGCATCTACTTAGTCTCCCTGGAGAAGGTACTTTTCCTCTTAACCTTTTTGCCTTTCTTCCTTTTCTGCCTAGGTATGAATGTAAGGCCTGAGCCCATGTCACTTTTAAACCAC
Source organism: Bison bison bison (assembly GCF_000754665.1). Taxonomy (NCBI): domain Eukaryota; kingdom Metazoa; phylum Chordata; class Mammalia; order Artiodactyla; family Bovidae; genus Bison; species Bison bison. The sequence continues at coordinate 3,021,525 of NW_011495045.1, read as the reverse complement.
ACAACTCTAAGGATGAGGACAAAGGCCAATGTGTTAAGGACAGTGGAGTGATGAGTTAAAGACCAGGTCTCTGGCTGTGTGGCTAAGCCCCGCAAAACCAGCTTTAAACTGTTTATGGAGTTCTTCTTATTGTAATGAGCAAATCAGTTTCCATTTGCTTGTACTACTGAAATATCTGTCTTGTGTTGTTGTTCTCAGCTGAGGCAAACACAGTTCTAACAGAAACAATAGATGATTCCACCTGCCGGTCCTCTCAGTGACTGTCTGCTCTGCATGAGATAGAGCTGACTTTGCCTTTCAAAGTATATGCATCTCACTGGATTGCTGTGAGTCTAGTTTTTAAGGTTTCATATTTTTCATACAGCTTGACCCCCAACACAAGCCATAGTTCCTGGGGTGCTCATCAGAGAGCATAATGTGTTCTGATACTGGAGGAAAGTCTGCTTGTGTTGGATTGGCTAAGCAGTGCAAGTTGCCTTCCCAAGGGAATTTTCATGGATAGTTATCTCCATGGGGAATTCTGGCCTCATGCCCTGAGCCTAGACCTAACTCTTGGGTAGGAAGTGGAAACAGTGTGCCCAACTGGGGAGCTGAGTTGACAGTGGCTGGAAGTAGAGAACAAAGCTGAGGGGTCTGTGTGTATGTATATACGCTTATCTGAATTTATCCAACCCTAAACATGTTATTCCAAAATACTACACTAAAGTGAATTTTCCTTACAAGAAAAAAGGAAAAAAAGTAGAAGATATTCTCTAATAAACTAAAAAGGCCAGTTATGTTCTTTTATGTATTAACATAAAAAGTAAACATTTTCAGGAGGTGGAGCCGGTGATTATATAATGATGTATCCTGACATAAACAAAAACTGTTACCATAAATGCCCAGTGGTACTGCATAAAGCATAAGTATATAATTTTCAACAGTGCTGTTCTCCACCTTCTGCATTGTAAGAATCCCTAATTAGTTCACTATATATACAGAATTTTTATACTCAAAGCATTGGAAAAATTTCACTCTTCTAAACCTGAAATTTCTTTAAATTCTTAAAAAAATATATTTATTGAAAATGATGTCTCCATATAGTTGCTTCTTCTAAAGCAATGTTCTTCAGATGGCAAGTTGATCCACACTGGTGGGGTGAGGGAAGATGCAGTGCTCAGTCATGTCCGACTCTTTGCAAACCCAAGAACTGTAGCCCATCACGCTCCTCTGTCCACAGGATTTCCCAGGCAAAAATACTTGAGTGGGGTGCCGTTTCCCATCCCACGGCATCTTCCCCACCCAGGGATCGAACCTATGTCTCCTGCATTGGTAGGGAGATCCTTTACCACTGCACCACCTGGGAATTCCATCCACATTTAAACATGGAATATTCAGGTGGCTGTGATTCTCATTTAAGAATTAAATAGAATATAAAATCACAGGTATCAATAATGAGTATTTTTTGTGATTTTTATTTTGATATTATATATATGTTTAGTGAATCACAGTGTTAAGTGTGTTCCTAACTGTAGATTTCCCTCAAGGTTTGAAAGCTACTCTGTTCCAGAGGGATCAATACACACCCAGATATAAAGCACCCTTTAGAGGTGGTGCTCTGGCAAGTGACCAAGTTAATTAGTTAGGTGGTGTCCGACTCTGCGATCCCATGGACTGTAGCCCGCCAGGCTCCTCTGTACATGGGAGCAAGAATACCGGAGTAGGTTGCCATTTCCTCCTCCAGGGGATATTCCCGACCCAGGGATCAAACCCAAGTCTCTTACGTCTCCTGCATTGGCAGGTGCAGTAGGGTAGTAATTTGGAGCTGTCCAAACACAGAGGATGTTTCAGGAAGCAAGAGGTGTCAAGGATACTATGAGAGCATCTAGCATCTGATTCTACCCAGAGCAGCTGGGATTGTATACAGACTGGAAATTACTACAAACATGAACAGCTGTTATCTAGAATGTCAGACCTGAAGCCTGCTTACTCTTTGGCTCTTCCCTTTTAGTCATTTCAGGGAGAGAGAGAGAGATCAGGCTCTGTATCTGCTTATTATCTGGGAAACATTTGTTATTTTGTATCCATTTATGAATCATAGCTGGTAAATAATCTGCCTGCAATGCAGGAGACCCCAGTTCGATTCCTGGGTCGGGAAGATCCCCTGGAGAAGGGATAGCTACCCACTCCAGTATTCTTGGGCTGCCCTGGTGCCTCAGTTGGTAAAGAATCTGCCTGCAATGTGGGAGACCTGGGTTTGATCCCTGGGTTGGGGAGATCCCCTGGAGAAGAGAAAGGCTGCCCATGCCAGTATTCTGGCCTGGAGAATTCCATGGGCTGTGTAGTCCATGGGGTCTCAAAGAGTCAGACAGACTGAGCGACTTTCGTTTTCACTTTTCATGAATCACAGAGAACCACTACTTGCACATCGAATTTGATTCATTTGGAGCCTCAACAGTCAACACTTTTAACACCACATTGTAATTTATCCCAAAATCTTTAAGTTAAATTCATAAAAGCATTAAAAAGGTAAAATAAAATAAGTAATTAAGCTTAAACAAAAGCTCCAGTTCTATTAGATAAGGAAATGGATTTCTAACACTAAGGCCTGGTACCTAAGCTTCATGGCTTAGTCCAGTATCGTAATTCTATGATTTTTTAAACATAGGCTATATCATGAAAACATAATATTGACTATAATGCTAACTCATAATTATAAGTGGATGGAAAAAGTAAGCCATTTAAAGTGACTAAGTGGTGACTCATTCCTCAAATTTCCATCAGAAAATAATTCAGAACTAAAGACCTATATATAGAAAACTATAAAACACTGGTGAAAGAAATCAAAGAGGACACTAATAGATGGAGAAATATACCATGTTCATGGATTGGAAGAATCAATATAGTGAAAATGAGTATACTACCCAAAGCAATTTATAGATTCAACGCAATCCCTATCAAGCTACCAACAGTATTCTTCACAGAGCTAGAACAAATAATTTCACAATTTGTATGGAAATACAAAAAACCTCGAATAGCCAAAGCGATCTTGAGAAAGAAGAATGGAACTGGAGGAATCAACCTACCTGACATCAGGCTCTACTACAAAGCCACAGTTATCAAGACAGTATGGTACTGGCACAAAGACAGAAATATTGATCAATGGAATAAAATAGAAAGCCCAGAGATAAATCCACGCACATATGGACACCTTATCTTTGACAAAGGAGGCAAGAATATACAATGGATTAAAGACAATCTCTTTAACAAGTGGTGCTGGGAAATCTGGTCAACCACTTGTA
>NW_011495045.1:3004822-3017464 GCF_000754665.1 Bison bison bison | reverse complement strand
GTGTACGAGACAGCAAAAGAGACACTGATGTATAGAACAGTCTTATGGACTCTGTGGGAGAGGGAGAGGGTGGGAAGATTTGGGAGAATGGCATTGAAACATGTAAAATATCATGTAAGAAACGAGTTGCCAGTCCAGGTTCTATGCACGATACTGGATGCTTGGGGCTAGCGCACTGGGACGACCCAGAGGGATGGTATGGGGAGGGAGGAGGGAGTAGGGTTCAGGATGGGGAACACATGTATACCTGTGGCGGATTCATTTTGATATTTGGCAAAACTAATACAATTATGTAAAGTTTAAAAATAAAATAAAATTAGAAAAAAAAAACAAAACAAAAGTTCTCATGCTGTAACTAAGACCTGGTGTAGCCAAATAAATCAACAAAACAGAAAAAAAAAAAGAAAATAATTCAGGACCCTGCTGTCACACAGCACAGTAACTGTGCTGAATTAATAATAGTACATTATCACATGTAGTGTAAAACTGTTTTCCACCCCAAACACCCCAAACATATTATTGCCTCTAATGCTAAGTCAGCATATCATGTCATGCTGCTGCTGCTGCTGCTAAGTCATTTCAGTCGTGTCCAACTCTGTGCGAACCCACAGATGGCAGCCCACCAGGCTACCCCGTCTCTGGGATTCTCCAGGCAAGAACACTGGAGTGGGTTGCCATTTCCTTCTCCAATGCATGAAAGTGAAAAGTGAAGGTGAAGTTGCTCAGTCGTGTACGACTCCTAACGACCCCATGGACTGCAGCCCACCAGGCTCCTTCGTCCATGGGATTTTCCAGGCAAGAGTACTGGAGTGGGGTGCCATTGCCTTCTCCCATATCATTTCATAGTATGGCTTATTTTTAAAAGAACATTGAAGTACATTTTTGGATTAAACCATGAAGTCTAGATACATCATCTTGAAGACAATGTTAGGATTCTATTTTGTTACAGAATGTGAATTGTTCAAATTTACCTATGATAATTTATTTTACTTTTCTAGATTTTATAAATTTTGTCTGGACCTGTTAAATAATTTTTGAATAATTATGCTATGAGGTAGTATTAAATGTATTACAATCAGGGTCAGAATGTCTGCCTTTTTTCCTGAGCACTGCTGCAGTCTTCCTCACTGTCTTTGAGACAGATGCTTTTGGGGGGTTCTGTTTCCTCCTCTGCAAATTAATGTTAGTGTGATTCTTTAAATCAAAGTTTTTAATTTTTGGCTCAAAAAACTTACTAACAAGAGAAAAAGTTCATTTTATCATATTAATGATCGAGACAAAGCAGGGATTTCATAGTCAAGTGCAAATCATAAGTGTTTTTTTTAATTAAGGTGAACTAAAAGGAGTACATCAAGGCTGTATATTATCACCCTGCTTATTTAACTTCTATGCAGAGTACATCATGAGAAACGCTGGACTGGAAGAAATACAAGCTGGAATCAAGATTGCCGGGAGAAATCTCAATAACCTCAGATATGCAGATGACACCACCCTTATGGCAGAAAGTGAAGAGCCACTTTCAACATATTAAAATACAAACAATAAATGAGATTTTATGTATTTATAGAACTTGAGTTAAAATCATGGTCTAATCTTCTAACAAATCTTTCTTTTCATAGGGGAATTAGGTCAGTAGATGTGTTAATTTTGATTAAATTCAACCTTAGACAGTGAAGATTCAGCAAGTCCAGTTACAAGCTGGGAAGCAGATCTGGAACCATGCCCTGTGTTTTAGTAGTAAGAAATATAGTGTTTATTTAGCTAGACCCTACAGGGATTTTGTCCTCATATTGCTAGAGAAATAATCAATGCTAATATTTGCAACAAAAAAAAAGGATCCAAGTTTTACTTTTCTTGTTTACTTTGCTATAATTGGTCTCATACTTCCAAGAAAAAAAGATATTTTATTACAACTTTTTGGCTTTGAGCAAAAAACACAACTATAATATATAATATAATATATATACATATATGAAATATAAAAATATTTTAGTATGTGTTGGGACAATGGCCAGTTAAATGCCCATGGCAGGGCAAGATGGGCTTCCCTAGGGGCTCAGAGAGTAAACAATCTGCCTGCAATGCAAGAGATACAGGAGATATGGGTTCAGTTCCTGGGTTGGGAAGATCCCCTGGAGGAGGGCACAGCAACTCACTCCAGTATTCTTGCATGGAAAGTCTCATGGACAGAGGAGTCTGGCGGTCTACAGTCCATAGATGGTAATGAGTCAGACACTACTGAAGCAACTGAGCACACACATATGCAGGCAAGACAGCTGCTACTTATTTTTTTTAAGTTAAAAATTTGTAAGCCTCTTAGTTTCAAAAGATCTTGGGGTTTTACATCTCTAGAAGGCTTATGGTACCACAGTATAACTGTCTCAGGAACTGTAGTTAGTACAGCATGAGTCTCTCAAATTGTCAGTTACCTTTTAGGTTTGCTATTACAGACATGGCTTAAAACAGCTTGCTGGTCTGACTAAACCATCTAACTTTAGGACGTTAATTTCTTATACCTTTCATAGATCATATCAGGAAACCCAGAGGCACTGTTCAGAAAAACTTGTTTATTGACAAAATAAAATTAATCATTCTTTCTTTGGGCCCATTAAAGGAAGATCCCACCTTCTGACTTCAGAATCTTCTGAGAATTGATCATGAAAAAATGCTGAAAGAAAATGGTTTCTAACAATTGTTGAGCTCACTTCTTTCTTGGGGTTCCAGCTGCAAAGCTTTTTCCAATTCATTAATTGTATAAATATTTCTTGAGTATTTTCTATATGGCAAGGACTTGACTTTACTTGCCAGTACTAGTCGTCATGGCAGCAACAGACCTTGGCCCCTGCCTTAATCATGCTTAGAATCTAATGGGAGTGTGATAGTTTTTAAAATTCATTTTTTTTTAATTCAATCAGTTCTAGTTGTGGCAAGTATTGTGAAGGAGAGCTGTAGGGTTCTGTGTAGTCTGAAAAGGAGGGAACTGACACAGTCTAATGAGGACTGGAGTGGGTGGTGGTCACAGTCTCCCTAAAGAAATGCCATTTTGGTTACATTTTGTACAATGAGTAGGAGTCAGCCATATGACGAAGACTGAGGTCTTTCTTTCCCTCCAGTGCCACTGGCTGAAGTTGCCCCAAGAAAAAAAATTGAGTGCTATTCAACCATAAAAGGAGTTTCATGTACAAGGGAAGCATGGGGTCTGAGTATTTGATGTCATGGTCAGCCTCATTAGGTGAATACAAACTGAAGGCTGAGCTCTATATTAAGCAAGAGAAGCTGGGGACAAAAGGCTATATGATTTCGTTGTGTGACCAGCACAAAGGCAGAGCTCACATAAATTTTCTCATTAATACTTTAAAAAGTATAAAGCAGATAAAGTTACCTTCATTTGCTCCATGAGAGAAATCAAGCATGGAGAGGTGAAGCCCTTGCTTCATATTCACAGGTGAGACAGAGTTCAAACTGATATCTCTGATGATCCCACGTTGCCTTCCAAGACTGCAAAGGAAATAGAGTATTGCATGAGGTCCTGGGTGTGACTGACGTGGTTAAAACCCTTAAAAGAGAGTGGTTGTCAAACGTTTGTGTATTTATTTATTGTGCTTCCTTCACTAAACGGGAAGATCTATCAGGACAGGATCATGTCTTTCTTTGTTCACTGTTCTTTTCCCTGTGCCTTGTAGATTGTATGGCAAGTAGTAGACTTTCCATAGATACTTTTGTATAAATGGATGTAAGGACAAATAAGACAGTCTAGAAGTAGAGAAACATCTGTAAACAAGTAGCTGTGATATAAGGTAAAAGATGATAATATTGATAAAAGAAATTTATCTATAATGCTCTGGGAATTCAGAAAAGGGAGGCATCTCTTCTGACAGGAGGAATCAGGAAATTCTTCCTGGCATGTGACTCAGTCTTGAAAATCAATGAGACTTTGGAGAATATAGATGGAAAAAAGAGTGTGCACAAAAAAAGAGATAGGATGATCAAGTATACAAAGACTGGGAGTCTAAGATTAAATACAGAAAGAAGAAGAAATTTAGTTTGACTGAAATATAACATAGTATGAAAGAATGTTCTTGAAGTTTAGACTTAAAACTCCAGATTCTAAGGAACCTACAGTCTGGCTGGGATGAGAAGATGTGACTGCTAATTAATACATCAAAGGAGTGGATAAGATAGGCATTGTTCTGAACACACCACCCCAAAACTTAGTCTTAAAACAATGATCATTTGTGTAGCTCCTGAATCTGCAAGTTGAGCAGGGTTTAGCAGAGAAAATTGACTTTATAAGCATTAATCAGTAGAGGGGTTCAGAAGTGGGAGGGAGGGGTTGAATAATTAAGGGTAATTCACTTACATGTCTAAAGATGTTGATGTGAGCTCATAATTGAGTTCTTAGCACCTCCTCTGGGCTATCAGTGGAAATGCTTACCTGTGGCCTCTCCATGTAGCTCAGGCTTCCTCACAACACAGTGGCTAGTTTCAAGTTCAGGCATCTGAAAAGGACCAAGTTGGAGGCATATTGCCAGTTTACACCTTAGCCTCAGAAGTCACATAGTGTCACTTTGCTTGTAGTTACAGGACCACTAAGAATCAAGGGGAGGGAACAAGACCCTACTTCTCAATGGAAGGAGGGTCAACATCACTTTGTAAGCAGAGGATCTGGGATGGAATATATTGGTGCAGTCATCTTTGAAAAATACAATTTAAAAGTATGTTCTATTTTAAGTCTGTTGACACCAAGGGGTAAATGGAGCTATAAAAATATTTGTCCTTTCATCAGAGGAATATAGAGTGTATAAGTGGCAGGGAATGGAGTGGGTGAATGTGTACATTGGTTGGTTGGGTGGAGAGAAAGGTGCATATACAGTGCCAGTAAGAATTCATATGTAGGAAGTGCTGGCTCAGGTCAGTATTCATCATGCTTTTGAGAGGAAGAATCCACTCTTGTTTACTCACTGAACTGGCATAAACAACCCCGCATATGTAAGACACTTAACTAAGATTTAATGAACAATAAAATCTGTTGTTGAAACAAAGAAGGCATAGATCTGTATCAGTCAGGTTTTAAGAATATATTGAGAGTGCTACTTGTTATTCAGTAGACCAGATTCAGTTTTGCCCAACTTTTGGAATGCCAGTCAAAGCTATACTTTTTCCAGTAGTCATGTATGGATGTAAGGGTTGGAGTATGAAGAAAGCTGAGCACAGAAGAATTGATGCTTTTGAACCTTAGTGTTGGAGAAGACTCTTGAGAGTCCCTTGGACTGCAAGGTGATCCAACCAGTCCATCCTAAAGGAAATCAGTTCTGAATATTCATTGGGAGGACTGATGATGAAGCTGGAACTCCAATACTTTGGCCACCTGATATGAGGAACCAACTCACTGGAAAAGACCCTGCTGCTGGGAAAGATTGAAGGTGGGAAGAGAAGGGGATGATAGAGGATGAGATGGTTGGATGGCATCACCGATGCAATGGACATGAGTTTGAGTAGGCTCCAGGATGGATGATGGACAGGGAAGCCTGGCGTGCTGTAATCCATGGGGTCACAAAGAGTCAGACACAACTGAGAAACTGAACTGAGACTGCAACTGAAATGCCAGGTCAACATCCCTAACCTCATTTTTGCCCCAGAGTCAGATAGAAAGTGTAGCAAAATCCTTCCATTCATTGCTTATAGAAAGTGAAAGTGAAGTCACTCAGTCGTGTCCAACTCTTTGTGACCCCCATGGACTGTAGCCTACCGGGTTCCTCCATCCGTGGGATTTTCCAGGCAAGAATACTGGAGTGGGTTGCCATTTCCTTCTCCAAGAGATCTTCCCAACCCAGGGACTGAATCCGGGTCTCCTGCATTGTAGGCAAACGCTTTACCATCTGAGCCACCAGGGAAGTCCATACTATTGCTTATATCTGTGCTCAAATATCTGAGAGTAACTGTTTTCAAGTATTTCCCCTATAGTTTCAAATCCATATGATTGTTTTCCTGTGGTAGTTAAGTTTAGCCCAATGTATGTGAAATTCATAATTCTACTTAAGTTACTTAATTCCTTTAATTTCCATATTATCTCCAAATTTCCTTTGCTACCCCTTATACTCTTTCTTAACTCTTTCTAATGTAAGCAGAGCTGACAGCCAATTGCATCAGAAGAATCCTCACAGGTCTGGTAGAAATCAAACCAAGGAAAGGAAAAAGCAACTGAATGAGTGTGTATGTCAGGTGTGGACAGAACTGGGTCAGAGGTGTGTATGAAGGTGAGCAGGAGACCAAGAAAAACTGTGCTGGTAAGAGAAGTCGGTGGGGAGGAAGCATCTCTGAGGTGTCTACTTCCTTGACAGCCTGAGTGTCTGTGCACTGATGCAGATTTAAAACAAGTATATAAGAAAAAGCCCATCTCCATGAATGGATACAATTTTGGCTCAACACAGGGTTAGGTGGGCTTACATTCTATTCAGACCTTGTCTTTCACCCCATAATTGAGGCCTCTCTCCTTGTTGGACTGTCCGGCCCGGGTAGCTGTACTCAGCTGTCAGCAGCAGCTAGCTGCTGTCTAGGAGCTTATCCTGAATCAACAAGCAGCCCAGGAATCAGTAGTCCTCCCACCTGAGTAGAGATTGGCCTCTACACAATGCTCTCTTTATTCTCTTTGCACCTGTCGAACAAGACTTAGCAACCAAAACAACAACAATGGCATCAGCTACGCTTCATAGTCTCTTTCTTGTCAGACACTTTCGGCTGATGAGAATTAATTTGTAAAATGAGATGTATTTTTCATTTGACTTTTCTTATAAACCTTTAGTCTAAACTCATTTAACAGATGCATTAGTATATGTTTCTCCCAGGAGGAAGCTAAAAACAAGGTAAATACAACACAGTTTGAAGAGGCATTAGAGCCGAGCATGGGATACTGTGAGAACCCAGAGGAAAACAGAGAGGAGCGTAGAAGTGACACAGGGAGGATTTCATGGAAGAGGAAGCCATTAAGCTCATAGACTCAGGATAAACAATTTCTAACACAGAAATGCAAGTCATGTGTATGGCTGTTTTCTCTGACGACTGGTAATGCACAATGACAGTTGTGCATTACTGCTGGCCTGACACATCTCCTGCAGCTGTGAATGCATCATATACCTGAGAGGACTTCCACAATCCAGCTGTCCTCCACAACTTCTGAGGACAAAGAACCCTCTGCTGCCAGGGAGCATTTGATAAGGACACAGAGTTTGAAAGCTCAGCAAATAAGCAAATAATCATCATTTTGTCTCTTACATAAAGTGGGAACAAAACTTAGCATGCAGGTTTGGATGCTTGCTGGGCCAAGGAAACCACACTGTGATGAGTTTGTCTCTATTCCTACCTCATAAAGTGGCATGTGGATTGTGGGATGAGAATCAGTGATGAATCTCTGGTCTGGCACTGGAGGGAGAGAAGGAGCCAGCTATGTCTGACTTCAAGGACTGTCGTGATCAGGAACCCTGCTCTGGCCCTGAGCCTCTTGGGGAACTACTGGAGCATTTAGGATAGGGGAGGTAGAATGAAGAAGGGGGAGAAACCTATGATGATTCATAGTGGCAGTAAGGGCTTAAATCCTTCAAATACTGTGAACTACAATTTCCTAAGGATGCTCTATCAAAAGGCAAAAGGAAAAAATTTCCCACAAGAATAGTCTATTGCCCTCCTTCTCCCTAAAATCATTACCCTTCCTTCAATCTCCACTCTGGCCACAGGGGAAAACTTTGGAGCCTAGCTCCTGATCTTTCCTGGGTTGGCCAAAATTATGTGAAGGAGCCCTTTACTAGAACCAAAGTAATTAGAGTCTGTTAAAAGAAGTGCCCCTGTCCTGGCATTCATTAATTCATTAGCCTTATAAACACATTTAGAAAAATAAACTTCTCAGAGAAGTTGCCAGGAGAACAGAGACCATAAAGAAAGACATGAGAACTGATGAATTAAGATGATGGAAACTGGAGGAAAATAAGGACCCAGAGGAAGGGTCCTTTGGAGGGAAGGCAGACAGATCAGAAAGTGGAATTCAAATGCAGACTTCTCCCCAGGGAGCATCAGGAGGGCTCTACTCTCTGAAGCAGGGGAGACCCTGCTAGTCAGGGAAGTTGACAAAGGCAAAGTTGAAAGTTTACCAAATTCAGACTCAACTGGATGTGAGTCTGACCTTGGCCGCTTGAATTCACTACCTCAGGCACAAGGAGATTGGCCAGGGAATGTAAAAGAATAATGCAATCAGAGGTGAGAGAATTTTCATCCCATCTCCTCTAATTACTTGCCATGTGGGCTAGAATGGCTGAGCCTCTTTCCTTGTCTGATCAGGAATGTCCTCATTATGCTCTTGCTATCTTCTCCACTGATCATAAGACTTCAGTGGCATTTGAGCACAGGGGAAAGCATTTTTGGTAAACTATAAGAAGATATATGAGAAAGGCATCAGCATTAATAGCATTATCCACTATTTCTGTGAAAAGACAACTCAAATGTAGGATGATGGGTCAACAGATTAATCTTCCTATACTCTATTCAAAGCAAAATCTGACACCTAATTTGAGATATACTTTTTTCTTTCCTTAATGGAAAGAAAGAGGAGAAATGGGGAGGATGGTTCTTTTGGAAGATTTGCCCGTACTCTTAACTAATTTCAGACCTCAGCTTCAAAAGCAGTGAGTTGTTTCATTTAATCAGCAAGAAAGCATATCCCACAAAAGTCAGCTCCCTGAAGGGGAAGCTGCTCAGACACCGTTTCCATGGCTGCCGCTGTAACAATATTTTTTACTGAACTAAGCATTGCTAATTTTAGCCACAGATTATCTGGAAAGCAAGGAAGAAATAGATGAAAGGCAATTTTTACCTGAGCCACACTGAGCCTCTGAGAACCTTTACTGAGAAAGAGATGCTGCTAGAAAGAGCAACTACATAACTCCAAAGCCTTGGGGACATTTGTCAACTGCTCTCCATCAGCCTCTGGAAGAAGGAAGGAGGTACCAGTTTTCTAATTTAGGAAGAAATTGAAACTCATTGGTGAAATGATTTTATTCAAAAAACACCACAGCTTGTATAAGAAAGCAGAATATCACCCCAGCAACCTTAATTCCCAGCCTGGCCTCTGGTCCCAGTTCCTTCTGTTAATGGTATGATATTTTCTTAGAGAGCTAAGCTATTTTGGATGCTGGTTTCAGTAAGCTGTCTCATGAAGAGATTCCCCCAGCACCCGCCACCCCCCCCTGCAAAAAAAAAAAAAAAAAAAAAAAACTTCATTAAATGGACTGGAGGTAATGTTTGCAACAGGGTACCTTGATTTTGAACAAGACATTAAGGTAAAAAATAGCTATAGATAGACTCTGTCCCATTCATAAAGAGGCAGGGATTGCTTAAATAAGTGACTTAATTTAGCTACAAAGGATTCAGAGAATGGCAGATACATTCCTTATGATTTTAGCTGCTGCATCCTCCACAGGGAACAAATCCTCAGGCAACAGGAATTTTTCAAACCACATTTGGAGATGTCCAGATATCAGAGTGGAGTACAAAAATAGTCCCTGCATGATCTCTAAATGAGGAGGAATGGGGCTTAGACAGCCACATCAGGCCCCAGTGGGTGTTGGCTAGCTGCTTTAGCAGAAAGTGAAAGCAAACGTGTAGGAATTGCTCTTATGGCCTAGTAGAAGTACTGGTGGGTTTGCAGGCCCAGGTCCCCAGGCTCACTCTCTTGGGGTTGGTTACAACTCTGGGTGAGATGTAGTCAAGGAAGGACTTTGGCAAATTTCAGGGTGTTCTGTTTTGTCTTCCTTCACTGAATCCTTCTTTCAGACCCTCATTCATACTAAGGAATAGAGAACTAGTAAAAGTAGTATTAACTTGCAGGGAATTTTTCTTACTAACCTAAGCCAGAAGCTAAAGAGAACTATTGGTGATCCCATCAGCAAGGGGAAAAACAAACAAACAAAAAAACTTTTTGAAAACTCTTCTAAGACACAGACTGACTTCTGTAGTAGGAAACCTGGCAGTCTATTGGGAGAGATAGAAAAAGAGAGACAGTCACAAGCTGCCCTCCCCCAGGGATCTCTCATGATCTAGGGAAATTCTGTTCCGAGATTCCTATGGAATTCCACAAGATCACTCCAGAGTTGAATTAGACTCCATAAAGCAAGGCTGGGGAATATTCAAATGTAATGTCTAGGCTGGCCTTGTCCTTGAATGCGTTTATTCCCCCAATTTTTTCTTGCTCCAGGGTGTCACATAATGCCACAAATGGGGCTCAGATATTCAGCTCAGAGTGTGGTGGAGTCCAAGGAAAAATTCTTCCTGGAGGAAACAATTTCTGAGTAGAAGCTTAAAGGATTAAACTGTTGATTCTTTAACAGGTTAATCTGGGGGGAAAGGAAAGAGAAAGCATTCCAGGAAAAAGGACTATCAAAAACTAGGGTATGGGTGTTTTATTTATTTATTTATTTATTTATTTATTTATTTAATTTTATGTCTAAATACTATTTAGATATAAAAAAAGAACCAAATCTTGCCATTTGTGAGGATGAAACTTGAGGGCATAATTCAAAGTGAAATAAGTCAGAAATAAAAATACTACATATTCTTATTTACATGTGGAATTAGAATTTAAAAAAAAAAAAAAAACAAGCTCATAGATACAGAGAAGAGATTGACAGTTGCCTACAGTGGGGAGGTGAAGTATGGGGTGAGGTAGGGGTGAGTAAAATGGCAAAAGGTACAAATGTTCAGTTATAAAATAAGTCATGAGGAGGTAATGTATAGCATGGTGACCATGGTGAACAATATTGTATTGAATATTTGAAAGTTCCTAACAGAGTAGATCATAAAAGTCCTCATCACACACACATCAACTGTTTGTAAACTATAGAAAGTGAAAGTGGAAGTCACTCAGTTGTGTCCGACTCTTTTCGACCCTGGACTGATTCTCTAGGCCAGAATATTAGAGTGGGTAGCCTTTCCCTTCTCCAGGAGCTCTTTCCAACGAAGGGATGGAACCTAGGTCTCCTGTATTGCAGGCAGATTCTTTCCCAGATGAACCACCAGGGAAGCCCTTTTAAACTGTATGCAGTGTTGAATGTTAATTAGACTTATTATGGTGATCATTTTGAAATATATAAAAATATTCAATCACTACTTTGTATACATGGAACTAATATAATGTTATATTCCAATTAAACCTCAATTAAGAAAAACAAAAACAAAAAAAACTAGGGTATGGGAAACTGTGTGGGAGGGAGCCTTAAAGGTTTCTTCAAGGTCTCCAAGCCTGAAGTATAGCTGGTTCATATGGCACATGGTGTGCCCTGCAAAGGAACTAGGATAATGTCTATAGGAAGTAGGAGCCACTGGGAATTGTAAGCAAAGGAATATCATGATAGCCTTAACATTAGAGAGAAAACTAGCTGTGGTGTGGAGGACAGATTTGAGGGAGCAAAACTGGGAGCAAGTCACTGTCATAGACACCTTCTTTTCATGTCTCATTGCCTCCTTTACTGTCTTTTTATTGTTTAGCTTTTGTTGTATTAACACATAGAATTTTTAAATAAAATGGAAAAATGATTATTATAAAACGTTGGTAAGTTAAAAAGTAGGATATAAAATTCGGGGTACAGTTTGATCTCAACCATGTATAAAGGCAAATAATTATTGGAAGATGCTTTTCTGCTTGTGGAGGCAGCCGGGAAAGCATCATTGAAGTCTTTCCCCCCCGTCCACTGCCATCACTTCTAAGTCAGAGTCTCCCAAAGAGCCCAAACAGCTGTGGAAGCTCTTCATTGGAGGACTGAGCTTTGAAACAACCAATGAGAGTTTGAGGAGCCATTTTGAGCAATGGAGAATGGTCACAGACTGTGTGGTAATGAGGGATCCAAACACCAAGCGCTCCAGAGGCTTCAGGTTTGTCACATACGCCACGATGGAGAAGGTGAATATAGCCATGAATGCAAGGCCACACAAGGTGGACGGAAGAGTTGTGGAACCAAAGAGGGCTGTCTCGAGAGAAGGTTCCCAAAGACCTGGTGCCCACTTAACTGTGAAAAAGATTTTTATTGGTGGCATTAAAGAAGACAGGAAGAACATTACCTGAGAGATTATTTTGAAGGATATAAGAAAACTGAAGTGATTGAAATCATGATTGACTGAGGCAGTGGCAAAAAGAGAGCCTTTGCTTTTGTAACCTTTGATGACCATGACTCCATAGACAAGACTGTCATTCAGTATACTACCCAAAGCAATTTATAGATTCAACGCAATCCCTATCAAGCTACCAACAGTATTCTTCACAGAGCTAGAACAAATAATTTCACAATTTGTATGGAAATACAAAAAACCTCGAATAGCCAAAGCGATCTTGAGAAAGAAGAATGGAACTGGAGGAATCAACCTACCTGACTTCAGACTCTACTACAAAGCCACAGTTATCAAGACAGTATGGTACTGGCACAAAGACAGAAATATTGATCAATGGAATAAAATAGAAAGCCCAGAGATAAATCCACGCACATATGGACACCTTATCTTTGACAAAGGAGGCAAGAATATACAACGGATTAAAGACAATCTCTTTAACAAGTGGTGCTGGGAAATCTGGTCAACCACTTGTAAAAGAATGAAACTAGACCACTT
>NW_011495045.1:3000014-3004453 GCF_000754665.1 Bison bison bison | reverse complement strand
CTGTTGGTGGGAATGCAAACTAGTACAGCCACTATGGAGAACAGTGTGGAGATTCCTTAAAAAACTGGAAATAGAACTGCCTTATGATCCAGCAACCCCACTGCTGGGCATACACACTGAGGAAACCAGAAGGGAAAGAGACACGTGTACCCCAGTGTTCATTGCAGCACTGTTTATAATAGCCAGGACATTGAAGCAACCTAGACGTCCATCAGCAGATAAATGGATAAGAAAGCAGTGGTACATATACACAATGGAGTATTACTCAGCCATTAAAAAGAATACATTTGAATCAGTTCTAATGAGGTGGATGAAACTGGAGCTTATTATACAGAGTGAAGTAAGCCAGAAGGAAAAACATAAATACAGTATACTAACGCATATATATAGAATTTAGAAAGATGGTAACAATAACCCGGTGTACGAGACAGCAAAAGAGACACTGATGTATAGAACAGTCTTATGGACTCTGTGGGAGAGGGAGAGGGTGGGAAGATTTGGGAGAATGACATTGAAACATGTAAAATATCATGTAAGAAACGAGTTGCCAGTCCAGGTTCGATGCACAATATTGGATGCTTGGGGCTAGTGCACTGGGACGACCCAGAGGGATGGTATGGGGAGGGAGGAGGGAGGAGGGTTCAGGATGGGGAACACATGTATATCTGTGGCAGATTCATTTTGATATTTGGCAAAACTAATACAATTATGTAAAGTTTAAAAATAAAATAAAATAAAAAGAAATAAAAAATGATAAAAGGACTTGGAGACTGATATAAGAAAAATAAGAAAGATCAATTTCAGAAGGAAAGAGAATAAAAATGGCAATGGTAAAATGCAAAAAAAAAAAAAAGACTGTCATTCAGAAAATACTACACTGTTAATGGCCACAACTGTGAAGTGAGAAAAGCCCTAAGCTGAGCCCTGAAGAATTGATGCTTTTGAACTGTGGTGTTGGAGAAGACTCTTGGGAGTCCTTGGACTGCAAAGAAATCCGGCCAGTCCATCCTAAAGGAGATCGGTCCTGGGTGTTCATTGTAAGGACTGATGTCGAAGCTGAAACTCCAATACTTTGGCCACCTGATGCAAAGAGTTGAGTCATTGGAAAAGACCCTGATACTGGGAGGGATTAGGGGCAGGAGGAGAAGGGGATGACAGAGGATGAGATGGCTGGATGGCATCGCCGACTCAATGGGCATGAGTTTGGGTGAACTCCAGGAGTTGGTGATGGACAGGGAGGCCTGGCGTGCTGCGATTCATGGGGTCGCAAAGAGTCAGACACGACTGAGTGACTGAACTGAACTGAACTGAAGCAAGAGATGGCTAGTGCTTCATCCAGCCAGAGGTCGAAGTAGTTCTGGAAACTTTGGTGGTGGTCATGGAGGTGGTTTTGTTGGGAATGACAGCCTTGGTTGTGGAGGAAACTTCAGTGGTCAAGATGGCTTTGGTGGCAGCCATGGTGGTGGTGGATATGGTGGCAGTGGAGATGGTTATGATGGATTTGGTAATGATGGAAGCAATTTTGGAGGTGGCAGAAGCTACAAATATTTTGGCAATTACAGCAATCAATCTTCCAATTTTGGACCCATGAAAGGAGGAAACTTTGGAGAAGTTCTGGCCCCTATGGTGGTGGAGGCCAATACTTTGCCAAAGCACAAAACCAAGGTGGCTATGGTGGTTCCAGCAGCAGCAGTAGCTATGGCAGTGGCCGAAGGTTTTAATTACTGCTAGGAAACAAAGCTTAGCAGGAGAGAAGGGTCAGTGAAGTGACAGGGAAGCTACAGGTTAAAACAGATTTGCGAACTCCACCAACAGTGGTAGCAGGGCCTAGCTGCTACAAAGAAGACATGTTTTAGACAGTACTCATGTGTTTGGGCAAAAAACTCAAGGCCTGTACTTGTGACTAATTGTATAACAGGTTATTTTAGTTTCTGTTCTGTGGAAAGTGTAAAGCATTCCAACAAAGGGTTTTAATGTAGATTTTTTTTTTTTTTTACACTCATGCTGTTGATTGCTAAATGTAATAGTCTGATCATGATGCTGGATAAATGTCTTTTTTTTTTTTTTTAATGTGCTGTGTAGTCTCCTCTGAAGCCATTTTGGTTAGAACGTTAGAATTCCTTCCGGAATGATGCCAAGTTCCATTTGAAATTTATCTACAGCTGGGTTTGGTGGAGAAGCTGTTGTCTTCAGAACCTTGGTGTAGTTGAACTGACAGTTACTGTGTTGTGACCTGGAGTTCACCATTAAAAGGGTCGCCCATACAAAGTCATGGAGTTTTTTTTTTTTTTTGGTTATTAATGATTGTTGGCACATCCTATGAAATATATCTAAATTGAATTATGGTACCAGATAAAGTTATAGATGGGAATCAAGCTTGGGTATCATCCTTTATAATGTGTAATCAATAAAAGATTTAATACCCTCTTTAAAAAATTGTTGGAAGGAAATGCATCAAACTTTGATCAGGGGCTAAGCATTTATCTTAAGAAAATAATCAGCTGGATACAGGGGGCTATATTTAAGAATGTTCATTTTTATTTATAATGAAAAAGTAGAAGCAAATTAAATATTTATTAATAAGAGAAGTCCAAGATACTACAATAAATCTAAAATCTATACCTATACACATTTTATTGTATGTTAATAATGTGAATAATAAATATAGATATATACAAAAGGAAACTTCCAAAGAATTATAGAACATGATCTAAGATTTATGTATTTATATATGTATATGTGTGAGTATGTACATGTGTGTTGTTGTGGGAAGTATTTATATATTATTGTAAGAGCATAAGCTTGAATCACAAACAGTAGCAATGTACCAATGAGCAAGTTTTCTATCCCTTCTGTTCCTCAGTTTCTTTATTCCTAAAATAAGGATAATAACAATAATAATACCTTCTTTAAAGGATTATTATGATGATTAAATAAATTAATATATATAAAGAACATAAGTGCCTAGCATTCTTTTATGCTAATAATTACTGTTATTATGCAACAAAAATGTGAGGAAAAAATGCATGCTAAAATATTTTCAACATTCAGTCTCCAGGCTATTTGTTTTGAGTGATTTGTATGCATTTTATTTTGTGTTACGAGCATTTTATAAAAGCCTTGGGTTAACTACTGTTCAAGGGAAAAATGGAGCGGTCTATAGGGCCACTTAATAAAAATGAGTTCTAAAGTAGGAATACAGATGCTCGTTTGTGAAGTCCCACCTCTAACTCATTCCATGAGTGTAATCTTGGCCTGACCATAGGACAGATCTCTCAGAGTCTGAGCTTTCCCATCCACTGGAAGTGAGTAACCATGCTCTTCTAACTATCTTATAGTATTCCTGGAAGATATAAGACAATGAATATGAAAGTTCACTGTGAGCTATAAAATCCAGTAACATGCAAGGATTTCTTAATAAAGGAATTTCTTCAGTGACTCCATTTCTCATTTCTCTGCCTGCAAATTGCAGATCTCCTCAATGCAGGGGTCATGCTTACTGATTAGGTAATTACTGTAGAGTTTGCAGCTTTTAAAAAAGCAAAGGACTGTTTGGGATACATCATAGTTTTGCAAATCAGCAGCTTTGGATTATTGAGGGAAAGTCCATGTTATTTTGGGTTATCCATTTACTTCTCTGTGTCTCTTTCCTGTTGCCTACCTTTGCTTATTTTATTACTTATTAGTAGCTGGTTGTGAGGTAAAAAGGAAACTATAGAGGAATGAAGCAAAAGCTGTAACACAATGCAACTGTTTTAGTGAAAATAGCATCGGTGAGAGAAGATGCTGGAACTTGCTGTGTTTTTATGAAGGAGAACCAGTTAATCTGTGACTTTTATTGCTCCTTGATATAATGCCTTGGCAAAGTGATGCAGCCTTCCACCCATTCAGAGATGTGGTGTTGCTGCTGAAGGCTCAAGAAACTCCCTAGTGTTAAGAATGGGGCCTCCAATTTCAGGTTTGGTTATAATTCTCATGGCTATGCTCTGAGTTGAAAACATCTTCTCCCAGAAAAGTGAAAATACCCTCAGTCCCTGGTGACACCTTTATTATATATCACACCTGTGATCTTATAAACCTGGTTAGAGTTGCATAGCCACCTTTCCACGACAGAAGGCTCTTCCGATATCTGACTCAAGGAAAATATGGATTTCTATCCTTGAAGGATAGGAAAGAACTCCAGGGACTTGTATCCCCTCAGGACATTCTCTCTCTTCTACATCTCCTTCATCAACTCCATTCTCTTTGGCTGATTGTCCTTGTGCCCCGTGGCAACAAGAGTCACCAGAATTTTTTTGTTTTATTTTATTATTTTTTTGAATGTATTTATTTTAATTGGAGGCTAATTGCTTACAATATTGTAGTGTTTTTTTACCATACATTGACATGAATCTGCCTCAGGTGTACATGTGTTCCCCATCCTGAGACTCCCCCCCCCC
>NW_011495045.1:2984943-2999872 GCF_000754665.1 Bison bison bison | reverse complement strand
TATCATATGTGAAACAGATTGCCAGTCCAGCCCTGAGCACCCTGTCTCATGCATCAAACCTGGACTGGCAATCTGTTTCACATATGATAACATACCACAATTTTTAAAAAATAGTTTAAGCCTTATAACCCGAGGAGAGGATTCTTGCCTCTCTGAAAAAGTAATTCTTTTTTGGAGGGGCCTTTGTTGGTCAGTATGGTTGTTGACCTTCAAAGAACCATGACTTTGAGATATGTCCTATCTTCTCCATGATTTTACTAATGCATGTGTAACAAAGGTGTGTGATACATACGTAAATAGATACATATAAATGATTAAAGAGCAAAAATTTAGTTAGACAACAGGAGGAGAGAGGTTAGGTTCACTTTCTGCCCATGAGGGGCTGGGAAAATTTTTGAGTGAGACACAGAATTCTGTCTCTTCCAATTTTCTTGACTAATGGCACTAAATACGGAAACATATTGAAGTGTTATCTGAAGATTATCAATACTTGTTTCATCTGTGTATTTTAAAATTTAAATTAGCCATTTTATAAAAATTCTTCCAAAGCTCAAGATCAATAATTCTTAAATAATTCTGATGTTGAATGTATAAAAGTATCATTTAAATAAACTCATACAGAAAAGCACCTGAACCACGTGAGTGCAGCTAATACTTAAATTTCTGTGCTCACAGAATACAGTGTGAATGACACCTGGAGCTGTACAACATGACAGCCTTGCATGTGTGGGGGAGGTGGATGTATTTGCAGATATGGTAAAACTGCAAGTTGCCTACCCAATGTCCATTTCGTCTTTCTTCCCTACTAATAACATGCTGGTTTCCCTTCTGGGTTATAGAATGCCCAGCTAAAAAGAAACATTTTCCTGGTAGCTTGATGTCAGTGGGATATTAACAAAAGTTACTGGCAGAGTATCTAGGAAAACTCCTTTGGTCTCCATCCCTACTTCTTTCCTGGATATGAATATGATAGCTGGGACTCCAGCAGCCAATCTGAATGCGTAAAAGACATGGGAGTGATGGTGGACAAGAAAGATAGGAAGTACTTGGGTCCTGAAGACCATGGAATGAAGTGATTGTACCTGCCCTAAACTGTCCAACCTCTACACCATTTTTAAAAAGTGAAATCTTCTTTTTTTAATGTAAGGCCATAGATGGCTTGGATTTTCTCATTTATGTACCCAGTTAAAGAGTGACCCTTATAGAACATGTGTTGGGCAGGAGGTTTGGATGGAAAACCAGCACAGTTCAGGAAGGTCCTCAAAAGGCTAAATTCTTTGATATTTCTGGAATAGTTATGTGACAAGCCTGCCAGACATGAATGATATCCTAGGTTTCTCAAGAGTCAGGCATAGAGGGAAGGCAGAAATAGAAGTTGGGTATTCTGGCCACTGCTTTCTCTATGAGCTCCACACTCAGGTATAAAAGCAAGTTGACACTGTGAAATCAGAAAAATGATTTCTGGTGCTTCCCAGCCTTAGTACTGGTCCAAGAACTACAGGGCATGTGTTATGGGACAGTAAGAATAAAAAAGTATGTTCTTAGAGCCAGGTACATGGGGTTCAAAGTTTCATTCTTCCATCCACTAACTGTATGGCTTTGGACAGTTATTAACCTCTCTGAGACATTTTCCATGTCTGAACATGGAGATAATAAAAGCTTTCACTGGGTTTCTAAATGGACAAAACGTCTAGATTTTATGAACATCTGAGGTGAGACTTTGGACTGCTGTGAGGACAGTAAGTGAGCCAGGAGCAAGGAGAACCAGTTATTGAGCACACCGAGTCCAAAGAGCAAGTCAGAGAGAAGTTAAAAGCCCAATGTTCTGGGACCACTTTTGTGTGTTAAACTATAAACACATAAACTCAATACAATGGAAAACCCAGACCATCAGACTCCAGGCTCTAGTCATATCACAAATTAGAGCACTCTTCTCCCATAGAGAGAAAGCAGTGAGAGATAGGAAAAAAAAAATAAGCTATTTTCTCACCCTTCTGAGAATTCTGAGAGGTCAAAAGTTCTTATTTTATGGGATGAAGCAGAAAAGCAAGAAAAGCTAGATAGTTGTTTGCCCTACATCTGGCTTTCAGGGTTGGAATGAGGATTAGGTTATATAATCAGTATAGTTTCTAAAAATCCATGCATTTTTATAACACAAAAATCTTGAAAAGCAATTTGACTGTAGCAAAAATAGAGGACTGCATCATTGTTTTATGGGCTGTGTTGTCACTTGGCTCCACTTCATCCAGGAGCAATCCACCATCCTTTCTCATAGCCTACTTTCATCTCGAAAGCTGAACGAGGGCAAAGGAAGAGAAAAGCAGGGGAAGTGAGAAGAATGGAAAGGCTGCAGGCTGGCTTCTTCAAGTTCACCTCTTATTCTCCTGTGTGGATGCTCATGGTTGGGAAGAAAATAAAAAGCAGTGAAGGCCATTGATTCACCTTAATCTTAAATCTTATATCAGAAAAGCTTTCAGAGGGAAAAAAGAAAGACTTAAATGAAATCTCTTGCCAAAAAGAGTTGCACTGAAACTTGAAAATACAACTTTTGGCTAGTAGTATATTTGGGGTTATAGCAAGAGTCCTGAGATACAAATGCATTAATTTTATCTTCCAGTGTTTCATGTTCATGTAAATGGCTCAGGGCATTTATTTTCAAATTCTCATGGAAGAAAGTCACATTCCAAAACACACACAAATTATAGTATGAAACTGTTTTTTAAAGGGAGATGACCAAGCATTCCAGTTTCAACATGGAAATGAGATTAAAAATATTTGGAGAATAAAGTACATTCCTGAATAATTAAATTAGATCTTAAAAATACTTGAGACTAAAAGAAATCCAAAATCCAAGCTGATCTCAAGAATTTATCAACATAGAATGATATAGGGAGCTTCAGTTGGAAACATTAAAAACTAATAGGATTTGAAATGTAAATCCCTGGGATTTTTCTGCAACTGCTTGATTTGTTAGCTTTTAGTGGGAACAAAAAGTACAGCTTCTAATTTATTTTACATTCCTAAAACATTTGTTTGTGGCCTACCATAGACCAAGCACATGGTGAGTAGTGAGGACACCATATCTCTTTGTTATGTTTATTGCAGCCACAGAGGGAATAATATTAAGCAAGATTCTGAAGAGGCAAAAGCATAAAGAAGCCAGATTTTTAACATCAGCCTCACATGTAGCCCCGTAGGGAGGGTGCCTACCCAGAAAACATAGGAAGTGGCTATCAGAACAATAGCAAAGGCAACAACAGCAACCAGTGGGGTGGGGGAAGTACTGTGTATCCAAGAGCCCTAGACAACAGGCCTGGAACACTTATAACTTCTAGAGTTGATTTCAGCTTCAAATTAATTTTAATTCTTACATAGGACAAGTACAAACCTGTACAAATACAATTTGAATAAGCACATACAAGTACAAACTTGGAAGGAGAAATAATTATTTTTGATGTGATATGTAAATACAATGGAACATTATTCAGGCTTAAAGAAGAAGGAAATCTGGCCATTTTCAATAAGGGATGAACCATAGAGAACATTATGACAAATGAAATAAGCTAGTCAAAGAAAGACAAATAAGGCAAAATTCCACTTATTATATGGGACATTTAAAATAGTCAAACTTATAGAAGCAGAGAATAGAATGACGGTTGTCAGGGACTGTGGTGGGGTGTGTAGAAATGAGGAATCATTCAATGAGTTTCAGAGATTCAGTTACAGCATCACTGACTCAATGGACATGAGTTTGAGTAAACTCCGGGAGTTGGTAATAGACAGGGAGGCCTGGAGTGCTGAAGTCCATGGGGTCGCAAAGAGTCAGACATGACTGAGCGACTGAACTGAACTGAACTATGCAAGATGAATAAGTTATAGAGAACTGCTGTGCAACCTAATATCTGTTGTTAACAATGTGGTATTGTGCATTTTATGTTCATTTCATTTCACTTTATTTCAGTCACTCAGGTGTGTCCGACACTTTGCAACCCTATGAATCACAGCACACCAGTCCTCCCTGTCCATCATCAAATCCCGGAGTTCACTCAAACTCATGTCCATCGAGAGGTGATGCCATCTAGCCATATTATCCTCTGTCGTCCCCTTCTCTTCCTGCCCCCAATCGTCACAGCATCAGGGTCATTTCCAATGAGTCAACTCTTCGCATGAGGTGGCCAAAGTATGGCAGTTTCAGCTTCAGCATCACTCCTTCCAAAGAACACCCAGGACTGACCTTTAGGATGGACTGGTTGGACCTCCTTGCAGTCGAAGGGACTCTCAAGAGTCTTCTCCAACACCACAGTTCAAAAGCATCAATTCTTTGGTGCTCGGCTTTCTTCACAGTCCAACTCTCACATCCATACATGACCACTGGAAAAATCATAGCCTTGACTAGACAGACCTTTGTTGGCAAAGTAATATCTCTGCTTTTCAATATACTATCTAGGTTGGTCATAACTTTCCTTTCAAAGAATAAGCATATTTTAATTTCATGGCTGCAATCACCATCTGCAGTGATTTTGGAGCCCCAAAAAACAAAGTCAGCCACTGTTTCCACTGTTTCCCCATCTATTTCCCATGAACTGATGGGACCAGATGCCATGATTTTAGTTTTCTGAATGTTGAGCTTTAAGCCAACTTTTTCACTCTCCTTTTTCACTTTCATCAAGAGGCTTTTAGTTCCTCTTCACTTTCTGCCATAGGATGGTGTCATCTGCTGATATTTCTCCCAGCAATCTTGATTCTAGCTTGTGCTTTACCAACCCAGTGTTTCTCATGATGTACTCTGCATAGAAGTTAAATAAGCAGGGTGACAATATACAGCCTTGACGTACTCCTTTTCCTATTTGAAACCAGTCTGTTGTTCCATGTCCAGTTCTAACTGTTGCTTCCTGACCTGCATATAGGTTTCTCAAGAGGAAGGTCAGATGGTCTGGTATTCCCATCTCTTGAAGAATTGTCCACAGTTTGTTGTGATCCACACAGTCAAAGGCTTTGGCATAGTCAATAATGCAGAAATAGATGTTTTTCTGCAACTCTCTTGCTTTTTCAATGACCCAGCAGATGTTGGCAATTCGATCTCTGGTTCCTCTGCCTTTTCTAAAACCAGCTTGAACATCAGAAAGTTCATAGTTCAAGTATTGCTGAAGTCTGGCTTGGAGAATTTTGAGCATTACTTTCCTAGCATGTAAGATGAGTGCAATTGTGCAGTAGTTTGAGCATTCTTTGGCATTGCCTTTCTTTGGGATTGGAGTGAAAACTGACTTTTTCGAGTCCTGTGGCCACTGCTGAGTTTTCCCACTTTGCTGGCATATTGAGTGCAGCACTTTCACAGCATCATTTTCCAGGATTTGAAATAGCTTAACAGGAATTCCATCACCTCCACTAGCTTTGTTCGTAGTGATACTTTCTAAGGCCCACTTGACTTCACATTCAAGGATGTCTGGCTCTAGGTCAGTGATCACACCATCGTGATTATCTTGGTCATGAAGATCTTTTCTGTACAGTTCTTCTGTGTATTCTTGCCACCTCTTCTTAATATCTTCTGCTTCTGTTAGGTCCATACCATTTCTGTCCTTTTACAAGCCCATTTTTGCATGAAATTTCCCTTGCTATCTCTAATTTTCTTGAAGAGATCTCTCGTCTTTCCCATTCCGTTGTTTTCCTCTATTTCTTTGCCTTGATCCTTGAGGAAGGCTTTCTTATCTCTCCTTGCTATTCTTTGGAATTCTGCATTCAGATGCTTATATCTTTCCTTTTCTCCTTTGCTTTTCACTTCCCTTCTTTTCACAGCTATTTGTAAGGCCTCGTCAGACAGCCTTTTTGCTTTTTTTGCATTTCTTTTCCATGGGGATGGTCCTGATTCCTGTCTCCTGACAATGCCATGAACTTCCATCATAATTCATCAGGCATTATATCAGATCTAGGGCCTTAAATCTATTTCTCACTTCCACTGTATAATCATAAGAGATTCGATTTAGGTCATACCTGAATGGTCTAGTGGTTTTCCCCACTTTCTTCAATTTAAGCCTGAATTAGGCAATAAGGAGTTCATGATCTGAGCCACAGTCAGCTCCTGGTCTTGTTTTTGCTGACTGTATAGAGCTTCTCCATCTTTGGCTGCAAAGAATATAATCACTCTAATTTCGGTGTTGACCATCTGGTGATGTCCATGTGTAGAGTCTTCTTTTGTGTTGTTGGAAGAGAGTGTTTGTTATGACCAGTGTGTTCTCTTGACAAAACTCTATTAGCCTTTGCCCTGCTTCATTCCGTACTCCAAGGTCAAATTTGCCTTTTACTCCAGGTGTTTCTTGACTTCTTACTTTTGCCTTCCAGTGCCCTATAATAAAAAGGACATCTTTTTTTGAGTGTTATTTCTAAAAGGTCTTGTTGGTCTTCATAGAACTGTTCAACTTCAGCTTCTTCAGCGTTACTGGTTGGGGCATAGTCTTGGATTACCGTGATATTGAATGGTTTGCCTTGGAAACGAACAGAGATCATTCTGTCGTTTTTGAGATTGCATCCAAGTACTGCATTTCAGACTCTTTTGTTGACCATGATGGCTACTCCATTTCTTCTAAGGGATTCCTGCCCACAGTAGTAGATATAATGGTCATCTGAGTTAAATTCACCCATTCCAGTCCGTTTTAGTTTTCTGATTCCTAGAATGTCGACGTTCACTCTTGCCATCTCCTGTTTGACCACTTCCAATTTGTTTTGATTCATGGACCTAACATTCCAGGTTCCTATGCAATACTGCTCTTTACAGCAACGGACCTTGCTTCTATCACCATCCACATCCACAACTGGGTATTGTTTTTGCTTTGGCTCCATCCCTTCATTCTTTCTGTTGCTATTTCTCCACTGATCTCCGGTAGCATATTGGGCACCTACTGACCCGGGGGGTTCCCCTTTCAGTATCCTATCATTTTGCCTTTTCATACTGTTCATAGGGTTCTCAAGGCAAGAATACTGAAGTGGTTTGCCATTCCCTTCTCCAGTGGACCACATTCTGTTAGACCTCTGCATCATGACCCCCCCGCCCCCGCCCCAGTCTTGGGTGGCCCCACACAGCATGGCTTAGTTTCATCGAGTTAGACAAGGCTGTGGTCCGTGCGATCAGATTGGCTAGTTTTCTGTGATTATGGTTTTAGTGTGTCTGCCCTCTGATGCCCTCTCTCAACACCTACCATCTTGCTTGGGTTTCTCTTACCTTGGACATGAACCCACATGCAGGAAGGCCAAGAGGAACTAATCCACATCCAAGGTCAGGAGGGGCTGCCATGAGGAGATACCCCTCGTTCAAGGTAAGGAGCAGCAGCTGCGCTTTGCTGGGTCAGCTGTGAAGAGATATCCCATGTCCAAGTTAAGAGAAACCCAAGTAAGATGGTAGGTGTTGCGAGAGGGCATTTTATGTTACAGGAAAAATATCATCTTAAGTATTCTTAACATATAAACATACATACACAAGAACACAAAGAAAATTTTAGAGATGATGGACTTGTAGGTTGGTTGTGGTGATGGTATAATAGGTATATGCATTTGCCCAAATACATCAAGATGTATATATCAAATGTGTGCAAATGAATTACTTTTGACCTGGAAAAAGGATGATTTACAAATTGTGAAGTTGTTGGAGCATTGAAAGCTGCACTCACCTGTTCTAATGCTCTTAAACCTGGTGAATAGGAAGATCTGTCAAAGCTTTCAGGCTGTTCCTGCCTCTGTAGATTTCTGTATTCCTACTTCTCTTTTTCACTGTATACTTGCCTCTGTGGATTTCCCTTTGTGGTGTCCTTCTGTCATATATTCTCTTTCCCTAAGTAGTATCACTTTATATATAGATAGATACATGCATATAGATATAGATAGAGTACATATACATGCGTTTTCTGTATACAGAATTAAAAATATATTCTGTATTACTAGAATAGCATAGTTTCTTACATATCATATATTTTATAGCTCTTGAGTCATTTTATTGACTATGCCAAAGCCTTTGACTGTGTGGATCACAGCAAACTGTGGAAAAATCTTAAAGAGATGGGAATACCAGACCACCTGACCTTCCTCTTGAGAAACCTATATGCAGGTCAGGAAACAACAGTTAGAACTGGACATGGAACAGCAAACTGGTTCCAAATAGGAAAAGGAGTACATCAAGGCTGTATATTGTCACCCTGCTTATTTAACTTCTATGCAGAGTACATCATGAGAAACGCTGGGCTGGAAGGAGCACAAGCTGGAATCAAGATTACTGGGAAAAATATCAATAACCTCAGATATGCAGATGACACCACCCTTATGGCAGAAAGTAAAGAACTAAAGAGCCGATTGATGAAAGTGAAAGAGGAGAGTGAAAAAGTTGGCTTAAAGCTCAACATTCAGAAAACAAAGATCATGGCATCCAGTCCCGTCAGTTCATGGGAAATAGATGGGGAAATGGTGGAAACAGTGGCTGACTTTGTTTTTCTGGGCTCCCAAATCACTGCAGATGGTGACTGCAGCCATGAAATTAAAAGATGCTTTTTCCTTGGAAGGAAAGTTATGACCAACCTAGACAGCATATTCAAAAGCAGAGACATTACTTTGTCAATATATGTCCATCTAATCAAGGCTATGGTTTTTCCAGTGGTCATGTATGGATGTGAGAGTTGGACTGTGAAGAAAGCTGAGTACTGAAGAATTGATGCTTTTGAACTGTGGTGTTGGAGAAGACTCTTGAGAGTCCCTTCGACTGCAAGGAGATCCAACTAGTCCATCCTAAAGGAGATCAGTCTTGGATGCTCATTGGTAGGGCTGATGTTGAAGCTGAAACTGCAATACTTTGGCCACCTGATTTGAACAGCTGACTCGTTTGAAAAGACCCTGATGCTGGGAAAGATTGAGGGCAGGAGGAGAAGGGGATGACAGCAGATGAGATGGTTGGATGGCATCACCGACTCAATGGATATGGGTTTGGGTGGACTCCAGGAGTTGGTGGTGGACAGGGAGGCCTGGCAT
Source organism: Bison bison bison (assembly GCF_000754665.1). NCBI lineage: Eukaryota > Metazoa > Chordata > Mammalia > Artiodactyla > Bovidae > Bison > Bison bison. Next base: position 2,990,869 of record NW_011495045.1, on the reverse strand, counting down.
GCTGCGGTTCATGGGGTCGCAAGCAGTAGGACATGGCTGACTGAACTGAATCATTTAAAAATTTTTAAAGATGAATGAAATTGTTTAAGTTTCTAGTTAATTAAAACAATGAACAACAGCAACAAAGAAACAGAATTGTCACCTGTCTAGCATCTAGTTCATTGCATGTGTGCAAGCACTTGCACATATATGTATGATTGTGGTGGTGGGTAAAGATTAAAGGTAGCACAAAGACTTCGAATAGAAAACATATTCTTCATTTCTGTTTAAGAAGAGTGAAATAGGTTATGCCTCAGTCATCCACTGTAGCTCTAAGTAAAGAATAGAAAAATGAAAAAAGATTATATTATAATACTGCAGACTGAAGTATCTTATTTATTCATTATATTAACTCTTTCTTACTAAGAGTTGGTTCTAATGTTTTAGTTGATTTTTCTCCAGAAAGAGAAATAAATATTTCTGTCACCTTCATAAGCTACCTAGAAGTTAACAGATTTTCTGAAATTTTTTATTAATTAATTCCAAAGCAATCTTGAGAAATAACAATCCTGGGAAGTATCACACATCCTGATTTTGAACTGTATTATAAAGCTATAGTAATTAAAGCAGTATGGTATTGGCCTAAAAACACACATAGATAAATGGAACAGAATAGAGAGTCCTGAAATAAATCTGTGGTCAATTAATTTACAACAAATGAGCCAAGAATATAGAATGAAAAAAGACAGTCTCTTCAATAAATAGTGTTCGAAAAACTGGACAGCCACATTCAAAAGAATGAAACTATATCACTATCTTGTACCATGCACAAAAATGAACTCAACATGAATGAAAGTCTTGAATGTAAAAACTGAAACCATACAACCACTGAAAGAAAACATGGGTGGTAAGCTCCTTGATATAGGCTTTGCAGATGATTTCTTGAACCTGACACCAAAAGGAAAAGCAACAAAAGCAAAACTAAACAGCTGGGACTACATCAAACTAAAAAGCTTCTGTACAGCAAAGGCAACTATTAACAGAACAGCCTACTGAATGGGAAAAATATTTGCAAATTGTATATCTGATAGGGAGTTAATATCCAAAATATATAGAGAACTCATACAACTCACTAGCAAAAAAAAAAAAAAAATCCGATTAAAATTGGGCAGAGAATCTAAACAGACATCTCTCCAAAAGAAGATATACAGATGGCCACAAAGCATGTGAAAACATGCTCAATGTCATTGATAATCAGAGAAAGGCAAATTAAAACACTAAAAGTGCTCAACATCACCAATCATTAGGGAAAAATGCAAATCAAAATAATGAGATATCACTTCACACCTGTTAGAAAAGCTGTTATCAAAAAGACTAGAAATAATAAGTGTTGGCAAGGATGTAGAGAAAAATGAACACTTGTACATTGTTACTAGGAATGTAATTTAGTGCAGTCACTATGGAAAACAGTATGGAAATTCTTTAAAATATTAAAAATAGAACTTCTATATGATACACAATTCCATTTCTGGGTAATTTTTCAAAGAAAACCAGAACACTAATTTGAAAAGATATATGCATTACAGTATTAATACAATAGTCAAGACATGGAAATAACTTAAGTGTTCATTAATGGATGAATGGATAAAGAAGATGTGAGATATATATATATATACACATATACATGAATATTACTCAGCCATAAAAAAGAATTAAAATTTTCCATTTGTGACAACCTGAATGGACCTTGAAGGCATTATGCTAAGTGAAATAAGTCAGAGAAAGAAAAATACAATATGACCTCTCTTGTATAAAGAATTTGAAAGACAAAAACAGCTTATAAACAAACAAGCCAAGTTCATAGATACAGAAAACAGACTGGTAGTTGAAGGAAGTTGAAGTGGGACAAAGGCATAAAACTTTTTTTAAAATTTTAAATAATTAGAATAAAAATTTTAAAATAAAATAATAAAATTATTGAGAGGGTAACAGGCAGGAAGGCCAGGGGTCTCCAAATGGAGGAAATAGTGTCTGCAAGTGTCAGACATTTTTATCTCTCTTAAGTGGCAGGAGGAAACAAACTAGCGATATTTTTTCCTTCTCTATACAAATTTAAAAAGAGGTTTCTCTTAAAATACAGCGTTGCCATAATGACACCTGGTTTCACCTGAAGTTAACTATTCTCAAACCTAGAGATAACCAGTTCATTTTTCTTATGGAAATGTTTGTCTTAAGCTATGCTAATGTGCTATGCATTTACCCCAAACTCTGTCTTCAAGTCGGTTCCGCCTCTTGGCTCAGAACCTACCTGACAAACCAGTATGTTATACTCAGATATTGTTCCTCTAATCTATGTAAATGAAATTATTTGTATGATGGTCTGCCCTTCTTCAAGATTCAAGTTAATCATTTTATGGCCCAGGATGAACCATTTGGTGCCAAGATTATCCCAAAATGCATCTTATGGGTGAGGGGCCTGGTGCCATTCTGAGTTTTAAGACATTCCTTTCTTTCATTAACAGACTGCTAGTGACTAAATAACATCCAGCTGAAGACTAGCAGGGGCGTACTCTCTCTGCCCCCTTCTGATGCCTATGTCAGAAGCTTTCTCTATCTCCTTTACACTTTAATAAAACTTTATTACACAAAAGCTTTGACCATCAAGCCTCATCTCTGGCCCTGGATTGAATTCTTCTCTTCCGGGGGCCAAGAATCCCGGCGTCTTTGCGTGATTCAACAACAACCTTTCATTATATTATGGATTTTAGAATATATGACTGGGTTCATTTGCTCTGTCTTTCAATTTTAAAAATAAACATAAGACTGACTGGAAGAGTGTGAATAGGAAGGGTCTTTTTTTCCAGTTATTGGAAATACTTATTATAAAGCCTTGTGAAACATAATCTAAATTATACTTCAATCGGATTTCAACGTTTTCTTTCTGAGGACAGCATCTGGAGAATAATTTGGCTTTATTTACTACAATAAGATGGCTCTTGTGAATTATTTAAAATTACATTTCATAAGTGTTGAAAAGGATAACAAAGTTACCAGCACCTGAAGTTGCTTGTGGTCATCAAGTGAGGGCAATTCATTCTTAAAGGAACCATCCATATCAACTATCAAGATGAGACTATATCTGAATGATATAAATAAATCTTTTCTGGTCTATTTTGGCAAAACCTTCAATAGCTATTTATATAACTGGCTGTCAAAATCCTGTTTTTGGTTGCAAACAGATTGAACCAGATCAGAGGCAGGATAGGAGTCTACATCCCCACATAGACAGCATGTCACTTCCCTATCTCAAAATTCTCAAGGCTTTCCCATTGCTTATGCATAGTGATCAGACTTCTTACCTGTATGATCTGGGCTCCAACCAGCTTCTCTCTCATTTCTCATCTTCTCAAGCTTGTTTTCAACCAGCTTCAAATGTGCCATGCTCTCTTTCTCTCATCCCCCAGTCTTTGATCTAGTTTTTCTTCTTGATGTAATCTCTCTTTATCCCTTCTCTCATCTTGTGCCTGTAGTCTGGCTTAATCGTGTGTCAGTTTAAATGTCACTTCCTTCAGGATGTTTTCTGTCATACCCAAAGTTCATGTCAGTTTTTCCCTAAATGCTCCAACACCCAAAACACCCATTTCCCCTCCACAGCACTTTCACAGAGTTGTGATTGCCATCTCCTTGCCTGCACGTCCTGATGAATGAGAAGCACTGTGATTGTGAAAGAAGTGGATAGGTGGAGTGTTAAGGAAGGCTAAGTAGAGAGGTTTGACCCAAAATACAGTGTATTGGGTAGACACGTTAGTGGTACTAGCTAAGGGCTGCAGGTAACTGTCACTGAGACAAGCAATGCCCACAGGCAGGGGTCTGGCTTTGTGTTTCAAGTACCTCATATGGGAATTAGCATTCAGAACACAGACTCTGATCCTTGGGAAGGTTGCCTAACGTAAGGGAGAAGTCTAGCCCTAGGGGAATCTGTCTGGGTCAAGATATTAAACTAAGATAGGGATCCAACTACCAGAATTGGTGTTTAATACACATGTTGGGCATTCAGAACAAAGTGTGAACACAGCTATGAGGCCTGAAACACAAGGTCAGAATGGAGCTAGAGCAAGACCAGTGATACAGAACTTAGGAATCCTACTTCCTGAAATTGATGAAAATATTTGGCTCTAGAGCCTGGGGAAAGCTATACCTGAAGATGAAAGTGAAAGGATACCATAATCAGAATAATTTGAGGACAAGGACCAAGGAATTCATTACCCCTGTTAGGGAAGTCAATCACCAGGAAAGTCAAACTGACTTGAAGCCAGGCTGCACCTTCACACAGACTATCCCCTGGGCAATCCACTTCAGTGCTAACAAGGGAAGCAAGGCGAGAACAGACTCCCGTCTGCAATGTGCACTATATTTATTATTTCCTCTAAGATTATCTTATTCTAGAAAAAATTTTCAGAAAACTTTCGTCCTTTTCATGCCTGTCTGATGGTGTGCTTGCCAAATGACATTTGTAAGTTGCATTCTATGTCTGATTTGGTCTGAGTCATCACACTTTTAGGAGAGACAGTCCATGGTCAAAGAATTTCAGAGAAGAATTTTTACCATTTGGTCAAGCCTCCAATAAAAAGCTCTCTGGATAAGCCAGAAAGGAATCATTTTAACTGAGATCAGCCAGAAAAGATCTTAGTCTTTAGACAAAATAAGGCCAAGCAACCAAAAATAGTGTCAAATATATAACAGAAATAAGGAATTCATCATGATAACCTTATGGAGAGTTTCGTCCAGAAATCAATACTTCCTAACTTTGTATTTAAGCCCTGGAATTGGATCTAACTCAAACTTCACAAATTTTTCCTTCATGTTGAGATATATATATATATATATATATATATATATATGTATTTTAACATAAAGATAAAGGAAGGGGACTTAATAGTAGTGAGACAATGCATTCTCAGAGACTGGGAGTGTTGAAGAATTACTTGATTTAAGAATTCCAAAAGCATTTTCCAGCCGTGTTGGCAACAGGGTTTTTTTTTTGTTTTTTTTTTTTAAAGCAAGCAGGAAAAGGCTATATAGCGAAAGGGGTCAGTAGTTTGTTTGTTTTGCTTGCAAACACCCTTCATTATTCTGCTGAGGTCTGTAGAAATATCTCCCTATTGCAATAAGCCCTGAACTTTCTTAGAGTAGGGACTGCATTTCACTCACCTCCTTATCTCTTGTGTGACACAGAGAACAGGTATCCAATAAATATCTGTTGAACAATGGAATGAATGAATGAATAAATCAGTTTGCACATGATAATTCCCCAAGAAGCACTGACAGGAAGATATTCCCTTTCCTACATGAGGAGGAAAGGATAAATTGGCTTAGCTGACGTGCTAAAAGCAGAACCACTCAGAAACAGGTCCAGCAAGAGGAACACTGGTCCAAGCAGCTTAGAGAGAAATTAATTAGCTATGAGGGAACTATTCTCTGTGACACCTCCCCAAACACCTTCAGTCTTCTCTTTGCAGTTGCCCTGAATACTTCTCTGCACTTACCATAGCCTTTTCTCATTTGAGACTTAGAAGTATCAGGCCTTTCAGTTCAGTTCAGTTCAGTCTCTCAGTTGTGTCCGACTCTTTGCCACCCCATAAATCGCAGCAGCCAGGCCTCCCTGTCCATCACCAACTCGTGGAGTTCACTCAGACGCATGTCCATTGAGTCAGTGATGCCATCCAGCCATCTCATCCTCTGTCGTCCCCTTCTCCTCCTGCCCCCAATCCCTCCCAGCATCAGAGTCTTTTCCAATGAGTCAACTCTTTGCATGAGGTGGCCAAAGTACTGGAGTTTCAGCTTTAGCATCATTCCTTCCAAAGAAATCCCAGGGCTGATCTCCTTCAGAATGGACTGGTTGGATCTCCTTGCAGTCCAAGGGACGCTCAAGAGTCTTCTCCAACAC
>NW_011495045.1:2982721-2984843 GCF_000754665.1 Bison bison bison | reverse complement strand
GGACGCTCAAGAGTCTTCTCCAACACCACAGTTCAAAAACATCAATTCTTCGGCGCTCAGCCTTCTTCACAGTCCAACTCTCACATCCATACATGACCACTGGAAAAACCATAGTCTTGACTAGACGGATCTTTGTTGGCAAAGTAATGTCTCGGCTTTTGAGTATGCTATCTAGGTTGGACATAACTTTCCTTCCAAGGAGTAAGCGTCTTTTAATTTCATGGCTGCAGTCACCATCTGCAGTGATTTTGGAGTCCCCAAAAATAAAGTCTGGCACTGTTTCCACTGTTTCCCCATCTATTTCCCATGAAGTGATGGGACCAGATGCCATGATCTTCGTTTTCTGAATGTTGAACTTTAAGCCAACTTTTTCACTCTCCACTTTCACTTTCATCAAGAGGCTTTTTAGTTCCTCTTCACTTTCTGCCATAAGGGTGGTATCATCTGCATATTTGAGGTTATTGATATTTTTCCCAGCAGGCCTTTAGAGAGTGTGAAATGAGAACAGAAACAAAAGGCACTTCTTGAGATCAAGCCTGTACCTACAGGTAGCATGCTGCTTTATTTAAACTTGTCTTGTCTAACGCTCAAGTGATCATAAAATAACGGGTATTAGTGCTCTTACCACTAGGCAATAGAGGAAACTGAAGTGTAGACACGGTAGGTAACTTGTCTACAGTTGTACAGCTAACCAATGGGGTTTCTGGTTCCAGAGTCCTCATCTTTAGTCCCCACTGAGAAATATGGATGTTTTCACAATTTTGCCTCATCGTAGAACCATCACCTCATCACTTTTTTGCCAGAAGGGAAAAAATATTTTCTGAACAGACAGCACTTTAGGAAACTCATTTCAGTTGTTTCACTGAACCCTCCTGCTATTCTGAAGGCATGTAAGGTCAAGTGCGTGGGGCAGAGTTAGGGCAAATGGGAAATCAGAGGTGATCTTGAAGCATTTTCAAGCCTTGTAGAGCTGAATTAACAGACGTGTCAATGGGCGGGAAAGCTGAACTTGGAAAGGCAGGGTGCTTGCCAGCTTTCACCTTCCTGTCTTTTCACGGTCACAGACCTCCTTGCAGCCAGGCATTTCTAGCTCCAGTGGCCTCCACGTGTCACAGGGTCTTCATCTGCCTGACCATAATGAGCAATTTGCTCTGATCTATGAATAGAAATAGGGATTTAATTCACTTTAGTAGCATTTCAAGAACGGAGATGCTTAAATAAGCTGTTTGGTGTCCTCTACATTACTACTGAAGGTTAATCACTCCCCAATAAGCGTACTTGAGCTCCAAACTATGTTCTTGAGAAAATAGATTAATTAAACCACAAGAGGCAATTACTTGTAGTATAGTGGGCTTCTAGTTGTAGCAACATTACCAAGTAATATTTTTTTCTAAGTTAACCAGCTCTTAAATTTCTGTTTTCAAGTGAATGTGGTATTTATTAGTTTCTGCTAACTTTGTTTCCTATTGAAAATGGAAAGAGGGTGTCATCTGACTGAAATCTGAAATTGATGTTATGTACTATAACTTATTCTCCCAATAAAACTCTTGCTTCAGAAGTTAGTTTCCACTTAAGTTCTAAATATATAAATATTTCTGATATTTTAGAAATGTGGCTCTAGTACATCCATGTAGATGGAATGCTTCACAGTCACTTAAAATCCTGTATTTATTGACATGAGATAATGTTGATAATATAATGTGAGTGGGAAAATAGAGTTTATGTAGAGAATGAGCATTATTTTCAAAATCTAATTCTGTATGTTCACAGGCATATACATAGGGAAAGCAACTAGAAATATGCTGGATATCTCTGGATGATGGGTTTTAGACAGTTTTAAATTTTTAAACTTTTCTGTATTTTCTCTTTTTTGTGATAGATATATATTATTTTCATGTTTTGTTTATTAATAGTGTGTAGAATATAAGCAGGTCAGGAAGCAACAAGTTAGAACTGGACATGGAACAACAGACTGTTTCCAAATAGGAAAAGGAGTACATCAAGGCTGTATATTGTCACCCTGCTTATTTAACTTATATGCAGAACACATCATGAAAAATGCTGGGCTGGAAGAAGCACAAGCTGGAGTCAAGATTGCCAGGAGAAATATCAATAACCTCAG
>NW_011495045.1:2981379-2982476 GCF_000754665.1 Bison bison bison | reverse complement strand
CTGCAAGGAGATCCAACCAGTCCATCCTAAAGGAGATCAGTCCTGAGTGTTCATTGGAAGGATTGATGTTGAAGCTGAAACTCCAGTACTTTGGCCACCTCATGCGATGAGTTGACTCATTTGAAAAGACCCTGATGCTGGGAGGGATTGGGGGCAGGAGGAGAAGGGGACGACAGAGGATGAGATGGCTGGATGCCATCACCGACTCGATGGACATGAGTTTGGGTAAACTCCGGGAGTTGGTGATGAACAGGGAGGCCTGGTGTGCTGCAATTCATGGGGTCATGAAGAGTCAGACATGACTGAGTGGCTGCACTGAACTGAACTGAGATTATAAGTGTCTTATTTTAAACTGAAACTCTACAGATAGAATTGATATACCCTTTAAATATCTAACCATTTCAGTCCCTCACCAGAGAATAACATTGTTACTAATTTTGATGAATAGCAGAGTAACTCAAAAGTGGCACTATGGACGTTTTGGGCCTTGCACGGTATTCTTGTAACATCTTTGTCCTCTATCCACTAAAGGCCCTTAACATCCACCTCTCAGTTATGACCACCAAAATGTCTCAGCGGACAAAATTCCCCTCTTTTTGAGAACACAGATGTATAGCCTCCAAGTCCTTTTTTCTTAGTATTGGTGCACATACATACTCATATAGAAATATATCGTTAAAATATAAACTATCTTATTCTGAACATATGTATCAGTTCAGTTAGTTCAGTCACTCAGTTGTGTCCAACTCTTTGCAATCACATGAATCACAGCATGCCAGGCCTCCCTGTCCATCACCAACTCCTGGAGTTCACCCAAACTCTGGAAGTTCACTGATGTGCATCGAGTCGGTGATGTCATCCAGCCATCTCATCCTCTGTTGTCCCCTTCTCCTGCTGCCCCCAAATCCCTCCCGGCATCAGGGTCTCTCTCCTCTTTCACTTTCATCAGAGGCTTTTTAGTTCCTCTTCACTTTCTGCCATAAGGGTGGTGTCATCTGCATATCTGAGGTTATTGATATTTCTCCCGGCAATCTTGATTCCAGCTTGTGCTTCTTCCAGTCCAGCGTTTCTCATGATGTACTCTGCATATAAGCTGT
>NW_011495045.1:2980264-2980757 GCF_000754665.1 Bison bison bison | reverse complement strand
CTTGACGTACTCCTTTTCCTATTTGGAACCAGTCTGTTGTTCCATGTCCAATTCTAACTGTTGCTTCCTGACCAGCATACAGATTTCTCAAGAGGCTGGTCAGGTGGTCTGGTATTCCCATCTCTTGAAGAATTTTCCACAGTTTATTGTGATCCACACAGTCAAAGGTTTTGGCATAGTCAATAAAGCAGAAATAAATGTTTTTCTGGAATTCTCTTGCTTTTTCCATGATCCAGCAGATGTTGGCAATTTGATCTCTGGTTCCTCTGCCTTTTCTAAAACCAGCTTGAACATCAGAAAGTTCACAGTTCACGTATTGCTGAAGCCTGGCTTGGAGAATTTTGAGCATTACTTTACCAGCAAGTGAGAGGAGTGCAATTGTGCAGTAGTTTGAGCATTCTTTGGCATTGCCTTTCTTTGGGATTGGAATGAAAACTGACCTTTTCCAGTCCTGTGGCCACTGCTGAGTTTTCCAAATTTGCTGGCATATTGA
>NW_011495045.1:2975991-2979761 GCF_000754665.1 Bison bison bison | reverse complement strand
TTTTTTGGGTGTTAGTTCTAAAAGGTCTTGTAGGTCTTCATAGAACCATTCAACTTCAGCTTCTTCAGCATTACTGGTTGGGGCATAGACTTGGATTACTGTGATATTGAATGGTTTGCCTTGGAAATGAACAGAGATCATTCTGTCGTTTTTGAAATTGCATCCAAGTACTGCATTTTGGACTCTTTTGTTGACCATGATGTCTACTCCATTTCTTCTAAGGGATTCCTGCCCACAGTAGTAGATATAATGGTCATCTGAGTTAAATTCACCCATTCCAGTCCACTGTAGTTTGCTGATTCCTAGAATGCCAATGTTCACTCTTGCCATCTCTTGTTTGACCACTTCCAATTTGCCTTGTTTCATGGACCTGACATTTCAGGTTCCTATGCAATATTGCTCTTTACAGCAACGGACCTTGCTTCTATCACCAGTCACATCCACAACTGGGTGTTGTTTTTGCTTTGGCTCCATCCCTTCATTCTTTCTGGAGTTATGCCAAATACCAAGAATAGGTGACTTATGAAAACAGGAATTTATTTCTCACACATTTGGAGTCTGGGAAGTCCAAGGTCAAAGGTGTCAGCAGATTCAACATCTGGTGAGGGCCTGTTTTCTGATTCTTTTTCCTGTTTCCTCATGTGGTAGAAAGAGCTGGAGAAATCTCTTATAAAATCCATTCATAAGGGCTGCATCCTGATGATCTAATCACCTCCCAAAGGCTTCACTTCCTGATACCAACACATTGGGCGATAGGATTTCAACATATAATTTCTTTGGTATACAAGCATTTAGTCCATGACAGTCTCTAAACTGAATGAACACTAGGAGTTATCTGAATGATCTCCTCCCTACCCTTGGGTAAGGTGAGGCTAATGGCTTACAAATTTCTCCATTTTCCCCTTGACAAAAACTTATGAGAGGTGGTGAAAATGGAGCTACCACTGCCAGAGTCTGGAGACCGTGGGGGTCCCAGCTAGAGAACATTTCAAATGCCCATCACCAAACCTAAGAGGTTAGTTAAAAAGTATGTAACAAACACTAAAATAAAATTTTCAGATCCAAGTGACAAAAAAGCCTCCTAGAAAACAAGAACCCAGTTATAATATCAAACACTGGACCAGAATGGAACTCATCCAATTTCCTCCCTGCCCACATCTGCTACTTCAACAGCGTTCTCCATCTCAGGAAATGATATCACCACACACCCTGTGGTCTAAATCAGAGAAAGAATCTTTTTATGGAATCACTCCCACCTTCACCACCCACACCTAATGACTTTTTTGAAAATATGTCCACTTCTTTCTAGCCCCATCTCCAATGCCTTAATGTGTCCTTCGAATTTCAGCTTTGATAATCCTCCTTGACCCATTCCTTGTGGCTCAGCTGGTAAAGAATCCACCTGCAATGATGGAGACTTGGGTTCAATCCCTGGGTTGAGAAGATCCCTAGAGAAGGAAAAGGCTACCCACTTCAATATTTTGGCCTGGAGAATTTCAGGGACTATACAGTCCATGAGGTCGCAAAGTCAGACATGACTGAGCATCTTACTTTCACTTGACCCTCACATCAGATGTGTGTTCCTTTTACAAGTACCTCTCACTGCCTAATAATGGTAAAGGTTATTCTTATGTATCTGGTATTGATTACAGTGCTTCTAAAACTTTAATGTGCATTTGAATCATTCAGGAGTCTCGTTCAGGTTCAGATTCTGATTCAGTAGGTCTGAGATGGCATGGGAAGTTCTGCATTTCTAAATAAACCCCAGGCAACATTGATATTGCAAACCTTACACACCACAATCTGGGGATCAAGGATCTGTCTTCTCCTCTGAGCTTAACGCTCTCTGAGACTAGGGAGCACATTTATTTTCTGGTTGTGGAATCTCCTGCATCTATGTAAGACAAGCTATTAGTCAGAAAAATCAAAGAATGAAATCCTCTAGGCAGGCAAGGAGGAAAAAGTTGAAACAATTTCTGAATCAGAGTAAGGAGTTGCAAGAAGCTTTTCTTCCATTCTGGTGAAGGGGAACAGGTAATGGTTTGTGCCACAAGCAGGCATATAAAGAGGATGGAATAAAATAGGCTGATTAATTTGACAATGATACAATAAAGTAGCTGATGAAGAGGTGGTTATTGAGTTGCAAATCAAAAGATGGAGGCAAGAAGAAATAATTAGTTCTTTTCCTAATGTGGAGGAAATGGGATTTCAAGGACAGTAAAAGGAAGATGTTGTGGCTGCTACTATTTGAAAGTCTAGAGGTATTTTGAGGGTTAGATGAAGTATGAGATGAAATATTTTGAGTGTTCTAGGTTCAAGTTTCTAGAAGATGTTGAATGATTGTTATGGTAACTTTGCTTGTTAGCATGAAAGACCTTCCCCTCTTCGAATGTCAATATACAGACAAATTATTACACCAAAAAGAAATTAACAACTACGTGTGTGTGTGTGTGTGTGTGTGTGTGAGAGAGAGAGAGAGAGAGAGAGAGAGACTCAGGAAGACTCAGAACATCTTCATAAGCTCAATACTGATAGACATTAAAGATTCCAGGAGGACATACATTGAACCCCCGATATACTAACTCTTTGAGAGGTAGAGAGAAATGCCAGCTAATAAACTTTGCCTTTGGACAAGTCATTTCTGATTTAGACTATAATAAATGTACTATTTCCAGATTTATATCCATGAATCCTTCAAGCCTCATGTCTGTTGATTGGGGAGGTGTGTGTGGGGGGGGTGGTGTCCATGGCTTTTCTCTCTCTCTCTTTCTCCCTCTCTCTCTCCTCTACAGGAGCCCAAGACCCAAATGCCTTTTAGCATAATTGTCCTCCCATCAGGATTGGTCTCATAAATACAAGAGATTTTCCTTCTCAGTACCACCAGTTCTGCCTCAAAATACAGGTGTCCATAATGCATATGATTTGTTTGCAAGTAAAATAATCAGTGACTCTTAAATGTGCTTTTAAAAATAAGCTTCTGTTCCAGAAAATGACACACAAAGAATCTGTCACCCTGATTTTCTTGGCAAAACACTGAAGTGTATGTAGATAGTTCCTGGACTGACCCAAAGGCTGTGTCACGGCTGGCATCACAGTGGTGGGGTGGGGGCAGGGCTTTTGGAGGTCTGCTTAATGAGTAGGATAGAATAGCCACTTAAAACATACATCTGTCAGGACTGGAAAGGATTTCAACTATGATTATTATTTTTCCAGTCTCTCTATATCCCCTTCCCTCCATATCTCTGTTTCCTCTCTGTCTTCTCTCACCTTCTTTCTCACATGGACTCTCACTCTCTTTTCTTCAGTCACTATCTGCTGTTTTTGTTGAGTAACAAAAATAATTTAGGAGTGTTTCAGTTCAGTTCAATTTAGTTCAGTCTCTCAGTCGTGTCCAACTCTGCTACCCCATGAATCGCGGCACGCCATGCCTCCCTGTCCATCACCATCTCCCGGAGTTCACTCAAACTCACGTCCATTGAGTCGGTGATGCCATCCAGCCATCTCATTCTCTGTTGTCCCCTTCTCCTCCTGCCCCCAATCCCTCCCAGCATCAGAGTCTTTTCAAATGAGTCAACTCTTCGCATGAGGTGGCCAAAGTACTAGAGTTTCAGCTTTAGCATCATTTCTTCCAAAGAAATCCCAGGGCTGATCTCCTTTAGAATGGACTGGTTGGATCTCCTTGCAGTCCAAGGGACTCTCAAGAGTCTTCGCCAATACCACAGTTCAAAAGCATCAATTCTTCGGCACTCAGCTTTCTTCATAGTCCAACT
>NW_011495045.1:2941375-2975809 GCF_000754665.1 Bison bison bison | reverse complement strand
AAGGAGTAAGTGTCTTTTAATTTCATGGCTGCAGTCACCATCTGCAGTGATTTTGGAGCCCCCAAAAACAAAGTCTGACACTGTTTCCACTGTTTCCCCATCTATTTCCCATGTAGTGATGGGACCAGATGCCATGATCTTAGTTTTCTGAATGTTGAGCTTTAAGCCAACTGTTTCACTCTCCCCTTTCACTTTCATCAGAGGCTCTTTAGTTCCTCTTCACTTTCTGCCATAAGCGTGGCGTCATCTGCATATTTGAGTGTTTACTTTCTTGCAAGTGAGTAAGAGTTCATGTATCATCATCTCCTTCTCCTCCATTTTGTTTTGTTTTAAATATTATGAGACTAAACAGCACATTCTTGAAATCCCAACAATTTTTTCAAAGAAAAAATCTGTTTAGCTTCCCCATAAGAAAATGAGCAGAAGTCGCTCAGTCGTGTCTGACTTTTTGTGACCTCATGGACTATACAGTCCATGGAATTCTCCAGGCAAGAATAGTGGAGTGGGTAGCCTTCCCTTCTCCAGAGGATCTTCCCAACCCAGGGATCGAACCCAGGTCTCCCAAATTGCAGGTAGATTGTTTACCAGCTGAGCCACAAGGGAAGCTCCATAGTTTGAAAGAAAAGAGAGACTGTTTGCTCTTTTCCTTCTGGTCATCAGCCCTTTAAAGAAGTTGGGATGGGCTAGCAGTTAGAGAAATCACCCGACTTTTATTTTCCTAAAGCCCTCTTGGCAGCCACTCTTCCCAGGAGCCTCTCTGACCCTGCTTTCTATCCCCTTTCACTGTTTTCTTTATGTGTATATCACTCCTGGAAATCTTAGTTTCCACCTCCTACAGGGCTTTTTGATGAAGATGGAAATTACTGAGAGTTCTTTAGAATCAGTTGGTGTGAAAACAATATACAGTGATCAGAAACATCTTAGGAAATAATCAAATTGCAAGTTGAAACACTAGTCAGATACAATGTTGTGCTGTGCTGTGCTTAGTTGCTCAGTCATGTTTGACTCTTTGTGACCCCATGGACTGTAGTCTGCTAGGCTCCTCCATCCATGGGGATTCTCCAAGGCTCAAATACTGGAGTGGGTTGCCATGACATCCTCTCAGACATGACCGACTGGAGATATTTAGGAGAACTGGGAACGTTTTTCAATACATCGTTAAAAGGAAGAAAGGTATTCAAATAGCTCTCCTTATTTTGCTCAACCTGCTAGCTCAAAGCCAATAAATAGTACATACGTATGAAACTCAATTTGATACAGTTGGTGCCATCTTAAAGTTCCTTCCTTATGGAGCTATTATTTTGTAGTTTATCCCTTTTGAAAGAAAGCTCGAGGGTTTCTGTGTATATTAAAGTATATCCAACATGAGGAAACAAAGCACGTATTTGCCTCAAGTCTGTGAGCAAAAGCGATCTTATTTTACAAATTTTGAACTCTAATTTTTTCCACAACATTGCTTTCCTTTGAGCCTTTCAGATATAGTTTCTTAATGACCCGGACAAAACAACAAGGATTAGATCGGATTAAGGAGCAGGATAACAAGGTAGTAGTTTATTACTGTACACAGTCCACTTCTCTCCAAGATGATTTTTAAATCCCAGTCAGAAGTTTTTCATAACAGCAGAAACCATTTCATCTTAATGCATGAGAAGTTTTCAGAATATAATTCATTTTTTCCAAAGTGAGAATTAATGTTTTAAAAGAAATTACATATATATACATATATTGTATATATATGTGCCCCAGTATCAATTGTGACTATGTTGTGATAAATGCACAAAAATTAGCAAATAAAATCAAATTAGTGTTGCTATTTCTGTTACCTCCATAAAAAAAATGAAAGTCTCCATAGCTAACATTTACTGAAAGGTTACTCTGTATCAAGTTCCATGCCAAGGGTTTTTACATATATTATCCCACCTAATATTCAGCATCAGACCTCTGATTCAAAGTTCTGTTAGTGTCTCTATTTAACAAATGAAGAATGAAGTTTCACAAAGTTTAAGTGTCATATTCAATGTCATTCAGCCTTTACAATGCAAGGCCAATGCTTAAACCCTTGTCTGTCCAACTCTAAGCCCATGCTTACTTTCAGCATAAAGATTAAGCTCAAGAATTCTGGAATCACAGTGTCTAGTTTTAAATTTCAGCTCCACATTTCCTAGCTCAAGGTCTAGCTTCAAGGTCTTGAAGATATTTCTTAATCTTTCTCTGCCTCTACTGACTCTTGGTGCCTCATAGCTACTTGTAAAGTTGTTAAAATAATTAAATGAGATAAAATATATAAATCACTTAACAAACTGAATGGCACTTTTTAAGTGCTCAATGCTACTGCTGCTGCTGCTAAGTCATTTCAGTTGTGTCCGACTCTGTGCCAGCCCAGAGACGGCAGCCCACCAGGCTCCACTGTCCCTGGGATTCTCCAGGCAAGAACACTGGAGTGGGTTGCCATTTCCTTCTCCAATGCATGAAAGTGAAAGTGAAAGTGAAGTCACTCAGTCATGTCCGACTCTTAGCAACCCCATGGACTGCAGCCTACCAGGCTGCTCCATCCATGGGATTTTCCAGGCAAGAGTACTGGAGTGGGGTGCCATTGCCTTCTCCGAAGTGCTCAATAAATGCTATTTATTAACCTATTATTGTTCCTATTTTCCCTGTAGTCTAGCTCTTCCAGAAAAACCTTGAAGTTTTTATTGTTTGTTTTGTTTTGTTTTATGTTTACTTCTCTTCTCAGTAGGGCACAATAATGATAATTTAAAAACAAGCTTTAGTTAGGGAGGAAGGATTAACTAACATTCTAACAACAATAACAGACTTCACCAACCATATTTTGATGTCCAGCCTTCCCTACAATGAAGATAGACACTGGTAAAGTTAATCTGGTTTAAACAAACCAATACCACATGTCATCTCCATGCTGTACTGTGAATAGTTTACCTGGCCATGCCCATCAGCAGTTCTGGAGCTGAGAGGTCCTTTCTATGTTGGGGGCTTTGACTGAGTGTTGTCAGTGCCCTGGGATGAGGGTAAATGGAGCAGAACTGAGAGTCTGAGAGAGACTGAAGGAAACAGGAACAGACAGGCAGATAGGGAACTAAAGTTGACTAAGAAACTGTTTCATTTGATCCTAATAATAGCATTTATCTTCCTCCCTCCTCCTCTTTCTCCTTCCCTTCATTTCCTTTTCCTCCCCCATCTCTCAGTTTCTTTTTCTCTCCTCCACTTCCTCCCTCCCTCCCTTCCTTCCTTTATGTTGTTTGAGCTCCTATTTTAATTTATGCTCATTTTGCTATTGAAGAAATTTAGCCTAAAATGAAATAACTTGCTTTAAGTTACATGGTGTATTTGCGACGGAGATTTGTACCATTTTCTTTTTGATTCATAAGCCATTTCTCTTTCTCCTATACTTTTTCTACCTACAAAGAGGACAAAGGGACGTGTAGGAGGGGGAGGCATCTATCCAGGAAGATAGGGTAAGAGCCCGAAGTGCCTCCAGTAATAGCCTGGGGGCCCACCCAGTGTCTTTTTGAGCATATTTGCACTAGCCTATCCTAGAGCTTTGTTTATCCTTACCTTCCACTTCAGGAAAATACTGTATTGACTATGACCTGAGTCTTTTATGACATTTTCTTCTTGTCTGCCAAATAAGAAAAATCTCAGTCATATCTTTATGACCATTGCTGAGGCATTTGAATTTTCTGACAGTAATACTCTGTTGCCTTTTTGAGGGTTGAGATTCTTCCTTCATTGCTAAACTGCACAATTTGCTGCATTTTGCTGGATTTGCAAATTATGAAAATGGGAACAACTTCCTTGGGGACTGATTATACTTTTCAAAAATTTGCATTTTGTATTATTAACTCTCAAGAAGACAAAAAAGACTTTCTTCCTTTAAATGAATACTGCTCTGGGCTTGGTAGGCAAACTTAGGCTGCTAGAATAGTCAAGCCCTTTAAACATTTCCATTACACCTTTTGGACAAGCAAGTATACAGGTTTGAGTTAAAATGTCTTATAAAAGGGAGGGCTTCTAAATGCCCTATTTTTGTCTTGCCTTCCCTTAAAATATATTTTCCCTGTCAGCTTTTCTGAAGATAACAAAAGGTGCTTGTCAAATACCAGCCTCAGTGATGGCTACTTCTGTCTAGTAATAGCTGCAACTATTTTGCACAGATGGTGTTTATGTGTTTGTTTAAAATGCTAAATATTTTTATAATTTGATAAATAAAACATTAGCAAACAGCTTATGGAAAAATCTGTAAGACTGAGTGAGATAATGAAAGATCAATCAGTGATGGATGTATACAGTATACATGATGATTTATCAAATAATCACTTAGAGGCAACGTCAGAAACTGTTGAGAGGGATGCTAGCTTTCCTGTTAGTACTCAAAAGCCTAATAGCCCTCTAAACACTGAAGGGGGAAGCACATCTTAGTTTTGGCCAAGAAAAGGAATGTTTACAAAGCAATTTCTCCTGATTAATGATTTGAAGTACAGAGGTGTTTCTGATTTTTAAAAAATCCAACCAATTTGTCTGTACAATGTCGGAAGGAACAAAGTTTCCTATTTGATTTCGTTGACTTAACACATCCTGGGAATAACAAGTACCCTGCTATTCCCCAAACGTGGAGAAGGCAGATGCATGCAGAATAGTTTCTTAATAGAAGCACTGTCATTTGTTAAAAGAAATGTCTGCTCACATTTCCTTGGGCTCTTTAGGAGTGGGAATAACCAAGCATAACTTCATTTGTTTCTGTGGAACAGCTGCAATGCCATAAACAACCAAGGTAGAAGTAAATATGTTTCTGCTTTTCAACAGGAATGTATTTCTGTTTAGCTCCTTATTTACAAATATATTGCTCCCAAGTTGGGTTTCCTAGGGACATCATTGCTTTTTCCCTTTAACCAGAAAGGAAGAGACCAATAATGATTACACTGAGTCTAAGCACTGCTGTATTGACCCTGCTGGAGAAGCTGCTGATTGCTTGACTTATGTGTACTAAGTGGTCATGAATATTCATCTAGGTCTGTTTTTTTCCAGTGTTTGAATAAGTGCTACACTTTACTAGAGCTACTTATGATAGCTTGTAGGATTCCAGAATAATATATTAAAGAAGCAAAATTTAGGTTCAATGTGAAGAAGATCTATGTAGGTTTGAGGAAAGAAAGTGAAAGTCGCTCAGTGTATCTGACTCTTTGTGACCTCATGGACCTTATGGAATTCTCCAGGCCAGAATACTGGAGGGGGTAGCCTTTCCCTTCTCCACAGGATCTTCCCAACCCAGGGATCGAACTTGGGTCTCCTGCATTGCAGGTGGATTATTTACCAGCTGAGCCACAAGGGAAATCCAAGAATACTGGAGTGGGTAGCCTGTCCCATTTCTAGTGAATCTTCCCAACCCAGGAATTGAACTGGGGTCTCCTGCATTGCAGACAGATTCTTTATCAGCTGAGCTGAGGGAAGCCTGTAGGTTTGAGGAAGTGTATTTCAAGAGGCATGTCTCAATCCTGGGAGAGTAAATCTCCAGGGTAGATTTTAAAACATACTGTGGGCGTGCATGCTAAATCACTTCAGTCATGTCTGACTCTGGACTATAGCCTGCCAGACTCCTCTGTCCGTGTGATTCTCCAGGTAAGAATACTGGAGCGTGTTGCAATGCCCTTCTCCAGGGGATCTTCCCAACTCAGGTACTGAACCCACGTCTCTTATGTCTCCTGCATTGGCAGCATATTCTTTACCCCTTGAGCTGCCTTGGAAGCCCTTAAAACATACTGCATATGAATTAAACCAGAATCTTTGGAGGTGGGGTTATGACAACATATTTTTTAAACTCCTTAGATGAGCTTAATGTATGAGAGCTACTGTTCTGCATGTTCAGGCTCCTAAGCGTGATTTTGCAATCTGTACTAGAATGGATTCCATTTGGAAAGGGACCTGAAGAAGCAATTTAATAAAGAAGACATAGAAATGGCCAATAAATGTTTTGTTTTAAACATATTAAACCTCAATAGTCATCAAAGGCATGCAAAATAAAATAGCAGTGGAATGTCACTTTTTCCTATCATATTAGAAAATTTTTAAAACTGACAATACTGAACAGAGAAATAAAGGACCTAGTGTTTGCCTTGCCAATGTCCATTCATACCTTGACTGTCATGAGCAATCAAATGGCAAGGGGGCCTGACCCTCACTCTTCTCCTAGGTGACTCCCTAAATAGTAGTGTGCATCAGAGTAACAGGAACTCCCAGACTCACTGTTAGCTGTTCCTAGCCCAGCCTGGCCAATCAGAATGGCTTTTTTCAACAGTTGTGGGACTTTCTCCTTTAGTTATAAAAGAAACAGCACATCACCATCAGCCATCTTGTAATTGTGAGGAAATCAGACTGAGGATGAAGTTATCTGGGGAAAAATAGAATGAAGCTGTTACCCCCCTCCCCCACCCCGCCCAGTTACATAAGCCAATAAATCTCGTTTCTGTTTAAGCCACTTTGAGCTAGCTATTATTATCATTATTACTTATAACTGAAAGCATACTGACTGCTTCATCTTATAAGGCTTCAATGAGTACTAACAAACTCAGCAGTTGGAGTTGCAAATTGGAAGCAAAATGTAATATATATCAGAAACCTTAACCTTAAGCTTGTTAACAACCTTAACATTGCTTTACAATCCTACTTCTAAGAGTTTTTCCTCAGGAGATAATGACAGATAATCAAAGACTTTTGTTGAAGAATAGTCAAAACAGATATTTTCAGTAGGTAGAAATTATAAATCACAAAAATAATCAATTTAATAATGCCTGGGCATATTTACATGGAGCAGTTATTTTATGTTTTGACAATATTTACTAATGAACATGAATGATATTAAATGAAAAAATATGTATATCTAAAATATGTATATGTATATATTCGGTTATATATGTATATATATGTATATATTGGGTTATATTTAATCCAATATATAATTATTATGGCTAATGGGGTTATAGGCAACTTTGATTTCTTCTATGGACCTTTCTGTGTTTTCCAAATGTTCTACAATGGAACACCTTAGTTTTATAACCAAGGGAGGAAAAAAAAAAAAAAAGATTCTTAACATATGTGATGATCAAGTCCTCTCCAAACCCTGTATCTTATCTATCTTTCCCAGAGGATATGTTAATCCCAAGAACCACTGTTTAATCATTCTGGGGCCTGGCGGGAGCACTGAGAGCCAAGTCATTTCATGCAGAATTCCCTCTCCCAGGATTTCTAGCCTTCTCCAGATATGCCATGTGAGCACTAGTCTCAGCAGCCCTGGGAGCTGACCTTCATGCTCCTGAGTCATCATGGGCCAGCATCCCAGCTCCAAGTCCTCTGATAGGGTCTGATGAGGAGGAGTGATGGAGAGTGATGGAGAGTGGGATCTGGGAAGCTCACCTGTTCTCACCTGTTCTGCTGACCATTGACAGAACCTCTAAATCATAGAATTTCTCAAAAGATTAAAAGTGATATATTGAAATTGATTGGCAGCAGTAGGAACAGTTTGCCCCCCTATTTTTACCCTCTTTTGCATTATAGCAAACAGGTATTTGAAATCTCTCTTTTGCCAGAATTTAAAGGCCCACTGCCCCTCTATTACTACCTTAAATGAATGAATTCCTTTCTCTAATTCTGTCTGCTTTGAGAAATAAGACAGAAATGGCTTCTCAGAAACAAATCAGAAGGGTTTTCTTCGAGTGCACAGAAGCTGACATCTTCAGAATGTCTGCTTTTAGAGGTGGACAATTGTCATACATGCAGTTGTGCTATGTTTAAGTCTAATGTGGAAAGGAAAAAATAAACAGGAAGGCTCATTTCCAGAAAACAAAGAAAAACATCCCTTATCCCATGAGCTGTAAAGGCTTGGTCAATCAGTGGTCCTGACCTCCAGAGTAGAAGTTGAGCAGGACCTTCTATTTGGCATGGAACAGAGGACTACCCCAAAGTGAAATCATTTACTGGCTCCCAAATTCTCTAACTCTATGTCAGTGAAGACACTGCTATTAAATAAAGCTGGGAAAGGAGAGCGTGATAAGCTTCATGGTGGAGTTTGCTCACAGGTATCAAAAACACTATGGCTAATGCAGAAAGGAGATTATCACACTGAAAAATATCCAAGCAATTAAGATAATCTGTATCCACTGTGATTCAATTCTCAGATCACTGTTTTTAATATTCATAGAAATCACCTGGGAAACTTTTTAAAATGTCAGTTCTTACTCAGTAGGTATGGGGTGAGAGTCTGCATTTCTAACAAGCTCCCAGGTGACACTGCTTGTCCAAGTGCCACACTTTGAATAGCAGGGTCCTGGATCTATGAAATGGATGAGGCTTGGAACTCAGCTGTGGGGCTGCAGAGTCTTCAGGGAATCCATCCAGCTTGATGAGGGCTTATAGACAGCTGGAACTTCCAGGCAGCTGAAGTCATCACTGTGATAGAGGACAGAGAATATGGAAGCTGCACAGAAGCAGGAGTGAGCAGCACAACATACTGTTAGTAATTAAAATGATCATTTTTGGAGTTGGAATCCTTTTATCTTTCAGTACAGTTCAGCTCAGTCACTCAGTCGTGCCTTACTCTTTGCAACCTCATGGACTGCAGCACACGAGGGTTCCCTGTCCATCAGCAACTGCCAGAGCTTGCTTAAACTCATGTTCATCGAGTTGGTGATGCCATCCAACCATCTCATCCTCTGTCGTCCCCTTCTCCTCCTGCCTTCAATCTTTCCCAGCATCAGGGTCTTTCCCAATGAGTCAGTTCTTCGCATCAGGTGGCCAAAGTATTGGAGTTTCAGCTTCATCATCAGTGCTTCCAATGAATATTTAGGACTGATTTCCTTTAGAATTGACTGGCTTGATGTCCTTGCAGCCCAAGGGACTCTCTCAAGAGTCTTCTCCAGCACCACAGTTCAAAATCATCAATTCTTCAGCATTCAGCTTTCTTTATAGTCCAACTCTCACATCCATACATGACTACTGAAAAAACCATAGCTTTGACTAGATGGACCATTGTTGGCAAAGTAATGTCTCTGCTTTTTAATATGCTATCTAGGTCGGTCATAACTTTGCTTTCAAGGAGCAAGTGTGTTTTAATTTCATGGCTGCAGTAACCATCTGCAGTGATTTTGAAGCCCCCCAAAATAAAGTGTGTCACTGTTTCCATTTTTTCCCCATCTATTTGCCATGAAGTGATGGGACTGGATGCCATGATCTTCATTTTTTAATGCTGTTTTGTTTTTTAATTTAAATTTATTTATTTTAATTAGAGGCTAATTACTTTACAATAGCCAACTTTTTCACTCTCCTCTTTCACTTTCATCAAGAAGCTCTTTAGTTCTTCGCTTTCTGCCATAAGGGTGGTGTGATCTGCATATCTGAAGTTATTGATATTTCTCCTGGCAATCTTGATTCTAGCTTGTACTTCATCCAGCCTGGCATTCTCATGATATACTCTGCATATAAGTTAAATAAGCAGGGTGACAATATACGGGCTTGAGGTACTCCTTTCCCAATTTGGAACCAGTCTGTTGTTGCATGTCTGGTTCTAACTGTTGCTTCTTGACCTGCAAACAAATTTCTCAGGAGGCAGGAAGGTGGTCTGGTATTCCCATCTCTTGAAGAACTTTCCAGTTTGTTATGATCCACAGAATCAAAGGCTTTGGCATAGTCAATAAAACAGAAGTAGATATTTTATTGGTATTCTCTTATTTCAATGATCCAACAGATGTTGGCAATTTGATCTCTGGTTCCTTTGCCTTTTCTATGACTAATCTTTCAGTACAGTCATACCTTAGACAGGTTACTGAACACCTCTGAGTCTTAGTTTCCTTATCTGTAAAACGAGATAATGGGGGCGATCCTAAGATGGTGGAGGAATAGGATGGGGAGACCACTTTCTCCCCCACAAATCCATCAAAAGATCATTTGAACGCTGAGCAAATACCACAAAACAACTTCTGAATGCTGGCGGAAGGACACCAGGCATTCAGAAAGGCAGCCGAATGTCTTCAAAAGAAGGTAGGACAAAATATAAAAGATAAAAAGAGAGACAAAAGAGTTAGGGATGGAGACCTGTCCTGGGGAGGGAGTCGTGAAAGAGGAGAAGTTTTCAAACAGCAGGAAGCCCTCTCACCAGCGGGCCTGTGGGGAGTTTTGGAATCTCAGAGGGCAACATAACCAGGAGGAAAAAATAAATAAATAGAACCCACAGATTATGCACCTAACCGCAACTCCCAGCAAAGAAGTAGCCCAGACGCTCGCATCCACCACCAGCAAGTGAGGGCTGAACAGGGAGGTGCGGGCTGCATTGCTTATGGTAAGGACCGGGCCTGAATGCCCTGAGGGCAATCTGAGGGAGCTAACACGAGATAGCAACCCAAACCGTGGGATAGCCAGAGAGAGAGGGGAAAGAAAAGAAAAAAGACGAGAGAGAGAGAGAGAGAGAGAGAGAACTTTCCTGGGAAAAGCTCTAACCTAAGGCACTGCTGGGCCACTCACAGAACAAAGGACTGAGTGAATACCAAAGGAGAGCTAGCCGGCTGTGGACCGGCCCATCCCCCACAGGAGGCAGGGAGGCAGGCGTGCGACAGCCAGAGCCGGAAAGGGGCAAACTCAGCCCCAGAGATGGCATCCTCTACCAAACTGCGAGCAGTCTCCCAGTTGCTAACCAAGTCTTCCTGGGATCCTGGACGGTTGACATCTGCCAGGAGGGTTGCAGCCAGAGATCAGCTCCCCAGAGGAGACACACGGCACACCTGAGATGGTGCTCCCACTGTGCACGACGAGAAACCATGCGGCCAGGACCAGGGAGGAGATAAGATGCACCGCCCACGTGGGGAGAGTGTGCTTGCCAAGCACCTGGTCTCCTGAGCTGCTCTGACCTGGGAAGGGCACAAAACACAGGCCCAACCGAGTTTGTGCCTTTGTGGAGTACCCAAGAACCTGAACCTTAGTGGCTTAGATCTGGGAAGTGCATGCAATCCAGGGCCCTCTTTAGGCAGTTCCCTTGCAGAGCAACCTGGAGCCTGAGCAGTGTAAACCACGAAAGCACACACGCTGTGAGTGGGGACAAACCCAGTGTGGCCCAGACACTCTGAGAACCCCCACACATGCTAGTGATATTTGTTTGCAGTGCTCCTCCCTCTCCACAGCATAAATGAACAGTGAGCCTAAAAAATTGACCACCTTTGCTACCTTGTGTCAGGGCAGTAGTTAGATACTGAAGAGACTTGCAAACAGAGGAAGCCAAAATAAACAAAGAAGAGGGAAATGCTTTGGAAGTGACAGGTGCAACAGATTAAAACCTTGTGGTTAGCATTGACTAGATTGCTGCTGCTGCTGCTGTCATTTCAGTCGTGTCCGACTCTGTGCGACCCCATAGACATCAGCCCACCAGGCTCCCCGGTCTCTGGGATTCTCCAGGCAAGAACACTGGAGTGGGTTGCCATTTCCTTTTCCAAGTGAAAAGTGAAAGTGAAGTCGCTCAGTCATGTCTGACTCTTAGCGACCCCATGGACCACAGCCTACCAG
Source organism: Bison bison bison (assembly GCF_000754665.1). NCBI lineage: Eukaryota > Metazoa > Chordata > Mammalia > Artiodactyla > Bovidae > Bison > Bison bison. The sequence continues at coordinate 2,964,253 of NW_011495045.1, read as the reverse complement.
GCTCCTTCATCCATGGGATTTTCCAGGCAAGAGTACTGGAGTGGGGTGCCATTGCCTTCTCCGATTGACTACATTGGAAGGGACCCATAGTCCTTGAGAAGAAGTTTAACCTGGAACAAGGAACTATCTCAACAGTGTTAGGGAAATTCCTAGATATATTTTACTATTATCATTTTTCAATTTTTTTATTTTTAAGTTCTTTATTACTCCTTTAATTTTCATTTTTAAAACCTACTATTACCTTGCAAAAAAGACCCTATTTTAAAGCAAATTTCGTATATATTTTATATATTTTTATAACTTTTGTGTTTTTTTTTTAATTTTGTATTTTTGAGAGTCTAACCTCTACTCTAGATTTTTTATCTTTGCTTTTTGGTATTTGTTATTAATTATGTACCTTTAAGAATCTAATCTTCAGTACCTATCTTTACTTAGGAGTGTGATTACTGTCTTGATTGCTCTCTCCCCTTTTGACTCTCCTTTTTCTCCCCCAGGTCACCTCTATCTCCTCCCTCCCCCTTCTCTTCTCTACTTAACCCTGTGAATCTCTAGGTGTTTCAGGCTGTGGAGAACACTTATGGAACTGATCACTGGCTAGATTGGTCTGTCTCCTTTTGACTCTCCCTCCTTTCCTCCTGGTCATCTCTATCTCCTTTGTCCCTCTTCTCTTCTCCATGTAACTCCATGAAGCACTCTGAGTGTTCCAGACTGTGGAGAGTAAATAGGGAATTGATTACTGACTAGATTGCTCTCCCCTCTTTTTATTTCCCCTCTTCTCCTCCTGGTCACCTGTATCCTCCCCTCCCTCTTCTCCACATAACTCTGTGAACCTCTCTCAGTGTCCCTCACTGTGTAGAATCTTTTCACTGTTAACCTAGATGCTTTATCATCGGTGCTGTATGGATGGAGAAGTTTAAGACTGAAAACCAGAAGCAGGAGGCTTAAATCCAAAACATGAGAACACCAGAGAACTCCTGACTCCAGGGACCATTAATCGACAAGAGCTCATCCAAAAGCCTCCATACCTACACTGAAACCAAGCTCCACCCAAGAGCCAACACATTCCAGAGCAAGACATACCAAGCTAATTCTCCACCATAAAAAGCAGGAACATAACCCTGAGCACAAAAAGACAGGCGTCCAAAAGTCACACCAAACCCTCAAGACTCACTACTTGACCCTTCATTGCACTTCAGAGAGAAGAGATCCAGCTCCACCCACCAGAACACCGAGGGAAGCTTCCCTAACCAGGAAACCATGAACAGCCACTAGTCCAACTCCACGGTCAGGGAGGACCCTCCACAACAAAGAAGAACCACAAACTTCCACATACAGAAAGGCCACCCCAAACATAGCAACCTAAACAAGATGAAAAGGCAGAGAAATATTCAGCAGGTAAAGGAATATGATAAAAGCCCACCAAACCAAACAAAAGTGGAGGAGATAGGGAGTCTACCTGAAAAATAATTCAGAATAATGATAGTAAATATGATCCAAAATCTTGAAAACAAAATGGAGTTACAGATAAATAGTCTGGAGACAAGGACTGAGAAGATGCAAGAAAAGTTTAACAAGGACCTAGAAGAAATAAAGAGTCCATCAATAATGAATAATGCAATAACTGAGATCAAAGGCACTCTGGAAGAAACCAACAGTAGAATAACTGAGGCAGAAGATAGGGTAAGTGAGGTGGAAGATAGAATGGTGGAAACAAATGAGGCAGAGAGGGGAAAAAAAAAAAAAATGAGGACAACCTCAGAGACCTCTGGGACAATGTTAAACGCCCCAATATTCTAATCATAGGAGTCCCAGAAGAAGAAGACAAAAAGAAAGGCCATGAGAAAATGAGGAGACAATAGTTGAAAACTTCCCTAAAATAGGGAAGGAAATAGCCACCCAAGTCCAAAAAACTCAGAGAGTCCCAAACAGGAAAAACCTAAGGCAAAACACCCCAAGACACATATTAATCAAATTAACGAAGATCAAACACAAAGAAAAAATATTAAAAGCAGCAAGGGAAAAACAACAAATAACTCACAAGGGTATCTCCATAAGGATAACAGCTGATCTTTCAGTAGAAACTCTTCAAGCCAGAAGGGAATGGTAGGACATACTTAAAGTGATGAAAGAGAAAATCCTATAACCCAGATTTTTGTACCCAGCAAGGATCTCATTCAAATATGAAGGAGAAATCAAAAGCTTAACAGACAAGCAAAAACTCAGAGAATTAAGCACCACCAAACCAGTTCTTCAACAAATGCTAAAGGATCTTCCCTAGATAGGAAAAACATAAAAGGTTTATAAACTCAAACCCAAAACAACAAAGTAAATGGCAATCATTATCAATAATTACCTTAAATGTAAATGAGTTGAATGCCCCAACCAAAAGACAAAGACTAGATGAATGGATACAAAAATAAGACTCCTATACATGCTGTCTACAAGACACCCACCTTAAACCTAGTGACACATACAGACTGAAAGTGAAGGGCTGGAAAAAGATATTTTATGCAAATGGAGACCAAAAGAAAGCAGGAGTAGCATTACTCATATCAGATAAAATAGACTTTTTTTTTTTTGGTAGATTCTCTCCTTTTTTTCTTCTATGCATTGATTTTATTTTATTTTTTAACTTTACAATATTGTATTGGTTTTGCCATATATCAACATGAATCCACCACATGTATACACGTGTTCCCCATCCTGAACCCTCCTCCCTCCTCCCTCCCTGTACCATCCCTCTGGTCGTCCCAGTGCACCAGCCCCAAGCATCCAGTATAGTGCATCAAACCTGGACTGGTGACTCGTTTCATATATGATATTATAGATGTTTCAATGCCATTCTCCCAAATCATCCCACCCTCTCCCTCTCCCACAGAGTCCAAAAGACTGTTCTATACATCAGTGTCTCTTTTGCTTTCTCATATACAGGGTTATTGTTACCATCTTTCTAAATTCCATATATATGTGTTAGTATACTGTACTGGTGTTTTTCTTTCAGCACTGTTTATAATAGCCAGGACATGGAAGCAACCTAGATGTCCATCAGCAGATGAATGGATAAGAAAGCTGTGGTACATATACACAATGGGGTATTACTCAGCCATTAAAAAGAATACATTTGAATCAGTTCTAATGAGGTGGATGAAACTAGAGCCTATTATACAGAGTGAAGTAAGCCAGAAAGAAAAACACCAATACAGTATACTAAAATAGACTTTGAAATAAAGGTCGTGAAAAGAGACAAAGAAGGACACTACATAATGATCAAAGGATCAATCCAAGAAGAAGATATACAATTATAAATATATATGTACCCAACATAGGAGCACCACAATATGTAAGGCAAGTGCTAACAAGTATGAAAGAGGAAATCAATAGTAACACAATAATAGAGGGAGACTTTAATACCCCACTCACACCTATGGATAGATCAACTAAACATAAAATTAGCAAGGAAACACGAACTTTAAATGATACAATGGAGCAGCTAGATCTAATTGATATCTATAGGACATTTCACCCTAAAACAATGAATTTCACCTTTTTCTCAAGTGCACACAGAACCTTCTCCAGGATAGATCATATCCTGGGCCATAAATCTAGCCTTGGTAAATTCAAAGAAATTGAAATCATCTCAAGCATCTTTTCTGATCACAATGCAATAAGATTAGATGTTAACCACAGGAAAAAAGCTATTCAAAATACAAACATATGGAGGCTAAATAACACACTTCTGAATAACCAACAAATCACAGAAGAAATCAAAAAAGAAATCAAAATATGCATAGAAATGAAAGAAAATGAAAACACAACAACCCAAAAACTATGGGATACAGTATAACAAGTGCTAAGGGGAAGGTTCATAGCAATACAAACCTACCTAAAGAAACAGGAGAAAAATCAAATAAATAACCTAACTCTACACCTAGAGCAACTAGAAAAAGAAGAAATGAAGCAATAGTAGAAGAAAGACATCATAAAAATTAGGGCAGAAATAAATGCAAAAGAAACAAAGGAGACCATAGCCAAATACAACAAAGCTAAAAGCTGGTTCTTTGAAAATTTAAATAAAATAGACAAACCGTTAACCAGACTCAAGAAAAAAGGGAGAAAACTCAAATCAACAGAATTAGAAATGAAAATGGAGAGATCACAACAGACAACACAGAAATACAAAGAATCATAAGAGATTACTGTCAGCAATTATATGCCAAAAAAAAAAAAAAAAAATGGACAACTTGGAAGAAATTGACAAATTCTTAGAAAAGTATAACTTTCCAAAACTGAACCAGAAAGAAATAGAAAATCTTAACAGACCCATCACAAGCACAGAAATCGAAACTGTAATCAGAAATCTTCCAACAAACAAAAGCCCAGGACAAGATGACTTCACAGATGAATTTTACAAAAAATTTAAAGAAGAGCTAACACCTATCCTATTCTAACTCTTCCACAAAATTGCAGAAGAAGGTAAACTTCCAAACTCAAATGAGGCCACCATCACCCTAATACCAAAACCAGACAAAGAAACCACATAAAAAGAAACCTACAGGCCAATATCACTGATGAACATAGATGCAAAAATCCTTAACAAAATTCTAGCAAATAGAATCTAACAACATATTAAAAAGATCATACATCATGGCCAAGTGGGCTTTATCCCAGGGATGTAAGGATTCTTCAATATTTGCAAATCAGTTGGAGTGATACAGCACATGAAAAAATTGAAAGATAAAAACCATATGATTATCTCAGTAGATGCAGAGAAAGCCTTTGAAAAAATCCATCATCCATTTATGATAAAAACCCTCCAGAAAGCAGCCATAGAAAGAACATGCCTCACCATAATAAAAGCCATATATGATAAACCCACAGCAAACATTATCCTCAATGGTGAAAAATTGAAAGCATTTCCCCTAAAGTCAAGAACAAGACAAGGATGCCCACTCTTACCACTACTATTCAATATAGTCTTGGAAGTTTTAGCCATAGCAATCAGGGAAGAAAAAGGAATAAAAGGAATCCAGATTGGAAAAGAAGTAAAACTTTCACTGTTTGCAGATGACATGATACTCTACATAGAAAACCCTAAAGACGCCAACAGAAAATTACTAGAGCTAATCAGTGAATATAGTAACGTTGCAGGATATAAAATTAACACACAGAAATCCCTTGCATTTGTATACACTAACAATGAGAAAACAGAAAGAGAAATTAAGGAAACAATTCCATTCACCATTGCAATGAAAAGAATAAAATACTTAGGAATATATCTACCTAAAGAAACAAAAGACTTATATGTAGAAAACTATAAAACACTGGTGAAAGAAATCGAAGATGACACAAATAGATGGAGAAATATACCATGTTCATGGATCAGAAGAATCAATGTAGTGAAAATGAGTATACTATCCAAAGGAATCTATAGATTCAATGCAATCTCTATCAAGCTACCAATGGTATTTTTCACAGAGCTAGAACAAATAATTTCACAATTTGTATGGAACTACAAAAAAACCTTGAATAGCCAAAGCAATCTTGAGAAAGAAGAACATAACTGGAGGAATCAACCTGTCTGACTTCAGGCTATGCTACAAAGCAGCAGTCATCAAGACAGTATGGTAGTGGCACAAAGACAATAGATCAATGGAACAAAATAGAAAGCCCAGAGATAAATCCACACACCTATGGACACCTTATCTTCGACAAAGAAGGCAAGAATATACAATGGAGAAAAGACAATCTTTTTAACAAGTGGTGCTAGGAAAACTGGTCAACCACTTGTAAAAGAATGAAACTAGAACACTTTATAACACCATACAAAAAAATAAACTCAAAATGGATTAAAGATATAAATGTAAGACCAGAAACTATATAACTCATAGAGGGAAACATAGGCAAAACACTCTCGGACGTAAGTCATAGCAGGATCCTCTATGACCCACCTCCCAGAGTAATGGAAATAAAAGAAAAAATAAACAAATGGGACCTAATTAAACTTAAAAGCTTCTGCACAATAAAGGAAACTATAAGCAAGGTGAAAAGACAGCCTTCAGAATGGGAGAAAATAATAGCAAATGAAGCAACTGACAAAGAATTAATCTCAAAAATATACAAGCAACTCCTGCAGCTCAATTCCAGAAAAATAAGTGACCCAATTAAAAAATGGGCCAAATAACTAAACAGACATTTCTCCAAGGAAGACATACAGAGGGCTAACAAACACATGAAAAGATACTCAACATTACTCAATATCAGAGAAACGCAAATCAAAACCACAATGAAGTACCATCTCACGCTGGTCAGAATGGTTGTTATCAAAATGTTTTCAAACAATAAATTCTGGAGAGGGTGTGAAGAAAAAGGAACCCTCTTACACTGTTGGTGGGAATGCAAACTAGTACAGCCACTATGGAGAACAGTGTGGAGATTCCTTAAAAAACTGGAAATAGAACTGCCATACAACACAGCAATCCCATTGCTGAGCGTATACACCAAGGAAACCAGAATTGAAAGACACACCAATGTTCATCTCAGCAATGTTTACAATAGCCAGGACATGGAAACAACTTAGATGTCCATTAGCAGATGAATGGATAAGAAAGCCGTGGTACATATACACAATGGAATATTACTCCTATTAGAAAGAATGAATTTGAATGAGTTCTAATGAGGTGGATGAAACTGGAGTCTATTATACAGAGTGAAGTAAGTCAGAAAGAAAACACCAATACAGTATATTTTTGCATATATATGGAATTTAGCAAGATGGTAAATTTAGTAAGACCCTATATGCAAGACAGCGAAAGAGACACGGATGTAAAGAACAAACTCTTGGACTCTGTGGGAGAAGGCGAGGGTGGGATGATTTGAGAGAATAGCATTGAAACATATATATTATCATATGTGAAATAGATCGCCAGTCCAGGATCAATGCATGAGACATGGTGCTCAGGGCTGGTGCACTGGGATGAACCTGAGGGATGGGGTGGGGAGGAAGGTGAGAGGGAGGTTCAGGGTGGGGAACATGTCTACACCAATGGCTGATTCATGTGAATGTATGGCAAAAACCACCACACTATTGTAAAGTAATTAACCGCCAATTAAAATTAAAAAAAAAAAAAAGAAAAAAGAAAAGAGAGATAAGGACTCTGAGAGTTTTGTGGGAGATAATATGCGAAATACTTGATGTGTTAAATACAAAGCTGTGGTGAAAACATAGCAGCTGTTAATGAGATTATTATCTTCATGATTATGACTGTGTAAGGGGCATGGTTATTTATAAATTAATGTGTGTTAGTCACTCAGTTGTGTCTGACTCTTTGTGACCCCATGGGCTGTATCCCACCAGGATTCTCTGTCCGTGGAATTATTAATTAACACAGATATTGTAAAAACGAGGCTTCTAGGGTTATATATAAGGTGGCACCACTAGAAACACATCTCCATACTCTCCTTGATCTAAAATGTCAGTAGTCACCTTTTAGATCCAAAGTGCCTCTATGTCTTGAGTCCTCTTGTTGTCTTCAAAGTTATAACCATTATGCTTTTATTGGAAGAGTGTGATAGCCTATGGAGACAATCTGTACATAAAAGAGTAGGAAATATCTGCCCCAGAGAGAGGAGCCAGTAGTATTTCTAAAGGTGCCCACAGAACATTGGTCCTACTCTAAGACAACCATTTTTGTAATGAGATTTGAGTGAAGGGTATGTAGTGGGAGTGGGGGATTGAGGGTAATCCTCAATCATCATTCACTGAAATCCTACAACATTTGGGTACTTTACATACTGGCATACTTTATCCAATTTAATATGGCAATTCTATGGGATAAGTAGAAATGAGATAACTAAAAATTTGGGAATGGAGATGCCAGAAAATTTCCAGGTTCTCACAGCCCAAAGTAATGGACTTGAGACTGAAATATAAATTTTTATGAATTACCTTTTACTTTAAGACCTTCCTGACTTCAAATGCCTCCTGCCTAGTATCTGGCACTCTCATTATTTGAGCCACTGCTTAAAGTCCTTTTGAAAACAAGTACTCTTAGTTGACTATGAAGGGTTCTGTGTTTGCCAGATAGTGTCATTCAGACCAGAGCTGAATAAATGAGAGAACATCATAGCTTGGAGGGTACAAATAGCAGTGGGGATAGTTGAACTTGATCTGAGGAAAGTTCTACTGCTGTCAAAGAAAGGTAAGGGGTAGAAAAGAAAACTTTGAAGAGTCTGAGGGCAGCAGATGCCCCCAGATGGGGTAATGACATCCATATAGAGCCAAGAGAGGGAGCCAAGAATACCAGATGAACTCCCAATTTCTCCTAGCTTCTTCCTGACCAAGCCATGCCAATACCTTGGGGCCCAGTCCTCAGAGCTTCTCTCATCCCTAGAATTCTGGGACTCACTCAGAATCTTGGGGATCTTAAGGTCAGACTATACCATCAGCTCCAAAGGGAATTAAGTGAGCCTCAAACTCCAAAAATTTAATCAGAACACAAAAGATACTAGGACTTGGCTCCACTAGCTTTTAACTGGAATGGCTGTATTGGGACAATAAAAAGTAATCAGGGAAGTCAGGTTTCAGAGAGAGAAAAATAAAGCATATATGCAGAGAGAAGCAAAAATGAAAGGCGTGTGACTCTGAGGACTGATGTGGAGACCAGCTAACAAGTAGTCAGGCTGCTGGGCTCTTGTGCAGTCTCTGGTTCTAGCCACCTGTGAGGCTGGCAATCCTGCCTGCTATGAAAGGCATCTTGTTTCTTACCAGTTAGTGCCTCATTGGTTTTAGAGTAACTTTCAGTGGACCTCTGTTACTGGTGACTAAGCAATTCTGAACCAAGGTAACCATAATCTCATTTGGCCAAATTTGGCTTAAAACTCAACATTCAAAAAATGAAGATCATGGCATTCTGTCCCATCACTTCATGGCAAATATATGGGGAAACACTGAAAATAGTGACAGACTTTATTATTTGGCCTCCAAAATCACTGCAGATGGTGGCTGCAACCATGAAATTAAAAGACGCTTGCTCCTTGGAAGAAAAGCTATGATCAAACTAGACAGTGTATTATAAAGCAGAGACATGACTTTACTGACAAAGGTCCATACAGTCAAAGCTATGGTTTTTCCAGTTGTCACATATGGATGTGAGAGTTGGACCATAAAGATGGTTGAGTGCCAAAGAATTGATGCTGTGGTGTTGGAGAAGATTCTTGAGAGTCCCTTGGACTGCAAGGAGATCCAACCAGTCCATTCTAAAGGAGATCAGCCCTGGGTGTTCTTTGGAAGGAGTGATGCTAAAGCTGAAACTCCAGTACTTTGGCCACCTCATGCGAAGAGTTGACTCATTGGAAAAGACTCTGATGCTGGGAGCGATTGGGAGCAGGAGGAAAAGGGATCTACAGAGGATGAGATGGCTGGACGGCATCACCGACTTGATGTATGTGAATTTGAGTGAACTCCGGGAGATGGTGATGGACAGGGAGGCCTGGCGTGCTGCAATTCATGGGGTCGCAAAGAGTCGGACACGACTGAGCAACTTTCACTATACTATACAACTCTGACTTTTCGAGCAAATTAACCCTAGTTTCCTTATCTGTAAAAAATATGTGATCACCCCTACTTCACATAGCTATGGTGAGATATAAGAAGAGATTGTTTATGAAGGTGCCTGGCCTATACATTGTCAGTCCCTTTCTCTTCTTCTCTCTACAAATGACACTAAGCCCTAGGGATGTACTGAGTTCATCATATTCCTCTTAGACCTTCTATGGAGCTTGGAATACAGAAGGTGCTCTCTGAGTATATACTGAATGAATCAAAATTGTTGGGCACTAATTCTTTCAGCTGCAGACTGAAGGGAAAAAATACACAGTGTTGATTTCATCATTTACCAGCTAAATTAGCAGCTTTTTCTTATAATATTTTTTCTTCATGTTAAATTAACATATAAACTGATAGAGATGTCCCCATTTTAGACATAGTCAGGGTATTCTCCCAAGTTGAAGCCTGAGACACAGTAGAGTGGCCCTTACTCAGCTGGTTTCTAGTCCTGACCCTGTTTAACTCATAACTGGTGATCTCAGTTATGTCATTTTAGTCTCTGTTTGAAGTTATCAACTGATAAAATGTACACATTAAATTAAATCATCTTCCAAGTTGATATTAGCCCTATATTTTGAAATACTTCCAAGCATAATATTTATATTAAATATGAAGGCTTAAATGATCAGAATTTTATAATTTGGCCACCAAACTATGGTAGCTCAGTGTTAAAGAATCTACTCGCCAATGTACAAAATATAGGAGATGTGTTTGATCCCTGAGTTGGGAAGATCCCCTGGAAGAGGAAATGGCAACCCTCACCAGTATCCTTGCCTGAAAAATCTCATGGACAGAGGAGAGTGACAGGCTACAGTCTATAGGGTCACAAAGAGTCAGACAGTACTGAGTGACTGAGGACAGCACATAAAGCACACAGAATAAATTATTATATTAATTATTAAACTGATAATGTTCTTGTAAGAGTAAATCAACCAGGAATATTACTATTGAATTTTGACTTTGGTTGACAATTTTCAGGCTCGTGATTTTACAATTTAAGTCAAACTATTCTAATTGATATCTTGGTTAGATTAAGGAAAATTTTCTTTTGAAAGGATCCAAACACTGGCAACATTTAATCTCTTTTAAAGGAGCACCACAATATAGCTGCCTACAAGGTTAGTCTATGTCTACACTGGGCATGTAGATTTTATTCCTCCAATAAAGATAAGGAAGTTATGCAGATTGTGGGGATATAATATTTTTATCTTCTTAAAAATAAACACACAAAAAACTAATACCATACTCTCTAACTTCAGCTCCATTTCTCTGACTGGTTTAAAGACAACTCATTCAAAGAGTTGTGTATACATCCTGTATCCAATGTCTCAACCCTCATTCTCTCTCAAAGTCAAACTAGTCAGGCTTTCTTCCCCATCACCCCACATTTAAAACTTTCCCTATCAAGTCACCAATGACTACTGTGATGCTGAGTGCACTGATCAGTTCTCAGAACTCACTCACCTTGATCCACTGCGGTATTAGGTACAACTGATGACTCCTTCTGTAACCTCTTTTGCTTGGCTTCCAGCACATCACAAAGTCCTAGTTTTCCTCCTGCCTCACTGACCTCTCTTTCTTAAAATCGTTTGCTAGTTCCTTCTCTTATTCACAGCCTCTAAATACTGTGATCCTCCAGGACTCTCTTTTGTATTTAAACTTATTTCATTGGTGATCTCATCCAGTCTCCTGACTTCAAATACCATATACATGCTGAGACTCAAAAGTGAATGTGTACAGAACAGATCTCTCCCTCTAACTTCTGGTCTCCTACACTCATCATACTTGAATGTTCAACAAATATCTCAAATATAACATGTCCAAAACTTGATCTTACTTCAGAACTTGCTTCTCTTACAGCCTTCCCCATCTCAGTTAATGGCAAACAGACAGGTCAAAATCATAATCTTTTATTTTTCCCTTTCTTTCCTATCAAAAATCTCATTCACTAGCAAATCATTCTGACTTTTTCTTCAAAGTATATTCAGATTCTGACCTCTTCTCATTACTATCTACCACTACCATCCTGGGCTGAGCCACATGATTTCTCATTTGGATTATGAAAACCAAGTCCTAATTGTTCTCTTTAACTTTTCCCTTCATCCCCCAGAGAATATACTCAATATAGAAGCTTAAGTTATCCCATTGAAATGTAAGACAGATCATGCTTTAAAGTTTCAGTGATTCTCCATGCCACTAAGAGTTAAAGCCAACATACTTAGAAAAATATGAAAACTCTACTCAGTCTGTCCCCTAATTATCTCACTAATCTCATATTATTCCCCTCATTTACTCCATTCCAGCCACTTTGGCCTCCCTGATATTTCTTAACTGGTTCAAGTGTAGTCCTGCTTCAGGGAATTTGTACATGCTGTTCACCAAACGTGGAATTTTCTCCTTCCTCATATTTCTGTGGCTTGAGCCCTCATCTTTTTCACATTTTGGCTTGATCGCCCTCTTTGGAGTGAGGCCTTTTCTAACCAACCTATTTAAAAATACAAGTTCTTATCTACCCCCCACCTCACAATACTCCTTACCTTCCTTCTCTGTTTTAATTTTTCCCATAGAACTTTCCCTATCTAATGTACTGTATGATTGACTTATTTATTTGCTTACTGTTGATTTCCTCCTACTGGAATATAAGCTTCAGGAGTATAATGATTTTTGTGTCAGTTTTGCTCATTGCTACAGTTCTCAGATCCTGTCATGGTACCCGGCATAGAGCAGGTGCTAAATAAATGTGTTAAATAAAGCAATATTTATGTGGCGATGTAGAGATTTTGCCTAATAGTGTATAATGAGACATATTAGTGTATGTGTATAACATAATAGTGTATAATGAGACTCTTTTTCTGATAGTTTCAAGTGCAAAATAAACATTTTTTGTTTTTGTTATGAGCTCTTCAGAATCCCACACAGTGGCAGAGATATCTCTTTTCTGCAAGAGTAGGCCACAATGATCTCAACACAATTTCAGGTCATTTCACAGTAACTTCTTCAAATAACAGGTAATTTGTTTCCTTAAATTAGATCATGTCATTACCTCCTACTCCAGTCACTGAAGGTCAAAATCTCCAGTTCTGTTTCAGCTCCAGGCACTTTAAGCTACTGCTCTTGTCGTGCCCTGGGACATATTTGCTACCAATAGTAGAAAGAAACAGGCATAAGGGGGTTTGTTCCACTTAGTCATCTTTTAAGATTTGGTTCAAAGTTGACTTTTTCTCTGAAGTTTTTCAGGAACCCACCTTTCCTCTCATAAATAAATTAGGAATCTTTCTCTCATTTTTCCTGTCCCGATAATATTCATATTAGAACACCTGAAATATGTCATCGTACTACACATTTGTTTTCAAGTCTATCTCTTCTATTAGAATGTAAGTTCTGATGTTCAAAACTCTGTCTTTGCAACTCCAATATCTAGATAGGCTTTAGTGTATAGTAGACTCTCCTGAAATATTCTGAATCAAATGAGTGAATAGAACTGAACAGGTCAATTACCAGCGACCAACTGATTGTTGCTTGCCAGGGTCACAGTCATGGAAAGAACACCATGAGGTAAATTGGAGATGTTGTTGTAAGTATTGCTGTCCTCACCACCATCACATCATCATCATCATCACCAAACAACTGCATAATTGTTTGAACCAGGTACTATGTGAGGCTATGGTACATCTGCATGAGGACCTTAACAGTCAAACTGAAGAGGTAAGCTTTAGCATAAAAGGTAAATGACAATAAAAGATAGCATAGAATAAATGTCCAGGAAGTTAAATAAACAAAAGAATACTAGACTAGAGTGATCAAGGAGGGCTTTATGGGAGACAAGGGTGTTAAATTGTGTTGTGAAAGACAAGTGACTGAGCTGCTTATACAGAAGGAATGCATCTCAGGCAGGCTTGACTAGGGTACAGACTAGGTATCTCCACTCTGTGGTTAGGCACATTAGAAATGAAGTTACAAAAAAATGGGGATGTTTTTGTTAGATTAAAATTCTAACAAATTCTTCTTCTTCTAAAATTCTTCATTATCAAAGAACATGAATTCTTGATTTAGAAAATAAATGAGAAATGATGAAAAATGCAGAAGCAAAAGAACTAGAGTTTCAGTTCAAGATTTTTCATGTTTGAGATTTTGATCTTGAGAATATGTCTGTTTCTTTAAGATCTTCTTTGTGCAATGCAGAACTATACATGTCTATGCAGATTATATAAATGTGTGTGGTAAGTAAAGCAGATCGTGAGAAAGTGAATGCTTTAAAAATGCTAAGCGCAATTTATCTATAGACTTTTTCTAAAGATTAAGTAAGATTACATAGTCAAGATATTTGTTAGCAATAATAAGCGGCCTGCCTTCCTACAAACTCCAGCTACTGTTAGCTTTAAATGACTCACATGATTATAACCAAAATAGACATTTCTACAATGCTGCTGGGATCATATAACCATAGCTAAGATTCAGAGTATTTATTTCATGCTAATTATATTGCCAACAAAGGTCTGTCTAATCAAGGCTATGGTTTTTCCTGTGGTCATGTATAGATGTGAGAGTTGGACTGTGAAGGTTGAGCGCCGAAGAATTGATGCTTTTGAACTGTGATGTTGGAGAAGACTCTTGAGAGTCCCTTGGACTGCAAGGAGATCCAACCAGTCCGTTCTGAAGGAGATCAGCCCTGGGATTTCTTTGGAAGGAGTGATGCTAAAGCTGAAACTCCAGTACTTTGGCCACCTCATGCAAAGAGTTGACTCATTGGAAAAGACTCTGATGCTGGGAGGGACTGGGGGCAAGAGGAGACGGGGACGACAGAGGATGAGATGGCTGGATGGCATCACTGACTCAATGCACGTGAGTCTGAGTAAACTCCGGGAGTTGGTGATGGACAGGGAGGCCTGGCGTGCTGAGATTCATGGGGTCGCAAAGAGTCGGACACGACTGAGCGACTGAACTGAAATATATACCTAAGCACTTTATGTGGTCATTTCACTTAATCCTCTCGTATTTATTATAATTAGTATCTAAGAAAGGGAAACTGAGGCTCAAGTGGTATAAGCCTGACATACTGTTCCCAAAGCCATCCTCCAATAAATAAAGTCATAACTCCTAATACAAATTATAGGGTTTTCACTTTGATATCAACAAGCCTAGCAAAGAAAAAACAAACAAACAACTCTTCTGCTGGAAGAAAAATCACATAACAAACACACTAAAAACAAAAACACAATGTTATTTTTGAGCAGTAGGTAAGAGTTTTTACAGTTAAAATACAGGTAAAATCAAAACCTAAAGAAAGGTTGCTTGTCATGGGCTCACTACATCACCATCCAAATATGAACTTAGCTCTACTTTGTATAAGAAATTATGATTAGAGAGAAAGGACAAATGAGATGTCATAAGAGAATAATTCCAGAATTTTTACTTTAGTAAAATAAACCCTCTAATATTACCAGCAAAGAATGGGTAAAGAATGGTAACAACTCAAAAGAATTTGCCACAGTTTATTCTTTGGTGTCAAGTGTGCTATTGGACATGCAGTTTTAATAGCTTGAAGATTCCTTAAAATCATGAATAAATTATATATCAAAAATGCTCCTCTGCTCCTAAGTGTGAAGTGAATCTCTAAAAATGATAGAGATAAATTTATTTGATTATTCATGGCCTTCTTTAGAATTGTACCTGTTTCTTTCATGAGAGATATTAGCAGCTCTTTGAAAAGAAATATGACTCAGTTTACTTGTGTTTATTAATCTCAGCATCTAACACCTAGCCTGATACTTAACCAAATTTTAATAGAAGCTTGATGAATAAAAGGAAGAGAGAGATTTATTTTTGGCAATGAAGACAGCCTTTATCTCCTAGCCTGACAATGTCTTATCAAAACTACATATCAGAAAACTCACTCTGATTTGGTCTTTAAATTTAGGAAGAGGCCTTTTAAACTTAATTCCATCATTTTCTAATTTGCTGTCAGGGATGGAGTTTTATTTTAATTCATAGACTCTCAGGCAATAAATTAAAGCTATAACATAGTAAAGTTTGAATCTGCAGAGTTGTGTTCAAAAATTTGAGAAAAGAGTTTTGGGTTTTCTTTTTCTTTTTAATTTTTTAAATTTTAATTAAAGGATGATTACTTACAATATTGTGATCATTTCTGTCAAACATCAACATGAATTGGCCAGAAGTATACATATGTCCCCTCCCTCTTGAAACCCCTCCCACTTCCTTCCCCACCTCACCCCTCTAGATTGTCACAGAGCACTGGATTTGGGTTCCCTGCATCATACAGCAAATTCCCACTAGCTATCTATTTTATCTATTATCTAGTAATGTATATGTTTCAATGTTATTCTCTCAAATTGTCCCACACTCTTCTTCCCCCAATGTGTCCAAAAGTCTGTTCTTTATGTCTGTCTCTCCTTTGCTGTCATGCAAGTAAGATCATCAGTACCACCTTTCTATATTCCATATATATGCTTAAGTATATGACATTTGTCGTTCTCTTCGTGACTTGCTTCAGTCTGTATAATACGTTATAGGTTGATCTGCCTCATTAGAACTGATTCAAATGTGTTCCTTTTTATAGCTTATTAATACTCCATTGTGTATATATACCATAACTTCCTTATCCATTCATCTGTCAATGTCCATCTAGGTTACTTCCATGTCCTAGCTATTGTAAGTAGTGCTGGGATGAGCATTGGAGTACATGTGTCTTTTTCAATTATGGTTTCCTGAGGGTATATGCCTAGTAGTGGGATTTCTGGGTCATATGATAGTTTTATCACTAGTTTTTAAATAAATCTCCATGCCATTCTCTATAGTGACTGTATCAATTTGCATTCCCATCAACAGTGCAAGAGGGTTCCTTTTTCTCCATACCCTCTCCAATGTTTATTGTTTTAGATTTTTGATGATGGCCATTCTGACCAATGTGAGATGATACTTCATTGTAATTTTGATTTCCATTTCACTAATTTTCTTGGGCTCCAAAATCACTGCACGTGGTGTTGGCAGCCATGAAATTAAAAGACACTTGCTCCTTGGAAGAAAAACTATACCAAACCTAGACAGCATATTTAAAAGCAGAAACATTACTTGACCAACAAAGATCTGTCTAGTCAAAGCTGTGTTTTTTCCAGTAGTCGTGTATGGATGTGAGAGTTGGACCGTAAAGAAAGCTCAGTGCCAAAGAACTGATGCTCTTGAACTATGGAGTTGGAAAAGACTCTTTGAGAGTCGCTTGGACCGCAAGGAAATCCAACCAGTCCCTCCCTAAAGGGAAATAAGCCCTGAATATTCTTTGGAAGGACTGATGTTGAAGCTGAAACTCCAATACTTTGGCCACCTGATGAGAAAAACTGACTCCTTAGAAAAGACTCTGATGGGGGTAAAGATTGAAGGCAGGAGGAGATGGGGATGACAGAGGATGAGATGGTTGGATGGCATCACCAACTCAATAGACATAGTTTGAGCAAGCTCTGGGAGTTGGTGGGATGGACAGGGAAGCCTTGTATGCTGCAGTCCAAGGGGTCATAAAGAGTTGGACACGACTGAGTGACTGAACTGAATTGAACTGAATAATCAGTGATGTTGAGCATATTTTCATTTTATTAGCCAACTGTATGTTTTCTTTAGAGAAATCTCTGCTTAGGTCTTCTATCCACTTTTTGATTGGGCAGAAAGTATTCTGGTATTGAGCTACACAAGCTGTTTGTATATTTTGGAGATTAATTCTTTGTCAGTCATTTCATTAGCCATTATTTTCTCCCATTCTGAGGGTTGCCTTTTCGCCTTGTGTGTAGTTGCCCTCATTGTGCAAAAGGTTTTAAGTTTAATTAGGTTCCATTTTTGGTTTTGTTTCTTTTTCTCTAGAAGATGGATCATAGAGGAACTTATTGTGATTTATGTCAGACAGTGAGTGTTCTGCCTATGTTTTCCTCGATGAGTTTTATAGTTTCTGGTCTTATGCTTAGGTCTTTAATCCATTTTGAATTTATTTTTGTGTATGGTGTTAGGAATTGTTCTAATATTGTTCTTATACACTTAGCTGACCAATTTATCCAGAACTATTTGTTCAAGAGACTGTCTTTCCTCCACTGTATATTTTTGCCTCCTTTGTCAAATATAAGGTGCCCATACATGCATGATCTTTATGATTTCTTTCCTCCTACTAACTTTGTTTGTTTGTTTGTTTTGTTGTTCTTCTTCTTTTTCTAGTTGCCTTAGATGTATGGTTAGGTTATTTATTTGATTTTTTTCTTGACGTAGGCTTGCGTTGCTATAAGCTTCCCTCTTTGCACTGCTTTTACTGCGTCTCATAGGTTTTGAGTTGTCTTGTTTTTATTGTCATTTGTTTCTAGGCATATTTTGATTTCTTTTCTTTATTTCTTCAGTGATCTGTTGGTTATTCAGAAGTGTGTTGTTTAGCTTCCATGTGTTTGTGGTTTTTTTATAGTTTTTTTTTTTTTCCCCCATTGTGATCAGAAAAGATTCTTGAAGTGATTTCAATATCTCTAAATTTACCATGGCTTGATTTGTGGCCCAAAATGTGATATATCCTGGAGAATCTTTAATGTGCACTTGAGAAAAAATTAAATATATTGCTTTTGGATGAAATGTCCTATAGATATCAGTGAGACCCAACTGGTCCATATATCATTTTAAACTTGTGTTTCCTTATTAATTTTCTGTCTGGATGATCTGTCTATTGGTGTGAGTGGAATATTAACGTCCTCCGCTATTATTGTGATACTGTCAATTTCCCCTTTAATAGTTGTTAGCATTTGCCTTATGTATTTGAGGTGCTCGTATATTAGGTGCATGCATATTTATAATTGTTATATCTTTTTCTTGGATTAATACCTTGATCAGTATGCAGTGTCCTTCTTTGTCTCTTGTAACAGTCTTTATTTTAAAGTCTATTTTATCTGATACAGTATTGCTGCTCCCTCTTTCTTTTGATTTCCATTTACATGGAATATCTTTTTCCAACCCCTCCCTTTCAATCTCTATGTGTCACTAGGTTTGAGGTGGGTCTCTTGTTGTTCAGTCACTTAGTCGTGTCCAACTCCTTGTGACCCCCTGGACTGCAGCAGACCAGGCTCCCCTGTCCTTCACCATCTCCTGCAGCCTGCTCAAACTCATGTATATCAAGTCGATGATACCATCCAACCATCTCATCCTCTGTCATCACTGTCTCCTGCCTTCAATTTTTTCTAGCATCAAGGTCTTTTCCAAAGAGTCAGTTCTTTGCATCAGGTGGCCAAATTATTGGAGTTTCAACTTCATCATCAGTTCTTTGAAAGAATATTCAGGGTTGATTTTCTTTAGGATTGACTGGTTTGATATCCTTGCAGTCCAAGGGACTCTCAAGAGTCTTCTTCAGCACCACAGTTAGAAGGCATGTGTTCTTCGTCACTCAGCCTTTTTTTTATGGTCCAACTCTCACATCCATACTTGACTACTGGAAAAATTGTAGCTTTCACTATACAGACTTTGGAGGCAAAGTAATGGGTCTCTTGTAACCAGCATATATCAGGTTCTTGTTTTTGTATCCATTCAGCCAATCTGTGTCTTTTGGTTGGAGCACTTATCCTATTTACATTTAAGGTAATTATTGAAAGTATATCCTGTTACCATTTGCCTTATTGTTTTAGATTTGTTTTTATGGGCCTATTCTATGTTTCTTGTCTAGAGAAGTTCCTTTAGCATATGTTGAAGAGCTGGTTTCGTAGTGCTGAATCCTTTTAGCTTTTACTTGTCTGTCTGTAAAGCTTTTGATTTCTCATTCGAATGTGAATGAGGTCCTTGCTGGATAGAATAATCTTGGTTGCAGGTTTTTCCCTTTCATCACTTTAAATATATCCTGACATTCCCTTCTGACCTGCAGAGTTTCTGTTGAAGATCAGCTGTTGGCCTTATGAGGGTTCTCTTGTATGTTATTTGTTTCTTTTAACATTTCTTCTTTGTATTTAATTTTCATTAGTTTGATCAATATGTGTCTTGGCATGTTTCTTTTTAGGTTTATCTTGTATGGAACTCTCTGGACTTCTTGGCTTGAGTGGTTATTTCCTCTCCCATTGCAGGGAACTTTTCAACTATAATTTCCTTAAATATTTCCTCATGCTCTTTCCTTTTGTCTTCTTCTTCTCTGATGTCTATGATTGGAATGTTGGTGTGCTTCATGTTATCCCAGAAGTCTCTAAGACTGTCCTCATTCCTTTTTATCCTTTTTTCTTTATTCAGCTCTGCTTCAGTTATTTCCACCATTCTATCTTCTAGCTCACTATCTGTTCTTCTGCCCCATTTACTCTACTGTTAGTTCCCTCCAGTGTATTTTTAATATCAGTTATTGCATTGTTTATAGTTGATTGTTTATTCTTTAATTGTCCTAGGTCACTGTCAAACATTTTTTGTAGCTTCTCGATTCGTGCCTCCAGTCTGTTTACCCATGCCCCCATTTTGTTTTCAAGATTTTTGCATCATCTTTACTGTCATTACTCTGAATTCTCTTTCAGGTACACTATCTATTACCTCCTCATTTCTTGGTCTTGTGAGTTTTTATCATGTTCCTTCCTCTGCTGCATATTTCTCTGTATTTTCATTTGTTTAGTTTGCAAATAGATGTAGAAAAAGTGGAAACTGTGGCAGGATTTATATTATTGGGCTCCAAAATCACTGCAGACAGTGACTTCAGCCAAAAAATTAAAAGGCACCTGCTCCTTGGAAGAAAAGCTATGACAAAACTAGATGGCATATTAAAAAGCAGAAATATCCTTTTGCCAACAAAGGTCCATATGGTCAAAGCCATGTTTTTTTCCAGTAGTCATGTATGCATGTGAAAGCTGGATAAGAAAGTAGGCTGAGAATTGACAAATTGATGCTTTTGAATTGTAGTGTTGGAGAAGACTCTTGAGCATCCCTTGGACAGCAAGGAGATCATACTAGTCAATACTAAAGGAAATCAACCCTGAATAGTCACTGAAAGCACTGATGCTAAAGCTGAAGCTCCAATATTTTGGACACCTGATGTGAAGAGCCAGCTCATTGGAAAAGACCCTGATACTGGGAAAGATTGAGGGCAGGAGAGAAGGGGATGGATAACAGAGGAAGAGATGGTTGGATGGATGTAGATCCTACTCAAACTCAATGGATGTGAGTTTGAGCAAACTCTGGGAAACAGTGAAGGACAAGGAAGCCTAGAGTGCTGAAGCCCACGGGGTCACAAAGAGTCAGACATGACTTAGCAACTGAACAACAACAACAACTGTGTTTAGGGTCTCCATTCTGCAGTCTGGAAGGTCACATTTCCTCTTAATTGTGGAGTCTGCTTCCCATGGGTGGGGTTGAAGCAGTGTCTTGTGAAGGTTTCATGCGTGGCTGGGGGGACTTGTGCCTGTGTTCTGGTGGATAGAGCTGGATTTTTTCTCTCAAGGGCAGTGCCATGCCCAGCAGTGTGTTTTGGGCTGTCTATGGGTTTGGCATAACTTTGGGCAGCCTATCTGCTAATTGTGTTCCTGTTTTGCTGAAGGACTGGTGTGGAGTGTCAGGACACTGGAACTTGCTGACCTTTGGGTGGGCTTGGTTTCAGTGCAGAGATGGAAGCCTTAGGGAGGACTGTCACCTATTAATGTTCCCTGGGGTTGGCAATTCACTGGTGAATCAAAGTCTTGGGCTCATATCTCCTATCTTAGGGGTTCAGGCCAACCCCTACTGTAGCACCAACACCTCACAAGCCACACAGCACAGAAGACAAAACCCCAAGACACTTGGTTAAGGCAATACTCAACAGCCAGAACACCCAGTGAGACTCACACCAAAATCCTCCAACATTTCTAGGAAGGTTTCTGGACTTTTGGCAAGCAGTGTGGGGGTTGCTAAGTTTCAAATCTGGCCTTACTCCAGCGTATATTTGCTGCTAAAGTTCACAGTTGCCCCTAAAGTCCGTAGTTTGTCCCCTGTCCAGACATGAGGATAAAGTTCAATTCAGTTCAGTTCAGTCACTCAGTCGTTTCCAACTCTTTGTGACCCCATGGACTGCAGAGCTCCAGGCTTCCCTGTCCATCACCAACTCCCAGAGCTTACTCAAACTCATGTCCATCGAGTTGGTGATGCCATCCAATCACCTCTGTCATCCCCTTAACCCCTCGCCTTCAATGTTTCCCAGCATCAGGGTCTTTTCAAATGAGTCAGTTCTTCACATCAGATGGTAAAAGTATTGGAGCTTCACCTTCAGCATCAGTCCTTCCATTGAATATTCAGGACTGATTTCCTTTAAGATAGATTGGTTGAATCTCCTTGCAGTTCAAGGCACTCTCAAGAGTCTTCTCCAACCACAGTTCAAAAACATCAATTCTTTGGTGCTCAGCTTTCTTTTTAGTCCAACTCTCACATCCATCCATGACTACTGGAAAAACCATAGCTTTGACCAGACAGAAATTTGTTGGCAAAGTAATATCTCTGCTTTTAAATATGTTAAGTAGCTTTATCATAGCCTTTTTTCCAAAGAGCAAGCATCTTTTACTTTCATGGCTGCAGTCACCATCTGCAGTGATTCTGGAGCCCAAGAAAATAAAGTCTGTCACTGTTTCCATTGTTTTCCCATCTATTTGTCATGAAGTGATGGGACCAGATGCCATGATCTTAGTTTTTTGAATATTGAGTTTTAAGCCAATTTTTCCCTCTCCTCTTTCACTTTCATCAAGAGGCTCTTTAGTTCCTCTTCACTTTCTGCCATAAGGATGGTGTCATCTGCATATCTGAGGTTATTGATATTTCTCCCAGCAATCTTGGTTCCAGCTTGTGCTTCCTCCAGCCCAGCATTTCTCATGATGCTCTCTGCATATAAGTTAAATAAGCAGGGTGGCAATATACAGCCCTGATGTACTCCTTTTCCTATTTGGAACCAGTCTCTTGTTCCATGTCTGGTTCTGTTATTTCTTGACCTGCATACAGATTTCTCAGGAGGCAGGTCAGGTGGTCTGGTACTCCCATCTCTTTCAGAATTTTCCACAGTTTGTTGTGATCCACACAGTTGAAGGCTTTGGTGTAGTGAATAAAGCAGAAGTAGATGTTTCTCCGGAACTCTCTTGCTTTTTCCATGATCCAGCAGATGTTGGCAATTCGATCTCTGGTTCATCTGCCTTTTCTCTCTCTCTTTTTTTAAAATTTTAAATATGTGTTCGGGATGGGGAACACATGTATACCTGTGGCGGATTCATTTTGATATTTGGCAAAACTAATACAATTATGTAAAGTTTAAAAATAAAGTAAAATTAGAG
>NW_011495045.1:2897675-2941275 GCF_000754665.1 Bison bison bison | reverse complement strand
TTATTTATTTTAATTGGAGGCTAATTACTTTACAATATTTTATTGGTTTTGCCATACATCAACATGAGTGTGCCATGGGTGTATACGTATTCTCCATCCTTCCAGATGTTGAACATCTGGAAGTTCACAGTTCACATACTGTTGAAGCCTGGCTTGGAGAATTTTGAGCATTACTTTCTAGCATGTGAGATGAGTGCCATTGTGCAGTAGTTTGAGCATTTTTTGGCATTGCCTTTCTTTGGGATTGGAATGAAACTGACTTTTTCCAGTTGTGTGGCCACTGCTGCGTTTTCCAAATTTGCTGGTATATTGAGTGCAACACTTTTACAGCATCATCTTTTAGGATTTGAAATAGCTTAACTGGAATTCCATCACCTTCACTAGCTTTGTTCAATGTCTTGATCCCTGCCTCCTGCATAAAGTCATGAACCTCTGTCCATAGTTCTTCAGGCACTCTGTCTATCAGATTTAATTCCTTGAATCTATTTGTCACTTCCACTGTCTAATCCTTTGAGAGGACAAAGGCCAAGGCTTATTAGGGCTCACTTGCTTGCTCAGGCTGAGGAGAGGGGAGGGTATGGCAACCACAATTGGGAGGTACCAGGGAGTGCCTGTGGCAGTAGAGACCTGTTGGATGCCGTTACAATCTGAGAAGGGTTGTGAGCTCTCCCAGAGGAATTGGCCCCAGGTTGTGGGTCCCTAAGAACATCTAAGCTGTTCAAGCTCCCAGCAAGGTATGGGAAGTAACCTGTGTCTGCTCACAGCCTGGTGGTCGCTGCCGCCTCTTGGATCAGGACTGCATTAGCAGCGTTTTGTCGCTGCCCCTTGCACGTTCCCCAACTTTGGCAGGGGCATGTGTGTATGCTGTTGCTTCAATCCTGTCTGACTCTGTGCCATGCTATGAACTGTAGTCTGCCAGACATCTATGTCCATGGGATTCTCCAGGCAAAAATATTGGGGTCGCTTGCCATGCCCTTTTCCAGTGGATCTTCCTGACCCAGGGATTGAACCTGTGTCTCTTTCCCTGGATTGGCAGGGGAGTTCTTTACCACTAGCAAAACCTGGGAAGCCCTTGGTAGTGGCAGTCACATCCAATTCCATAGCTGTGTGGAAGTAATCCTCTCAGAGTATCCTCATGGCAGCCAATCCCAAACCTCTTCCTCGGATCTGAGCCTATGTCTGAGCACCTTGCCCCCATCCTCTTCTGCAAAATGATCTTCAGCCGCAATTTCTATGGTGAATTTTCTCCGTTTTGCCCTCTGAGCCCCTACTGTTGCACTTCATTCTCTCTGACAGTTCTGAAGCTCCCACCTGGCCCCATCTGTGATGGGGTTTCCTAGTGTGTGAGAACTTTTCCTCTTTCATGACTCCCTCTGTCAGGGCACAAGCCCCTGCCCTGAAATCCGTTGTCTCTTTTATGCCTTTATCTTTTGCCCTACCTCATTCTAAGGAGATCACTTTACCTTTTTTTTGGAAGTTTGGGGTCTTCTACTGTTCAGAAGTTGTTCTGTAGGAGTTGTTCCACATTCTGATGAATTTTTGATTTATCTGTGGGGAGGAAGGTGATCTCTCCGTCTTACTCCTCCACCATCTTTCGTTTCCTGGTTTTATTTTTAAATGCAACAAACCCATCTGTCAGTCAGCTTCCTCCAGATATGTAGGGAAATATATTATACATTAAGAGATTTATTGCATGAAATTGGCTTATGCATCATAGGGGCTGGCTCGGTTCACTTCAGTTCCGTTCAGTTGCTCAGTCGTGTCCGACTCTTTGTGACCCCATGGACTGCAGCACACCAGGGCTCCCTGTCCATCACCAGCTCCTGGAGTTTAACCAAACTCATGTCCACTGAGTTGGTGATTCCATTCAACCATCTCATCCTCTGTTGTCCCTTCTCCTCCCGCCTTCAATCTTTCCCAGCATCAGGGTCTTTTCAGATGAGTCATTTCTTTGCTTCAGGTGACCAAAGCACTGGAGTTTCAACTTCAGCATCAGTCCTGGCTAGGCAAACCCAAAATCTTCAGGGCAAGCCATTAGGAAGGACAATCTGGAATTCCTGGGCATGAAAAGAAACTGCAATCTGCAGGTACAATTTCTTCTTCAGGGAAAGCTTAATTCTTCTCTTCAACTGCTGGATTCAGTCCCAACCAGATTATTTAGGATAATCTTCTTACTTAGGCAACTGCTAATGAATGCTAATCATGTCTGCAAAATGCCTTCACAGTAACATCTAGATTTTTATTTAGTGAGGACTGTAACCTTGCCAAGTTGACACATAAAACTGCATATTAAATTCCCTTTCCTAAAGTCCGATAAACTTCCCTGAAGTTTTGAACTTTTCGTATCAGCTAAATATTCTAGCAAAATATGCCTTTACACTGGGAGATTCCTTTGATTTGACTCTCCTCATTCCATATTCCCAGATGCTCCTGTTCGATATTTAGGCAATCTCATTGACATTTTCTTTCAGACTGAGTTACTTCTTCTACAGATGGTTAAGTGCTGGGGTTATATCTTAGCATGTTCTCATTCTTTTATTGAATTTTAACTGGCAAATACCTCCAAGGACTAACTTCAGAAGTTGTTTATTTTTTAATTAAACTATTTATTTTAGATTAATTATAGATTTACATGCAATTGTAACAAATGATACAGAGAGATCCTATGTGCCTTTTACCTAGTTTCTCCTAATGGTGCATGAATGTGTGCTAAGTCCTTTCAGTTCTGTCTGACTCTTTGGGACTCTATGGACTGTACCTCACCAAGCCCCTCTGTCCATGGGATTCTCCAGGCAAGAATACTGGGATGGGTTGCCATGCCCCCTTCAGGACATCTTCCTGACCCAGGTACTGAACCTGCTTCTCTTATGTCTCCTGCATTTGCAGGCAGGTTCTTTACCACTAGTGCCATCTGGGAAGCCCTCCCTTAATGGTAACATCTTGTAAAACTATACTATAATGTAAACAACCAGGATAATGACATTGATATAACAAAGATGCAGAATGCTATCATTACCACAACAACCCTACTTGTTGCCCTGATATAGTCATGCCCACTTTCCTCCCACACCTCCCTCCTCCATTCTTTTTTTTTTTTTTAATTATTTTTAATTGGGGGAAATTTGCTTTACAATGTTGTATGGTTTCTGTCATACAACAACATGAATTAGCCACAGATACACATATGTTCCTCCCTCTTTGATCCCCCTCCCAACCTCTCACCTCATCCTGCACCTCTAGCCTGTCACAGAGCACTAGGTTTAACTCCTGTGCCCATACAGCACACCGACTATCTATTTTAAACTATCTATTTTGCACATAATAGTGTATATATGTCACTGACTATCTATTTTACACATGGTAGTGTATATAGGTCAATGCTACTCTTTCAATTTGTCATGCTCTATCCTTCCCCCACTGTGTCCAAAGTCTGTTCTTTAGGTCTGTGTCTCTATTCTTAACTCTATTGATGAATCAATCACTAATCTATTTCTCATTTCTATAATTTTGTCAGTGCAATAATGTTATGTAGATGAATTATACAGTATAAAAGTTTGGGGGATTGGCTCTCGTTTTTCACTAGGTATAATTCTCTGAAATTTTGCCAGGTAGTTGATTACATCAGTAGTTTGCTCCAATTGATCAGTAGTAACATACAGTTCAGTTCAGTTCGGTTCAGTCGGCTCCCAGCCGACTCTTTGTGACCCCATGAATCGCAGCACGCCAGGCCTCCCTGTCCATCACTATCTCCCGGGGCTCACTCAAACTCATGTGCATCGAGTCAGTGATGCCATCCAGCCATCTCATCCTCTGTCGTCCCCTTTTCCTCCTGTCCCCAATCCCTCTCAGCATCAGAGTCTTTTCCAATGAGTCAACTCTTTGCATGAGGTGGTCAAAGTACTGGAGTTTCAGCTTTAGCATCATTCTTTCCAAAGAACACCCAGGGCTGATCTCCTTTAGAATGGACTGGTTGGATCTCCTTGCAGTCCAAGGGACTCTCAAGAGTCTTCTCCAACACCACAGTTCAAAAGCATCAATTCTTCGGCACTCAGCTTTCTTCACAGTCCAACTCTCGCATCCATACATGACCATAACTAGTAAGATTTCATAGTACAAAAATACCACAGTGAATGGACCAACCATTCACCCTTGGAAAAACAACTGTGTTGTTTTCAGTCTTGGCTGTTAGAATATGAGAGTTACTTAAATAGGTTCTTTCTTTTGGGAAATAATTCATATAACATTAATCCTTTTAAAGTATATTCAGTGTATTTTAAGTATATGCACAATCATCAGCACTATAAAATTTACCATTATATTCCAGAACATTTTTATTGCTCTAAAAGAAGCCCCATACCCATTAGCAGTCACTGTCCATTTTTCTTTCCCCCTACTCATGACAATCTAATCTATTTTCTGTCTCTAGGGCTTTTTCTATTCTGGATATTTCATACAATGTATGACATCTGTGTCTAGGTTTTTAAAACTGGTAGAATGTTTTCAGGGTTCATTCAATAGGTAGGCATGTATCAGCGTACTTCCCTTCACTGAAGCACACATCTGATTTGATGCAAAACTTCTTGTGGAATAGAGAAAGGAGGATCCAGTGAGCTCCAACATTTGACAAACAAAAAAACAAAAAGATAAGTTTCACAATAAAAGAGCTGAAACCTGACATTATCTAAATATTTATTGTGTGGTATAATTTGATATAGTGACTAAATGTGAAATAAAACATTTGACTGATTTCTAAGTACCTCTGGCCTCCTGTAATCTCCTCCTTGTGGTGCATAGTCTGGTGCAGAGAAGGAAAGCAACTTTGATTTCTAGCAAATGCCTAAAAAACTCATGGTATTGGGTAGATGGGAGGGATAGTAAAATTGGGGCCATCATTTATGTAAGGGTCAGATTACTAGTGATCCTATATGTTATTTCAAAATTTAGGACTTCATCTTTTGAGCAATGCAAGCTAGAGAAGGATTACATTTCATTAGCAAAACTAGGGCAATATATAGATGGAAAGTAGAAGAAATGGCCAGAGGTAAGAAGACTAATTAAATTATTAAAATTATTCAGGCAAGAGAGAAGAGTATTAATTTTGTGGTCCACAGAACAGCCTTAATTTAAGATGACTTTCTTTTTTTCTATCTCCTGTCCAGATAGCTGCAAGCTACACACTGGCCTTTGTCCTCTGTACCATGAGCTGTGACTTTCTCTTCATGAGTGTGTTGAAAGCAAAAGTAACAATCCCAATTCTCATAACTTAAGCAAGAGAATATTTTTGACTTTTAACTTAAAAAAACAAGCAGTTAGAAAAGCAGCATCAACCACAGCTGACATATGACTGTTGCTTTGTTGGATTCTCAAGGTTTCTCTGTGCATCCCTATTCCTTTGTGTGTTGTGTGGACTTTTTGAATTCTATATTGGACTTTGGGATTGAGAAGAACATCAGAGGCTGGTACCCTGTAAGTGAAATGGCATGGAGCTCTTGGATCTGACACTGGCAATTCTAAGTTTATTCCTTTTCAGGGTCAGTTTTATGGTTTCAGTAAAACTGGAAGTCTGCTCCTCAAAATGGCTTTGTGGCCAAAAATATATTAGTCAGTCTAACTACACATTATAGTCATTCCTCCAAGCATTACAGGATGATGAGGAGAATTAAACTATTGTGATCCCCTTCATGGATCACAGCCTTGTTGTGGCAAAGGGGCTTGCATAACTGAAAGAAGCTATGAGCAATATTGTGCAGGACCATCCAAGATGGACAGGTCGTATTGAAGTGTTCTGACAAACTGTGGGCCACTGGAAGAGGGAATGGCAAACCACTCCAGTATTATTTCCACAAGAACCCCATGGACAGTATAAAAAGGCAAAAATATATGACACTAGAAGATGAGACCCCCAAGGTCAAAAGATGTTCAATATGTTACTGGGAAAGAGTGAAGGACAACTACTAACAGCTCCAGAAAGAAGAAAGTGGTTGGGCCAGAGCAGAACTAGCTCAGTTGTGGATGTGCCTTGTGGTGAAAGTGAAGCCTGATGCTGTAAAGAACAATATTGCATAGAAACATGGGATGTTAGGTCCACGAATCAAGGTAAATTGGATGTGGTCAAGCAGGAGATGGCAAGATTGAACTTTGACATCTTAGGAATCAGTGAACTAAAATGGATGGAATAGGTGAATAGAATTCATATGACTATTATATCTACTTCTGTGGTCAAAAATACCTTATAAGAAATGCAGTAGCCCTCATAGGCAACAAAAGAGTCTGAAATGCAGTACTTGGGTGCAATATCAATAATGACAGAATGATCTAGGGTCATTTCCAAGGCAAGCCATTCAACATCACAGTAATCCAAGTCTATGGCCTGACTACTAATGGCAAAGAAGCTGAAGTTGAACAGTTCTATGAAGACATACAAGACCTTCTAGAACTAACATCAAAAAAAAAAAAAAAAAAGGTCCTTTTCATCACAGGGAACTGAAATGCAAAAGGAGGAAGTCAAGAGATACCTGGGATAAAGGGTAAGTTTGGCCTTGGAGTACAAAATGAAGCAGGGCAAAGGCTAATAGAGTTTGGTCAAGAGAACTCACTGGCCATAGCAGACACCGTCTTCCAACAACACAAAGGCAATTCTACTCATGGACATCACCAGATGGTCAAAGTCGAAATCAGATTGATTATACCCTTTGCAACCAAAGATGGAGAAGCTCTATATAGTCTATATATGGCTCAGGTCATGAATTCCTTATTGCAAAATTCAGGCTTAATTTGAAGAAAGTCAGGAAAACCAATAGGTCGTTTAGATATGTCCTTATGATTATACAGTGGAGATGACAAATAGATTCAAGGGATTACATCTGGTAGACAGTGCCTGAAAAACTATGGACAAAGGTTTGTAACACTGTACCAGAGGCAGTGACCAGAATCATCCCCCAAAAAGAGAAATGCAAGAAAGCAAAATGGTTGTGTGAGGAGGCCTCACAAATAGTTGAGAAAATAAGAGAAGTGAAAGGTAAAGGACAGAGAGAAAGATATACCCTAACTGAATGCAGAGTTCCAGAGAATAGCAAGGAGAGACAAAAAAGTCTTTATAAGTGAACAGTGGAAAGAAATAGAGGAAAGCAATAGAAAGGGGAAGACTAGAGATCTCTTCAAGAAACCTGGAGATATCAAGGGAATATTTCATACAAAGATAAACACAATAAAGGACAGAAATGACCAGAACCTAACAGAAGCAGAAGAGATTAAGAAGAGATGGCAAGAATTCAGAGAAGAACTGTACAAAAAAGGTCTTAATGATCCAGATAACTATGATAGTGTAGTCACTGACCTAGAGCCAGACATCCTGGAGTGTAAAGTCAAGTGGGCCTTAGAAAGCATTACCATGAACAAAGCTAGTAGAAGTGATGAAATTCCAGCTGAACTATTTAAAAATCTTAAAAGATAGATCCTCTTAAAAGATCAGCTGTTATCCTTATGGGAATCCCCTTGTGTATTATTTGTTGTTTTTCCCGTGCTGCTTTTAATATTTGTTCTTTGTGTTTGATCTTGTTAATTAGATTAATATGTGTCTTGGGGTGTTTCGCCTTGGGTTTATCCTGTTTGGGACTCTCTGAAAAAAAAAAAAAAAAGATAGATCCTCTATAATCCATATCCTAGACTAATGGAGATAAAAAATAAACAATTGAAACCTAATGAAACATAAAAGCTTTTGTACAACAAAGAAAACTAAAAAGAAGACAACCCTTAGAATGGGAGAAAATAATAGCAAATGAAGCAACTGACAAGGAGTAATTTGCAAAATATACAAGCAACTCATACAACTCAATACCAGAAAAACAAATAACCCAAATAAAAAGTGGGCAAAAGACTAAACAAATATTTCTTCAAAGATGCCATACAGATGGCTAATAAACACATGAAAAGATGCTCAACATCACTCATTATTAAAGAAATGCAAATCAAACCAACAATGAGATATCACCTCACATTTGTTGGAATGGCCATCATCAAAAAATCCACAACCAATAAACGCAGGAAAGGGTGTGGAGGAAAAGGAACCCTCTTGCATTGTGGGTGGGAATTTAAATTTATACAGCCATTATGGAAGACAGCATGGAGATTCTTTTCAAAACTAGAAATAAAACTAGCATATGATCCAAGAGTCTCACAAAGAAGCATATGACTTGAGGAAACCAAAACTGAAAAAGACACATGTACACCAATGTTCATCCCAGAACTATTTGTAATAACTAAGACATGGAAGCAGCCTATATGACCATTGACAGATGAATGGATAAAGAAACTGTGGTACATGTGTACAATGGAATAAATTACTCAGCCATAAAAAGGAATACATTTGAACCAGTTCTAATGAGGTGGATGAACTTAGAGCCTATTATACAGAGTGAAGTAAGTCAGAAAGAGGAAAACAAATATTATATTTTAATGCATATATATGGAATGTAGAAAGATGATAATGATGAACTTATTTGCAGAGCAGCAGTGGAGACACAGGCATAGAGGACAGACTTATGGACGTGGACAGGGAAAGGAAGGAGAGGTTGGAATGAATGGAGAGAGTAGCATGGAAATATGTACACTACCGTATGTAAAATAACCAATAAGAGTTTGCTGTATGACTCAGGGAACTCAAACCAGGGCTCTATAACAACCTAGAGGGGTAAGATGGGGTGGAAGGTGGGAGGCAAGTTCAAGAGGGAGGGGATATATGTACATCTGTGGCTGATTCATGTTGATGTATGGTGGAAACCAACATGATATTATAAAGCAGTTATCCTTCAATTAAAAATAAATAAATTTTTGAAAATCCTAAAAGATGATACTGTTAAAGTGTTGAGCTCAATATGCCAACAAATTTGGAGAACTCAGCAGTGGCCACAGGACTGAAAAAAGTAAGTTTTCATTCCAATTCCAAAGAAAGGCAATGCCAAAATATATTCAAGCTACTGTATAATTGCACTCATTTCACAGGCTAGCAAGGTAATGCTCAAAATTCTTCAAGCTAGGTTTCAGCAGTACTAGAAATTCCAGATGTACAAGCTGGGTTTAAAAAAAGACAGAGAAACTAGAGTTCAAATTGCCAACGTCCATTGGATCATAGAAAAAGCAAGGGAATTTCAGAAAAGCATCTACCTCTGCTTCATTGATATGCTAAAGCTTTTGTGTGGATCACAACAAACTGTGGAAATTGACAAACCTATACAGCATACTAAAAAGCGGAGACATCATTTTGCTGACAAAGATCATATAGTCAAAGCTATGGCTTTTCCAGTGGTCATGTACACTAAGAGAGTTGGACCACAAAGAAGGCTAAGCATTAAATTTTGAATTGCGGTGCTGGAGAAGACTGCTCAGAGTCTCTTCTCCACAAGGAGATCAAATCCTAAAGGAAATCAACCCTGATGGAAGGACTGATGCTAAAGCTGAAGCTTCAATACTTTGGCCACCTGATTAGGGGGGCCAACTCATTGGAAAAGACTCTGATGCTGGGAAAGATGGAAGGCAAAGGGAGAAGAGGGCAGCAGAGGATGAGATGATTAGGTAACATCACCAACTCAATGGACATGATTTGAGCAAACTCTGGGAGATAGTGAGGGACAGGGGAGCCTGGTGTGCTGCAGCCCATGGGGTTGCAAAGAGTTGGGCATGACTTAGCGACTGAACCACAATAGCAACACATATTATATTCACTCTTCAAATCACTAGAGGGGAAGAGGAGTAGAAGTAAACTATTAGTTGACCTTTATGGAACAGGAAAAGTGAAGGATTAGCAGCTGCCAGTGCAACATTAATTTGTGTCATGGGTGATATGTGAAATAATAGGGATCTGGGATTACAAACATTGCCCAGAGAATAGAAAAGTCTAAAGAATTCAACATTTCTTTAAAGTTGGCTTTAATATCTTATTCTTTTCAACTTCAGAAATAGGATTATCTCCCCAGATGTAAAGACCCTCTTACAAAAAATGGAAGTGTCATGTCATTTAAAATGGCAAATATCAAGTCCAAGCATAGGTGTGTGTGTGTACATGTTTGTGTATGTCAAATGACTGAACAATGTACTGCAAGTCATTAATAATGAATGCTGAAAAGAATGCAGAATCATTAGTAGTAAAAGGAAAGATCAGATTTGACATGTTTTCAGAATAGAAACAACTGATTGTCAGCGTGAGGAAAATTTAAAAAAAAATCAAATATGATTCTGAGATTTGCTATTTGGGTAAACGTTTAGATGATGATGCTATTTAACAAAAGGAGGATCACTAGAAGAGGAGATATTTGACAAATTAGGTGGTGACTTTGGTTTGTGATATATTGAGGTGAAAAGTGAAAAGGAATTATCCAATAGGAGATTTAAACTATTTAGCCTCAAACACAGTAGTCACTAGCCACATGTGGCTATTAAAATTGAAAACAAACTTAAATAAAAAAAAAATTCAATTCATCACATTAGCCACTTTTCAAGTACTTAATAGCCACATGTGGCAGGGGGCAACTGTATCACACAGTGTGAAAAAACATTCCCATCATTACAAAAAGCACTACTGGTCTGGAACTCAGGAGCAAAACATAATTTGGGGATTTGTTTGAGCATTTCGAGATAGATGAATTTATTAGTGGGGATAAAGTATCTCAGGAAGAATTTATGAAATTAGAATGAAAAGAAGGCATAGAATAGAAATCTGAAGAAATCTAGCGGTAAGGAGTAGAGAAATGGCACTTCATAATAATGACTCAGAAGCAAGTGATCAGAGAGGGAGAAGAACCAGAAACATTTGATCCCAGGGACACAATATGAGAGTGTCAGGAAAGGGATCAGAGGGCTTGAGAGGCAAGCTGGGAGGGCACTAAGAAGATGTTAATGGATTGGCAGTTGGGAGACCACGAATGACCTTTTCCAAATATTTTAAACAGCAAAGTGAAGTCACTCAGTCGTGTCCAACTCTTTGCGACCCCATGGACTATAGATATATTCATAGACTGAAGAGATGAAGCCTTGGAAGAGAAGTTAACACTGCAGAGATGGGATGAAGGATGCATGCCTGGAGGAGGTGATAGGAACTGGGATCAAAAGCACATCTGGTATTAAAAAAAAAAAGCACATCTGGGATAGATGAGGAACATTTTTCTTTGAGGTTAGAAACATGAAAGTTTGAAGGTGGAGGGGAAGAAGTTCATGATTGAGAAGGCTTAAATTTCCGCTATTTACTGAATATCCAACCCTGATGTCTAAAATTTATGCAGGCTGAAAATGTATACCTTTTGTTGTCCATTTAAAAGAAAGTTCTAATGGCTCAGCAGGGAACCATCAGCTCTCTCACAATGGTGTAAATTCTGAGGACATCTTATTAACACCTGAAAGCCATTGATCTCTCTGTCTACCA
This sequence comes from Bison bison bison, assembly GCF_000754665.1. Classification (NCBI taxonomy): domain Eukaryota; kingdom Metazoa; phylum Chordata; class Mammalia; order Artiodactyla; family Bovidae; genus Bison; species Bison bison. The sequence goes on along the minus strand of NW_011495045.1, from coordinate 2,929,862 downwards.
GCAAAGATGTGACCTCACTAACATTCCACAACTTCTGTTATCAGAGATTCAAGGAGCGTATATAGGGGCAAAAGTTATATCTCCACAGCTTCATAAAAAGAAAAAAAAAATTATGCAACCTACAAACAAAACAGAGTGTAAATGTGTCGATGTGGCTATCAAGAGATCCTTCAAATGCAACAGCTGCTTGATTACAAATGATGAGCATAACTAACTCTTCTAAATGTGTATAGAAGTTAAATAAGGAAACAAAATCACAAAATTGCCCATGGAGAAATTAGTCAGGAAGAAAGTGCAGCCTATAATGCAAAGCCATTTTGGAAGTCCAAATCATTATCTTCTTCACTACCAGAAATTTGGTTTGCAGCCCTCATCGTTCAGTTCCAAAGGTCACCAGTGACCTGCTAATGATTAGATTCAGTAGACTTCTCATTTCACATTGTCCTCCAGGTTTTTTTTTTGTTTTTGTTTTCAACTCTAGCCACCATTAAAGCCTGTTTTGAGGAGAGAATCTGTCTATTGGCTTCTAATAACCTCAGCAACCCTGTTTTTTGGCAGTTCTGTTTTTCCTCATTTCTTGTGACTGTGAACTTCTCCAAGGCCAGAGCTATCCTTCTGTCTTTTGCTCAATTCATGTTCATGGCAACATACAGAGTGGGCCAGGGAATGACAGGGCTGGCTTAATGCTGATGGGCACAGAACAAAGATGGAATTGAACTGAAATAGCACTCGGGATAAATAGAAACATAGGGCCCAGGTAAATGATGTGACAAAGCATATTATGATTAGCTGTTTTGTAAAGGGCCAAATAGTAAATAATTTAGGGATTGAAAGCTAGTTGCTCTGGCAACTATTCAACTCTACCATTGTAGCATAAAAACAAAAAGCCACAGATAGACATGAATAACTGAGCATGGCTGCAGTCCAATAAAACTTTACTTATAAAAATAGGCAGTAGTTCAGGAACTGACCTTTGCTGAGCACAATTCCAATGAAGGCTAATGAGGAGGAAAAATTAAATCCAAAGCCTAGGGCCTGCAGGCAGGGGACCATAAAAGTATCATGTGGATCCAGATGATGAATAGTGGGTAGAACTGGAGAGAATTTTTGAGAACCTAACTGGAACTTTTTTTAAAGGTAGCAAAGAAGCTGAAATAGGTACTGAGTTGTTTAAGAGCAACTCTTCCGTAGAAATGCATTTGTTCCAATATCTAGGCCTTAGTTGATCCAGACTCCATGCATGTGGTACAAGGGACAGAGTTCCATATGTGCATTCAGTGGGGCCCCTTAGCTTATAGTATGTGACCATGCAGAACCTAATTCATTCTTCTGAGCTTTAGTTACTTAATATGTAACCAAGACTGCCTGAAAGAAGCTTTTGTGAAGGTTGCATTAGCCAGGATGTGCAAAGATTCTAAGGCAGTGTCTAACATATAGTGAGTACTTGGCAAGTGCTGTTTGTCTTTCTCTTTTATAGAGTTCTTGCTGCTGCTGCTGCTAAGTTGCTTCAGTTGTGTCCAACTCTGTGCGACCCCAGAGACAGCAGCCCACCAGGCTCCCCCATCCCTGAGATTTTCCAGGCAAGAACACTGGAGTGGGTTGCCATTTCCTTCTCCAATGCATGAAAGTGAAGAGTGAAAGTGAAGACGCTCAGTTGTGTCCTGCTCTTTGCGACCCCATGGTCTGCAGCCTACCAGGCTCCCCCGTCCCTGGGATTCTCCAGGCAAGAGTACTGGAGTGGGTTGCCATTGCCTTCTCCGATAGAGTTCTTAGGCACATAAAATAAAAATAAATACAACGGTTTACGAGATCACACTGGGAACTGTAAAGTAGTATGCAGATGCAGTTAAAATTCTTGCCTGTATGCTAAGCATGACCTGACCTTTCTCCCAAGCTCTAGAACCTTATCTCAATGGGTTATGACAGCTTCTAACCTCCTGTCACTCCAGTTGATCCTTCAAAGTCATTTGCATGGAGACTTGTCCTCATGATAATATATTCTCAAATAATATTTGCTGAACAGAACAGAATATAATAAAATTGCAACTTATGTGTGGTAATGGATGTTAACTATATTACTGTGTGGTCATTTTGCCTTATATTCGTATATCCATCGTTGTATACTTAAACTTAGTATGATGTTGTGTATCAATTATATCTCAATTTAAAGCAGAAATAGGTACCACATTCTGTTGTTTAATTTTGAAATTCTTAATGAGAAAGATTATTTTTTCCATGGACTTTCTGGTCATATCTGTTTCTTTGTGAATTGGCTGTTCTTATACTTTTCACTTTTTACTGATTTTTTACTTATTGATTTGGAAGAGCTATATATATATATTTATATTATATTTTATATTAAAGATGTCCTTTTACTGTAAGACACATTACAAATTAAGCATGTTTTCTTATTAAAACAAACAAACAAACAAACAAAAACAATGCAGTGTGTTAACTGCCAGTCTCTTGTCAAAAACTTTTAAAGACTTTCAAGTTCTATAGACATCACTTAGGCCCTCAATAATTGAGAACTTATTCTAAATGAAAGTAGTTTGCAGTTTGGGCTTGTTTTTCTAGGGAACCCTACTACCCTGTTATTCAGAGACTTCCTTTCCTGCTTTCTAGAATCAGTCCCTGGTTTTCCTCACCACCCTCAACAAACTGAGCTGGGAATATGGTTTACACACTCATGTCACTGCAGACCTGCCTCCCTTCCCTGTAACCTAGGAGTTACCCTGGGTCTAATGTTATGAGCTCAGATCTGGAGTGAGCAATCTGATGTTAAATCTGAACTCTACCACTTACTACATGGATTGTCATGAACATTTTCCTTAACTTTTTCATGTATTTATTTTCATTCATCTGGAAAATTAGTACAAATAACAGCAGAATTGTTATGAAAATAAAATAATTTATTAAAAAAATGTTTACAGTTGTATGTAATCCATAAGTATCTAAATGTTACTATTACAATAAGTCAAAGTAAGTTGTCTTTTGCTTTCTGATTTCTTCTGTTAGTGCAACAGAAATAAAGGGAAAGTTAAGAGAAAATGCTATAATAATTTAAAGTGAGATACAGAAAAGTAAGTATTTAAAAAATCAAAATTATCCATAGTACTGTCAGACAATACTTTTAAAAAATGCATGTTATTAATGTTTTGATGTATTTCTTTCTGGGCTTTCTCTATTTGTACACATATATGAAATTTTTGAGACACATATACTTAACTGAACTGCTCCTTCTTGCTCTTGCCTTTTTTCAGTTAATATATATCCTACCAAAATATGATTTTGTAAATGTCTCATAATGTTCTTTTGGTTTACCATACATAATGCATTTTACCAGGCTTCTCAAGTGGTTCAGTGGTAAATAATCCGCCTGCTAATTCAGGTTTGATCCCTAGGTTCACAAGATCCCCTGGAGAAAGAAATGGCAATTCACTCCAGTATTCTTGCCTGGGAAATCCCACGGACAGAAGAGTCTAGAGGGCTACAGGTCATGGGGTCACAAAAGAGTTGGACACAACTTAGAGACTAAACAGCAACAGCAGTAGCAATGCATTTTACTATTCTTCTACTACAAGTGAATTTTAAAAATTATTTCAACCATAATTCCATGAACTATTCCAGTGACAACTATGGTTAATTTGGAGAAAAACAGCAGCAAACACTTGGGATATATGTATACCTATGGCTGATTCATGTTGAGGTTTGACAGAAAACAGCAAAAGTCTGTAAAGCAATTATATTTCAATGAAAAATAAATTAATTTAAAAAAAGTGCACACACTACTTCTGTTTTCTCCTAAATATCTAAATTTTTGCCATTGCAATTACTTTTAAATCTTGTGTTCAAGACTGTGAAAAGACAAAGAAAGCCAAAATGCCTTTGCATGTCTCATCTTTCTTTCACTGCCTTCTAAAACTTTCAAGTTGCAGCTTTCTTCCTCTTCTGACAGACATTATGCAAGCTAAGTTAAACTCTGAGTCCAAAGCTGAATGTGGAATGGGGTCTGTAGATAAAAATGTCAGATAGCTCTGTGGCATGTCTTTGTTATCAACAATTGCTGTGCAAAATCCATGTAGAATACTTCCTCATAAAATAGAGCTCACTGCAAATATTCCTTGTTATAGCTTCAAGACAACATGAATCTCTCATTTTAACCTTACTAATGATTTAGAGAATATGTGCTGGGTAAACTGCCTATTTGATTTCCCATCTTTGCCAAAAATGTCTTTGAGGTTCTGGGAAAGAGCAAGCCCATTTTATTTGCAAAACCCGTTAGGCTTCATTTCATTTCATTTAAATAAACATCATTGAGTACCTCCTACTTGCTAGATGCTCACTGGGTGCTGTGAGGAAGAAGAAAATACAAAGGATAAAAGAGGCAGATGTCTCTGCCCTTGAGTTTAAAATCTACTAGAAAGCAATAAGATATGTGAACAAATAATTCTCATTCCAGGCAGAATAAAATAAGGTTAAAAAAAAGACGTGCATTCTGCTGAGTGATTGCAAAGGAAAAAAGGAAACCATTTTAATGGGAAAAGAGGTCATATTTGAGGCAAGCCTGGAACTGTGTCTTGGATTTTAATAAGGGGACAGGAAAGAAAAAGGCAGTCAAATCACTGAGGAGCTCCTGCTAGCATTTCCCCTTAGGAATTAGGGATTGCAGTAAAGGATTCTGTGTACACAAGTTTGTTCAATCCTAAAAAGCAACACTTTGACTAGGTCTTATTATCACTTTGCTATTACTGAGGAATCCAAGTCATCTAATTAAGGTCATACCTCTAAAAATAGAACTGGAACTTGGCTTAAGGCCTAAGACCTAGACTGAGATGACAGACAAGAATGAGCATGGAAGGATGAAAATGCATGATGTGTTCAGAAAATTGCCTACAGGGTCTTCCATATAATAATAGATGGTCAGCAAAATCCTTACAAGGGAACACCATCTCTTTCCCTAAGAAAGGAAAGACAAATGTATTTCATGTTAGTAACAAATAAATCCTTCAGTTTCAGAGGCAGAATATTCAATCCTTGTTCATGAAAACCCACTGCAGGCTCTCTGTTAGTTCCCTCCTGGGCAGTGGGACAGGAGCCTGCACTTTGGCAGGTATCCTGCAGCTACAGTATCTAAATCATCTACAGAGTTTAAACCATCTGCATCATACAGGGAGTCACAGAAAGAAAGAAGAAATGCAGAGAACTCACATCTTTTTGCTTTTCTATGTTTTGGCCTTAGATGATCAAACATCACATCTGTTTATAGGTCCCCGGGCAGAACTAGTCACAAGGCCCACCCTAAATAATGTTGTCTTCCTAGGTGCTCAGGAAGAGGAAAATGAAAAGTTTTTGTGAATGTAAAGCATGATCTCTGGCACGAGGCAATGGTAATTTAGGGTGTATGCAAATTTACTAACCTAATATATAATATGTAAATTTATATTGTATTAGTTATAACATATAAGATGGAATAACACATATTACATTGTGTATTAGATATAAAGTACTATATATTGTATATATAATAATGCATATATAAGATGTATACTATTCACATAATATGATAGATAATATATAACAAATAATGTATAAATGCACAAATAAATGATGAGAGAGCAGGAATTTGAGAGAGTCCATAGCTTATGACTTCTGTCTTCTCTGTGCCTATTCAGAAAATATTTGTCATAATTTCATACAACAATTTAAGTTAACAATAGTAAATATCTATGATTTTGGAAGAGCTATTCATTGTATTAGGCAAGAAGACAGTCCAGGTTCATCCACCTCATTAGAACTGACTCAAGTGCACTCCTTTTTATGGCTGAGTAATATTTCTTTGTGTACATATACCACAACTTCTTTATACAGAGTGAAGTGAAGCAGAAAGAGAACGATAAATACCGTATTCTTACACACATATATGGAATCTAGAAAAATAGTACTGAATAATTTATATACAAGGCAACAATGGAGAAACAGACATAGAGAATAGACCTATGGACATGGGGAGAGGGGAGGAGAGGGTGAGATGTATGGAAAGAGTAACATGGAAACTTACACTACCATATGAAAAATAGATAGCCAATGGGTATTTGCTGTATGGCTAAGGAAACTCAAACAGGGGTTCTGTATCAACCTAGAGGGGTGAGATGGGGAGGGAGATGGGAGGGAGGTTCAAGAGGGAGGGGATATATGTATCTGCTGCTGCTGCTGCTGTTAAGTCGCTTCCGTCGTGTCCAACACTGTGCGACCCCATAGATGGCAGCCCACCAGGCTCCCCCGTCCCTGGGATTCTCCAGGCAAGAACACTGGAGTGGGTTGCCATTTCCTCCTCCAATGCATGAAAGTGAAAAGTGAAAGTGAAGTCGCTCAGTCGTGTCCGACTCTTTGCGACCCCATAGACTGCAGCCTACCAGGCTCCTCCGTCTATGGGATTTTTCAGGCAAGAGTACTGCAGTGGGTTGCCATTGCTTTCTCTGGGATATATGTATACCTATGGCTGATTCATGTTGAGGTTTGGCCGAAAACAACAAAATTCTATAAAGCAATTATCCTTCAATAAAAAATAAATTGAAAAAGAAGAAGAAGGCAGTCCAAGGATATATAGCATTAATTGTAGAAGACATCAAGTGTAAAATCAACTTCTGCTTTAATGAGGCTTTTTTCCAATCTTCACTCAATAGAGAGAAGAGAGGGATTTTGAGAGTGTTAACCAGAGAGCAACTGAGGTTGACTGGCTGAAGACAGTAGGCAGAAGTAGGAAAAGAGAAAGCAGGTGCAGATATGGACAAGGAGGAACCAGGAGGGTCAGGGTACTTATAGGCATTGAAATAAAGGGAGAAAAAAACAAAAACCATTTTTCATATGGTAATGTAAGTTTCCATGTTACTCTTTCCATACATCGCACCCTCTCCTCCCCTCTCCCCATGTCCATAGGTCTATTCTCTATGTCTGTTTCTCCATTGTTGCCTTGTATATAAATTATTCAGTACTATTTTTCTAGATTCCATATATGTGTGTAAGATTACGGTATTTATCGTTCTCTTTCTGCTTCACTTCACTCTGTATAAAGAAGTTGTGGTATATGTCCACAATGAAATATATGGGCGAATATATGTATGAAACAGGGCACTCAAAGCCGGGGCACTGGGACAACCCTGACGGATGGGATGGGAGGGAAGTGGGAGGGGGGGTTCAGGATGGGGGACACATGTATACCCATGGCTGATTCATGCCAGTGTATGGCAAAAACCACTACAATATTGTAAAATAATTAGCTTCCAATTAAAATTAATTAATTAAAAAAACAACTCAGGGGGGCCATGGTTAGAAAATAAGGAAGCAGAGTCTGGACTCTCAAAGTGGGGACATTTGAGGTGGTAATGAGGTCCAAGTTCAGTTCAGTTCAGTTGCTCAGTTGTGTCCAACTCTTTGTGACCCCATGAATCGCAGCATGCCAGGCCTCCCTGCCCATCACCAACTCCCGGAGTTCACTCAAACTCACATCCATTGAGTCAGTGATGCCATCCAGCCATCTCATCCTCTGTTGTCCCCTTCTCCTCCTACCCCCAAATGCCTCCCAGCATCAGAGTCCAAAGTAGAGCTATAATCATGGTACACAGACAGTAAATATAAATATTTGCAAGAAAAAGAAAAAAAAAGTCTGAAAATCAGTGTAGAGAACTAAAAAAATTCTTAACCACTCTAGTTCTGATTGCAAGATAAGAGATATAGATGAAGACCAAATTCCTTGATTTTAGAGAGCCACAAAGCAGATGCTATCCCAGCAGAGGTCCAAAGACTGGTCAAATCAAAGGCTTTTCAGAAAGCATTACTTGAAAACTATGGTGGGAAGGCTCCCCACCAGGACAAGCTAAGCTACTGAGAACACTATATGACAGATGACCCAGTGCAGGGAGTGATCCATTTGACAATGACCCAACAAGGATGGAGAGACAGGCTATAGGTGCCATTAACTCAGGTGTTCAGGGTTTTTAAAGTTAAACAACATGAGGCCCCTGATTTCAATAAGATTTCCATCTGCTCAGGGCTCATCCTTAAGATTTATGTTTCTGGAATCTGGGAATGAACAGGTACCTTCTATCTTGGTCCCTAATAGACAAGCAGTAGCAGGAATTGCCCCTCAAAGCCTCAGATGCTATGTCTAAGGAGGCGACTGGGTAGGGGGGAAGTGTGACAGTTACTGGTAATGGGGTGACAGTGCAGAAGACTAGGCTGTACTACACCAGAAGTAGGGGAGACCAAGGGAGAATTTGGAATGGATAACCTAAGAACAAGGAGAAATCAAAAGCCAAATACCACAGAAGAATCCAGGTAGGCTCTCTTTTGTGATAACAAGTTCTGTGGGCAGCTGATATTATATTAATGAAAGAACAAAGGTGAGCAGGTTTCTTACCCTTGTGGGCTCCTGGCAGGGCTGAGTAATGCCCACAGATGGCCACTAGCAGGCCCCAGGCATTAGAAACAGGAACAGGAAGGAGAATGGGAGAAAGGAAAATCAGAATGGAACAGAGATGGGGGTGGGAAGGAAGAACAATAACAAAAAATAAAGGTGAGAGTAAAAAAAATATTATAAACTTCCTTTAGTGCCTGGAGCCCACTGGACCTGTAACTACATACAAATACTCTACAGCTTTGGCAGCTCCAAAGTATTGCACTGATGGAGTAAACCTGATACAAAAAAAAAGCATTTCTAGAAGAACAAGGTTGGGGGAAAGGGGCAGAAGGTTTTACAAAGGAAAATAAGGGAGGCCCACTCACAGACTCAGAGAAGGCAATGACACCCCACTCTTGCACTCTTGCCTGGAAAATCCCATGGGCAGAGGAGCCTGGTAGACTGCAGTCCATGGGGTCACAAAGAGTCAGACACGACTGAACGACTTCACTTTCACTTTTCACTTTCATGCATCAGAGAAGGAAATGGCAACCCACTCCAGTGTTCTTGCCTGGAGAATCCCAGGGATGGGGGAGCCTGGTGGGCTGCCGTCTATGGGGTCGCACAGTGTCGGACACGACTGAAGCGACTTAGCAGCAGCAGCAACATTCACAGACTGTTGGTGCTATGGAATAGTGTTCATTGCATAAAGCACTGCAATAGATTAGGATCTCTAGAAGCAGAGTCTGAGACAGGGATTCTGGCGCAGTGATTTACTGAGTGCATGTTCCTCATGGAAAACCTGTGGACAGGGGAGGGAAGCTGGATAGCACACGGGATGTGGCCTCAGATAAAGTCTAACTTAGGTCTGATTCACAGTGGGGGATGCTGGAGCATGAACTACACTGCAAATCACCTCCATGTCAAGGCAAGAGGACAGGCAAACCTTTGTAACTCCAGAGCAGTTATGCACTGGCAGTGGGTGCTCCTTCATTGAGGGCATAGACTCCCTCCCACCCCTCTTCCCAAGGAGGGTCCTGAGAGATATCTCTTGAAAAGGGGCCTCTGTAACTCTGGCAGTTGTGGTAGTTTTAAGGTTGGTCTTCCCAGGTGGCTCCATGGTAAAGAAATCACTTGCAAATGCAAGAAACTCAGGAGACATGGGTTCAGTCCCTGGGTTGGGAAGATCATCTAGAGAAGGATATGGCAACCAACTCTAGTATTTTGTGTGGAAAATTCCATGGACAGAGGAGTTTGGTGAGCTACAGTCCATGAGGTCACAAAGAATCGGACATGACTGAGCATGGATGCATGGATGGCTAAGCTATCGTCACAGTTATCCAGTTAAACATTGAGTGTTGCTATGAAGGTATTTGTAGATTTAAGTCTATAATCAGTTTTAGTCTAAATAATAAAACTTAGATATCTGGGTGGGCCTGATACAAGCAATTGAAAGGCTTTAAAATCAGAATTCAGTCTTCCCAGGTGAAGAAATCCCATGGACAGAAGGCTCAACTTGAGACTCCAGACTGCCTGTCCTGATGGCTGCTTTTTGGATTTTGGACTTCCCTACCCACCCCTCTTTATCCTGCAAGCCAATTCTTTCAATAAAGCTCTCTCTTTTTCTGTCAATCTGTTTACCTGTCTCTCTCTCTCTGTCTCACACTATCTGTGTCCCATCAGTTCTGTTTCTGTGGTGAAACCCTGATAGGTATAGCAGGTATTGTTGAAAGCAGCATGTGAGAGGGAATCTTCTAACACCGCCAGCTCAAAGGGGCAAGTGCAGGCAGAAGCACAGCCATCCCAGCATTCACTAAGCCATGGGCCACCCTGGCAGGAGGAATGTTTGCCAGGAGGAAAAAACAATTTTTTCTTCTCATAAAAGCACCTTCTGCTCACTTTTGAGCTGAGTGCTCAAAAAAATTTTTTTAAAAATTGCCTTTCTGAAGACAATTAGCATAAATATCTTAACATTTAAGCATTAACTCGAAGCATTGATCGGTTATCAGCAAATGACCTTACATTACACAGTAGGTGAAAAAATAAAAAATGCCAGTAACTTCCCAGTATTCTCAGAGTTTTCCTGGTGGCTCAGCTGATAAACAATCTGCCTGCAATGCAGGAAACCTGGGTTCAATCACTGGGTTTGAAAGATCCCCTGGTGAAGGGAATGGCAACCCACTCCATTATTTCGCCTGGAGAATTCCATGGACGGAGAAGCCTGGCAGGCTACAGTCCACGAGGTCGCAAAGAGTTGGACACAACTGAGCAACCAACACTCCCAGTATTGTCACAATCTTAGGACAAAGCAGTAAGACCTCCATGCTTTTCTACACATTTTAATGTATTTGAACAGACATGACAAATAATACAAAACAGTGCTACTGTTTTTGTTTTTGTTTTAAAGCTAAGGATCTAGCTTGGGTAGTTGGAGTTGAAAAGTTCAGTGTATTATCTGGGGAAGAAAGTGTTTTCTGGTGACATCATTGTCAAACCAGAAAACACTGTTGAATATGGTGTGCCATGAATGCAGTACAGAGAAGATTCAATAATGTGTCCCTGACCTCTGAACTGCCATCATGCTAAGCAATATCACAGTACAGCTAAGTTAAAGGGCACAGACACAAGCTAAAGAGAATGAGTAAAAGACATGAATAAAAAGAGAGGTATGGGAAGAAAAAATAAAATGAGGGAAAGTCTTCATATTGCATGTTAAGATAAGGCAAACTGAGAGGAATTTTTTATCTTTACTTTTATTTCTTTCATTCTAATTGATAAGAAAATATCTTTAAAAGTTGGGACTTTATTGAAAGGAAGTAGAAAATCATGGTAAATTTTTTTAAAATATAAATTTATTTATTTTAATTGGAGGATAATTACTTTACAATATTGTGTAGGTTTTGCCATACATCAACATGAATCCTCCACGGGTATACACGTGTTCACCATCATGAACCCACCTCCCTCCCCGTACCATCCCTCTGGGTCATCCCATGGTAAATTTTAATGTCATGGGATGGAGAAAAACAGTATTGAATGAAGAAAGAGTAGAAAAGTGGAAACAGAATGAAAAACAGAAATTCAGGAAAATTAAAACTTTCAAGAACAAATTTTTAATTTTTAACCAAAGGAATTTTGAAGCTCAACTGTTTGCATACCATTTTTCAAGTTTATGCGGAAAATAAGTGGTAGTGTTACCTCTCGATGAGGACAAGAGGTGAATCTACTGACCAAGGACACACAAGCTTGGCTCACCACAGGTCACAGCCTTCTCTAAAATAGCTGCTTCAGTTGGCTATGCACATAACATAGCTTGCTGCTTTGCTTTATCTTAGAGAACTTCTTCTCTTTTAAAAAGCTGCACAACTTAACCAGCTAGCAATATGTTGAAGGCATCAAAGCTGCTCTACGAGTAATTGCAAAACACGAGAGCACACCCCCGCTCTCATTGCAGAGATGTTGTTGCTCATTAGTCACTAAGTCATGTCTGATTCTTTGCGACAGCATGGACTGCAGCATGCCAGGCTTTCCTGTCCTTCACTATTTCCAGGAATTTACTCAAAGTCATATACATTGAGTCTGTGATGCTATCTAACCATCTCATTCTCTGCCAGTCCCTTGTCCTTTTGCCTTCCACCTTTCTCAGCTTTGGGGTCTTTTCCAATGAGTCAGCTCTTTGCATTAGGTGGCCAAAGTATTGGAGTTTCAGCTTCAGCATCAGTCCTTCCAATGAATATTCAGGGTTGATTTTCTTTAGGATTAACTGGTTTGATCTCTTTGCTGTCCAAAGGACTCTAAAGAGTCTTCTCCAATACCACAATTCAAAAGCATCAATTCTTTGGCCCTCAGCCTTCTTTATGGCCCAACTCTCACATCCATACATGACTTGTGGAAAAACCATAGATTTGATTATATGGACTTATGTCAGCAAAGTTATGTCTCTGCTTTTTAATATACATCTAAATTTGTCATAGCTTTCCTTCCAAAGAGCAAGCATCTTTGAATTTTATGGCTACAGTCACCATTTCCAGTGATTTTGGAACCCATGAAAATAAAATCTGTCTTACTCCCACATTTCCCCCTTCTGCTTGCCATGAAGTGATGGGCTCAGATGCCATGATCTTAGTTTTTTGAATGTTGAGTTTTAAGCCAGCATTTTCACTCTTATCTTTTGCTCTCATCAAGAGGTTCTTTAATTCCTCTTAATTTTCTGTCATTGGAGTGGTATCATCTATCTGCATAGCTGAGGTTGTTGATATTTATCCCAGCAATCTTGACTCCACCTTGTGATTCATCAAGCCTGACATTCTGCATGATGTACTCTGCATAGAAGTTAAATAAGCAGAGTGACACTATATAGCCTGTCATACTCCTTTCCCAGTTTTGAACCAGTCCATTTTGCCATGTTCGATCTGAACTGTTGTTTCTTGACCTGCATACGGGTTTCAGGAGATAGGTAAGGTGGTTTGATATTCTCATCTCTTTAAGAATTTTCCACAGTTTGTTGTGATCCACATGGTCAAAGGCTTTTGCATAGTCAATGAAACAGAAGTAGATGTTTCTCTGGACTTCCCTTGCTTTCTCTATGATTCAGCCAATGATGTCAATTTGATCTCTGGTTCCACTGCCTTTTCTAAACCCAGCTTGTACATCTGGAAGTTCTAAATTCACATACTGCTGAAGCCTAGCTTGAAGGATTTTGAGCAAAACCTTGCTAGTATGAGAAATGAGCACAATTGTACAGTAGTTTGAACATTCTTTGGCATAGCCTTTCTTTAAGACTGTAATGAAAACTGATCTTTTTCAGTCCTGTGGCAACTGCTATGTTTTTCAAATTTGCTGACATGTTGAGAATAGCATTTTCAGGATTCTAAATAGCTCAACTGAAATTCCATCACCTCCACTAGTTTTGTTCATGGTAATGTTTTCTAAGGCCCACTTGACTTCACACTGCTGCAGCCCATGGGGTTGCAAAGAGTCAGACATGACTGAGTGACTGAATTGAACTGACTTCACACTCCAGGATGTCTAGCTCTAGGTGAGTGACCACATCATTGTCCTTATCCAGGTCATCAAGACCTTTTTTGTACAGTTCTTCTGTGTATTCTTGCTATCTCTTCTTAATCTCTTCTGTTTTTGTTAGGTCCTTACTGTTTCTGTCCTTTATGGTGCCCATTCTTGCATGAAACATACCCTGATTATCTCCAGTTTTCTTGAATAGATCGCTAGTTTTTCCCATTCTAATCTTTTCCTCTATTTCTGCATTGTTCATTTAAGAAGATCTTCTTATCTTGTTATTCTCAGGAACTCTGCATTCAGTTGGGTATATCTTTTGCTTTTTCCCTTAACTTTCACTTCTCTTCTTTTCTCAGCTATTTGTAAGGCCTCCTCAGACAACCACTTTGATTTTTTTTTAATTTTTTTCATGGAAAACTTTTTTTTTAAATTTTATTTTATTTTTAAACTTTACATAATTGTATTAGTTTTGCCAAATATCAAAATGAATCTGCCACAGGTATACATATGTTCATCACAGCACTTTGATTTTTTGCATTTCTTTTCCTCTGTGATGATTTTGGTTAGCACCTCCTGTACAATGCTACTAACCTCCTTCCATAGTTTTTCAGTCATTCTGCCTAACAGATCAAAGCCCTTGAATCTATTTGTCACCTCCTTGAAGCTATTTGTCACTGTGTAATCATGAGGAATTTAATTTATGTCATATCTAAATGTCCTAGTGGTTTTCCCTACTTTTTTCAATTTAAGCCTGAATTTTGCAATAAGGTCTCATGATTATTAGTCACAGCCAACTCCAGGTCTTGTTTTTGCTGACTGTATAGAGCTTCTCCATCTTCAGTTGCAAAGAACATAATCAATTTGATTTCACTAGTGATCATCTGGTGATTGTCCATGTGTAGAGCTGTCTTTGTGTTGTTGGGAGGGTGTCTGCTCTGACCAGTGAGTTCTCTTGACCAAACTCAGCCTTCATCCTGCTTCGTTTTGTACTTCAAGGCCAAACTTGTCCTTTATCCCAGCTATCTCTTGACTTCCTCCTTTTGCATTTCAATCCTCTGTGATGAAAAGGACATCTGTTTTTCATGTTAGTTCTAGAAGGTCTTGTAGGTCTTCATAGAACCATTCAGCTTCTTTGGCATTAGTGGTTGGGCCATAGACTTGGATTACTGTGATGTTGAATGGTTTGCCTTGGAAATGAACCTAGATCATTCTGTCATTTTTGAGATTGCACCCAAGTACTTCATTACAGACTCTTTTGTTGACTATGAGGGCTACTCCATTTCTTCTAAGGGATTCTTGCCCACAGTAGTAGATAATAATGATCATCTGAATTATATGCGCCCATTCCCGTCCATTTTTGTTCACTGATTCCTAAGACAGGTGTTCAATCTTTTTATCTCCTGCTTTCATGTGTGTTCAGTTGTGTCTGACTCTTTTTGACCCCATGAACTGTTACCCACCAAGCTCCTTTGTCCATGGGAGTTTCCAGGTAAGAATACTTTATGGGTTGCCATTTCCTTCTCCATGGGATCTTCCCGACACAAGGTTCAAACCTGTGAGTCTCCTGTGTCCCCTGCATTACAGGTGGATGCTTTACCACTGAGCCACTGAGGAAACCCACAAGGAATCTCCTGCTTGACCACTTTACCTTGATTCATGGACCTAACATTCCATGTTCGGATGCAATATTGTTCTTTACAGCATAGGACTTTACTTTCACCATCAGAAACATTCACAACTGAGCATCATTTCTAATTTGGCCCAGGCACTTCATTCTTTCTGGAGCTATTAGTAATTGCCCTGCTCTCTTCCCCAGTAGCGTATCAGACTCTTGACTTGATGGCTTATATTCTGGTATCCTATCTTTTTGCCTTTTCATACTGTTCATGCAATTCTTGTGGCAAGAATATTGGAATGTTTTGCCATCCTTCCTCCAGTGCATTACGTTTTGCTGAACTCCTTTCTATGACCTGACATTCTTGGCTGGCCCTGCGTAACATGATTCATACCTTCATTGAGTTATGCAAGCCCCTTTGCCATGACAAGGCTGTGATCCATTAAGAGGATAATCACTGAAGAGAAAGTCAACCCCCAAAAGAGAATTGATCCATGAGTACAGGTCACCTACAGAAAAGAATAATTAGCAGAAGCTTTACTATAGTCTATTTTCATATAAGCTCTCTGTATTTTATAACAACCTCTTTGGCTTTAACTTTTGCACCCATAGAAGTTAAGTATACTAGGCATATTTAACCTTTTCATTTGTTTTGGATATTTCAGCATGAGCAACTAAAATTAGTTATCATTGTAGATGGAAACTCCCTCCTCCCCTAAGTCTAAGTTAAAATGCTGGCATCCTCCAAATACAACAGTACATGCTAAGTCACTTCAGTCATGTCTGACTCTTTGCAATCCCGTGGACTCTAACCCCCCCTATAATCTGTCCTTGGGATTCTCCAGGCAAGAATAATGGAGTGGGTTGTCATGCCCTTCTCCAGGGGATCTTCCTGACCCAGGGAGCAAATCTGTGTCTCCAGTAGCTCCTGCACTGAAGGCAGATTCTTTACCACTGAGCTACCAGGGAAGCTCCCAAACTACAACAGAATCAGTACTAAAACATCCCATGTCTCTTGGCCCTGATCTGTCAGAGAGTCCAGTGTTTCTCTTTGGTTTATTCCTACTTCCATTTGAAGCGCTGTGATATGGACCATTCTACACCATCTCTACCCATCTCCCATTCCCACCACTGTGATTCTGCTACATACCAATTACAATGTATGTAGCCTTTGTTCATGCCATCAAGCAATTCTCTGATGCCAGTGGTGTGTCCTACAATTCAGCTCAGCTCTGACACTCAGCCTGGAGACTGCATCAGGTCCCACAGTTTGAGACCTCAGTGCTGCAAGACGCCAATCACAAGTCCAGGTTGTTGCTTCTGACTGACAGGACATAGACCAGAGATTTCACCAACCCCCTTCTTGGGTTCAATTAATTTGCTAGAGCAGCTCACAGGACTCATAGAAGCATTTTACTTATCAAATTATCCACTAATTTTAAAATGAATGCAACTCAGAAATAGCGAGATGAAAGAAATGCATAGAGCAAGATGTATGTGAAAGGGTGAGCAGATTCCACGCTCTCTGAAACCACAACTCTCCCTGCATCTCCACATGTTCACCAACCCAGAGCAAGAAAACCATACCCTTTTGGGTTTTTATGTAGGATTCATTACATAGGCACCACTGGCCTTTGGCAGTTGAATTTAATCTTCAGCACCTCCCTGTTGCCTGAAGGTTGAGGAGTGAGACTGACAGTCCTAATTTTCTAGTCACATGGTTGGTTGAGGGCAACTAGCCCTCATCTTTAGAAACTTTCCAAAAGTCATCTCGTTTACATAGTAAAAGACACCGTTATGGCTCTCAATACTTAAATCCTAGGGTTTAAGAGCTATGTGTAGAAACAGTGAATGAAGACCTAACATATGTTTCTTATTATAAATTGCAGTATCATATCACCTAAAACATGCCTTTGTAAAACTTATTTTAACTGTTGGAAAACCTGATATTGACAGATTCATTGTGAGGCTACCCTCAGAAATAGTAATGCTTGGCAGAGAAAAGGCAGTCAATGAGAAAGCCAGTTTGGACCAGTAGGTGAGAGACTGAATATACAGACAACAGCCAAACCATGTGTAAAAACAGAAATCTGACCCACAACCTACAGCAACCTGCCCAGGAAACCTACTCCTTTATATACAATAATCAGCCTAGGAAGCCAGCCTGCTGTAAGTCAGACTTGCAGGAGACCAGATTACTCTAATAACAATCCAAAAAGGCAAACAATAACTTCGATAACAATTGGCTGAAAAGGACAAGAACTTGACTAATAACTGACAGCTTCTCTGATTTTTATTCCCACTTCCAATTTTGGACCAGTTGGAAAAAGTCAAATATATACCTCATAAGATACTCTGCTTCTAATTAGCCTTCTATGGCTTCCTAAAAACATCTTCCAATCAGGGCATACCTGAAGTTTTCCCTTTCTCACACTATAAAGTTTTCCCACTTTTCTACTTGTCTTTGAGTCTTTGCTAAAATGCAAGTGACAGTGGCTAATCCTCTTTCTATAGCAAGACCTGAATGAATAACCTTTTTATGTTGTTATTTGGTTGGTCTTCATTTATTTCCACACAAGTATGGAGCACAGGCTAATGTACTGAACAGTTAAGGAGGGATCATCCAAATCATGCTCTGTGGAAAATGTACCCCCCAGAGTTGTGCAGTACCCTCAAAATCATATGTGGCATTTCTGGGCAGGCTCTGCTCTGGTTCATGAAAGCAGATCAGCAGAGTATACTGAGGACCAGAGTGGGTGTGGTAAGTCTTAAAGATTAGGCAGCTATCTGGCCTTCCCAGAGGCCCCGAGCAGCCATGAGGCCCAAATCACTAGATTTTTCTCAGGCCACCAGCCTACATAGACAGCCCGGGAGGCTGCCTCCCAATCCAACTTACTTCTAATGATCCAACATTGTAATCCTAGGAGTACCACCATCACTGCTCTAACTTTTTTTGTGTACTAGTTTTTATTGGTGTGAATTAGACATGAAGTTGTAAGTAAGGCTATGATGCATTGATATAAGGCAGGCATTGTAAGTAGATAGCTCACAGCGATGTTTTATTTTGCCAACATGATATTTTAACATTATTTGATTTGCCAACACTTAAAGATTGAGAGTTTCTCACAGAAATTTTGGATTTTCTGCTTTGTTTTGAAATATTGGGGATCTGGGGATCCCCAGAGGCCCACGTGCTTCAGAAAATGACTGGAGCTACAAATGCACAGATATTGATCAGCACAATGCTTTGTATCTACTTCTTCTGTCTTTGATTTATTGTATTCTCATAATTGTCAGCTCTTTTCAACCTGAACTACACAATGCCTACTTAAATAACTTTCAGCTTCTCTCATTTTCAGGGTCCCAGGCCTTAATTCTCAACATAATTATTTCTTCTGCCAGAGGTCACAGATATAAACATAACTCCTCTGAATTAGCAGGTCACCTAAATAAGCAACACAGTTGCCAGAGGGAAGAACTAAAGAGACTGCATCTCTTCTAAAGGGGTCAACTAGCAGCTTTAGCCAGTTGTGCTGAGGAGAAATATAAATGTGGCGAGCTGGCTCACACTGGTTTGCAAGAACAGATTGCATGCATCTCTTCTCAACTCCACTTGAGTAATGTCACATTGGTAGCTTGAAATCAACCATGGTAGAAGTATTTATATCACAGAAATCTGTAAATGATACAAATTAGATTTTTCTCAGAGAGAGCAAGATGTTAAACATCTTCTAGCTTACCACTGAATATAGATCAAGTGTTCCCAGATCCCCAATATTTCAAAACAAAGCAGAAAATCCAAAATTTCTGTGAGAAACTCTCAATCTTTAAGTGTTGGCAAATCAAATAATGTTAAAATATCATGTTGGCAAAATAAAACATCGCTGTGAGCTATCTACTTACAATGCCTGCCTTATATCAATGCATCATAGCCTTACTTACAACTTCATGTCTAATTCACACCAATAAAAATGGAACAACAGAGTCTCAAAAGACCCTGAGTACATTTGTTAAGTCCCCAATGATTAATATTTATCACACATGATTACTTTAGCATTTTTGAATGTGCACAAATATTTATTATATTATGCTAAAGAATTACTGTAAATATGAAAAAGTCAATTTTAAGTCTGAAAAAAATAATCCTTCCATCAGTTTAACTAAAATGATTCCTATATATTAATGATATACCTCTTTCTTGAATAATAATATACTTTGAAAGTGGTTGAAAGAGTTAACTATGATATATGTATATACACACCCATGTATATACATGTATCACATATATATATATATACATACACATGAGCACAAATAAAGAAATAAAAACAACACTTAGAAAATAGAATGGCCCTTATATGAGAAGTAAAGGAGGGCAAAAATTGAAACATTGTGATCAATATTACCTAAATAAGAAGGGATTACTAACTGCTAACCTGAGTTGAACACTAGAGCAATGTTGGATCCAGTTGATATCAGAGTTTCACATCAAAGGAGATAAACATTCAGTCTTCTAAATGTCCCTCCATGTCCCTAACAGAAACTTTATGTTAAATCTCCCTCCTCATCTTCTGAGCACATGACAAAATATCATACTAATCCATTATACTAATAGTACATGGTCACTAAAATTTCAGACAGTTTAGTTTGCATTTCCAAATTGAACTTTCTGCCAATACCTAGAATGATAATTCATCTTATGCAGGCTTACAGATTTTATCAAGGCTTTGTATTGTAGTGTATGCAGGTTATAAAGATAAGAACATCAACTCATGCTAATAACTGCTACACTGAAAAACTGGGATGACATTTAGTCCAGAATCTATGATACAATTGGAAGCTATGATACCTTGCTTGCTACTCTTCAGTGACTTGTTCATCAAAGGAGATAGCAGTTTTATAAATTTTAATACGAAAATAAAAAATTAAGAGCAAAAAGCCATATACAGAAATGTCTAAAATGCAATGACATTTTAAAGATTGAAATTTAATTGTGCCTGCTCCCACTCCACAGTCTCTTTTCAAGTATAGTTATCTTTGAAATGGGTAGTAAATGTTTCTCATTCTTTGTTTATGGTACAAATGAAAAATTCAACAGCTAGGTCACACCATAATCTGCCTTGCATACCCTTTTACATTTTCTGTCTTTTGTGTAACAGAACAGTGTCCTCATCAACTTTGAAATGAAAAGCAGTCCAGGATAGAAATTCTCATCCCTTTATATTAGTTATCCTGTTAAAATGATCTGAAAATCACCTTGACTCTGTGTTTCCTTTATTAGCATACCAAGCTCCAAGATTAAGATGGCACCAAATTTCTAAATTGTCATTGCAATTTAACAGATGAGTATGCTAGTCCTCTCCATTAACATTCTGAGTAAATAACTGCTCTAATAAACAATTTAAAGTGCTGCTGAGGCAGATAGGAAAGGAAAAGAAAGGATCTCAGTATACTGAGTACTTTGAGATGAATAGGTTTTTGAGCAGGTCCAGACTTTTACATAATACACTTACTGGGAAGTTTGGAAACATTCATCCTCAAGGTTCATTCATGGAAACCAAACACTGCTGGCACTCTCATGACACCGTATGCTTATGTTAAAAAAAAAAAAAAAAATCCACCTTACTCCAAATAAGGTGCAAGTTCTTTTTAAAGTAGAAATTGAAACAATGGCTCTGTGGGGGTTGGGTAGCATAAGTTTGATCTCTGGTCAGGATCTTCAAATTGTGCTGCAAGGCCAAAAGGGGGGAAAAAAAACCAGATAATATAATGATAATGCTGATAATGGTGATGGTGGGGATGGCAACCATGGAGTGAGGAAGCTAAGAGGAATCCAATTAAATTATCTGATACTCTGAATGCTAAAGTTCTCAAGTGGTAAGATTCTAGTCACAAACATCACAGCTCTGTTGAGAAAAAAAGCTAAGGTCAGTTTTTACTACGTATCCTTGCTGTCATTCAATCAATCAGTCATGTCTGACTCTTTTTGATTCCATGGACTACAGCACACCAGGCTTCCTTGTCTTTCACCATATACCAAAGCTTGCTTAAACTCATGTCCACTGAGTTGGTGATGCCATCCAACCATTTCATCCTCTGTTGTCCCCTTCTCCTCCTGCCTTCAATCTTTCTCAGCATCAGTGTCTTTTCTAAGAAGTCAGCCCTTGCATCAGGTGGCCAAAGTATTGGAGCTTCAGCTTTGGCATCAGTCCCTCCAATGAATATTCAGAATTGATTTCCTTTATGACTGACTGGTTTGATCTCTTTGCATCCAAGGGACTCATCCAAGAAGACTCCTCAAGAGTCTTCTCCAATACCATAATTCAAAAGCATCAATTTTTCAGTGCTCAGCCTTCTTAATGTTTCAACTCTCACATCCATACATGACTACTGGAAAAACCATAGCTTTGACTATATGGACCTTTGTTGGCAAAGTGATGTCTCTGCTTTTAATACACTGTCTAGGTTTGCCATAGCCTTTTCTTCCAAGGGTTCCCCTCATGGCTCAGCTGGTAAAGAATCGCCTGCAATGTGGGAGACTTAGGTTTGATCCCTGGGTTGGAAAGATCCCCTGGAGAAGGGACAGGCTACCCACTCCAGTATTCTGGCCTAAAGAATTCCATGGACTGTTTAGTCCACAGGGTCTCAAAGAGTAGGACATGACTGAGCAACTTTCACTTTCATTTTTTCCAAGAAGCAAGTGTCTTTTAATTTCATGGCTGCAGTCACCATCCACAGGGATTTTGGAGCCCAAGAAAATAAAGTCTGTCACTGTTTCCATTGTTTCCCCATCTATTTTCCCTGAAGTGATGGGACCAGTTGCCATGCAGTATCTTAATATCCTGACCAGGGATATGAGTCTTGGGGCATTCCAAACTTTAGAAGTCAGAACAATGATCAAGAACCAATAAAACAATCAACCAAACAAACAAGCAAAATAACTAAGAAGGGACAGTCAGTAAGGCAGGCCAAAGACAAAGATTTAAGTGTGGCATTCTAGAAGCTAAGAAGGAATAGAGTTTAAGAAGAAGACTATGTATAAGGCAGCTGACAGACTCAGTAAGATGTGGACTATAAATTAACCACTGGACATCAGAACATCAAAGACATGAATGGCAACTTTGATGAGAGTAGACTGAATAGGTAAGAGAGAGGGAAATGCCTAAATTGTGTGAATGCAAGAGAGATTAGAAGAAGAATTAGAGATAGCAAATATAGACAAATATTTTTAAATATTTGCTAAAGATGTGAACAGAGAAATGGAGAAGTCACTGGAAGAGAGATTAGGGTCAAAAAAAGCTTTATTCCAGATAGGAGATATGACAGTCTGTAAAAATTAAGATTATGATTAAACAGAGATGGCAAAACTGTGATTCATGAGAGAAGAGGGAATTAATACGTCTTGGGGTCAGTGAAAGGATATGAGACACAGTGTATAGATGAAGGGGCTAGTCCTAACCAGAAGGGTAAATTAATCCATAATAACAGGCAGGAAGGCATAAAAATGGGCACAAATGCAGGCATGTAGTTAGCTGTGGTGTTGAGTGCACTTGGAATTTTTTTTTTTCCTTTTTACTTCCTTTCTGAGTGAAATAGGATCAAGGCTATCAGCTGAAATTTAAGAGAGGGAAGATATTGAAGTCTTAAGAGTATAGCATACAGTTGTTATGTAGACGTGTAGAAGAATAAAATAACTAGAAATATATATTAAGATAGCAGAGCCATACTAAGCATTTATTTGAAATTAGTACTTATAAATTTAAAGTTCAATTAGCATTGTTTTCTTTTTTTTTTTAGTCAACTCAATTTGCCATAACAAAATACCATAAACTAGATCTTATGAACAACAGAAACTTATCTTTCAGTGCTGAAGCCTGAGAAGTCTATGATCAAGACACAGGCAGATTGGGTGTTTAATGAGGGCCCACTTTTTGGTTCACAGGTGGCCATCTTTTTACTGTGTCCTCACATAAGGGAAGGGCATCTTCTATAAGAAAATTCATCAAATTTATGATGGTTTCACCCTCATGACCTAATCACCTTCCAAAGGCCCAACTCCCAAATACAATCACATTGGAGATTCAGTTTTAACATATGAATTTGAGGAGATACAAACATTCAGTCCATAGCAATCATGTTTATGATTTTCTTTGACCATTGGGAAATATATGGGGGAACAGATACAAGTTAGATGGAAGACTGTATTTAACAAAGGCCAAGATTTCACTACCTAGTGTGATAAATACTCCAGGAGATAACTAATCTAGAAGATAATGAAGGGCAGAGAAGCCTGGTGTGCCATAGTCCATCAGGTTGCAAAGAGTTGGACACAACTTTGAAACTAAACAACAACAAGTGACAAATACAGAGATGTGCTGGAGAGATGAGAATCTATGCAAAAGTCGGTGTTTAATGATGAGCTATGGAATTTAAACTGAGTAAGGGTGATCGTGAAGTCATCATGGGCAAAGGGACAGTGAAACCGTTTTGAGATCAATGGATATAGGAACTGTGAATTAAAAGACAGTTGGATGTGGAGTAATTTAGAGGGTGACTAGAACTAAAAGGTCCTTGAAATTTAGTTAATGGAGAATTTGAAGTTATTGGTAATAATAAGATATAACTATAAGAGTGGATTACTAGGGTATGGGGGGGTGGGGTACAGGATTATTGAAGGTGAAGTAATTCAGCAACTGATATTTCAGAATCTTGCGAGAATTACCTTTATGAAAAATGACATCCCCCAAAACTGTGATAGGAGTGGTTTTAGAAAGAGCTAAAATTTAAAAGTAAATGAGTGGGATGAAGTGTTAATAAATGACTGCACGGTGGCATAGTCTAATATGCCATTCACAGTGGAAGTTTCACTTTGGAAGTGGCAAAGTAACACATGTTCATACGCTATGGTATGTGGAATGTGAGAGAGAAAATGCTATCACTGAAGCTGAAGCAGAAACCTCAGGGGAAATCCAGCCAAGTTTTAATTGAGCAAGGAGAGCATATTTAGAGATAATGTTGAAGAAATGGGAAATTTTGCTGGTGAGTGACTGAATTCTGGAGGGCATGGTAGGAATGTTTCAGGAGTTGTTGAGTAAAAAGAGTTGATGTTCAAGTTTGATGAGAATAGCAGGGAGGTCTTGAGTCTTAGATGAGATTTCAGGGGATGAGAGGAGAATGACCTGGGAATTCTGGGCTTCTAGAAAACAGAGATAAACAGCATAATGAGATTACAGTTGTAGTCATGAATGATATTAGAAGGAAAGGAAATTGAGGAATATGCAGGTTCTGGATCCACTCCTGATTCCAGATAATTGAAATACAGAAGTAAAGAAGCTGTGGGCTTTTCCAGAACGCCTCACAAGATTCTAAGAACACCAACAACTCTAGGGTGCATTTTTAACTCTTTTTTTTAGCACTTTTTGGTGTTTGCTCTTATGTCACACTCACATTTCCTTCTACTTACTGATGGCTCTTTTCCAATCTCCCTTACTGTAACCACTTCTGATTTACCTCTAAATGTTGGAGACCTCTTCTCTTATCTCTCTTCTATTCTTGATTTCCACTATCTCCCTAAGAAAATGAATCTACCTCCATTGTTTTAAATATCATGTACATATTTATGACTCCTAAGTCTTTGTCTCCAATTTGGACTGCTTTCCTGAGATACACTTATTTATCCATCTACTTGTTTAACACTTTCTGACTTGAATTTCTAATCTCAAACTTAAACTTTTTAAGGTAGGACTTCTAACATATTCTCTCCTCCCCTTATCCCCAGTCTTTCCAATTTCACCTAGTAGCTTAGATCAAGAACATAAGGGTTATCCTTGATTTATTACGTTCTTTCAACCCCCAGGTCAAAACCCCTGGTAAAGACCGTTGGTTCTACTTTCAAACTATATTATAAACCCAGCCAATTCTCACCACTTCTCTATTTAACACCACTGTCAGAATTCAATCAGAGACAATCCACTAGGGGAGTGTGAGTGTGAAGGTCAGGAAGTATGTGTGTGTGTGTATGTGTGTATGTGTGTGTGTGTGTGTGTGTGTGTGTGTGTGTGTGAAAGACAGAGATCTATTCCTGGAATTAGATCTTACTCAGTTGAGATAACTGGTTAAACAGTCTCTCTAAAGCTGTGTCTTTGCATCTTACATATAACTTGAAGTCTTTTGTCAGTAGACAGGAAGGCGACAGAGATATGAAATTAGTAAGCCTGAGAGACTTCACAAGGATGAAAGGGTACCCATGTCTGCTCCTGCTGCCTTCAACCTCGATAATATAAGCATCCTTCAGGAAAAGCTAGTGTCCTTTATGACAGAGCAAAGTATATGCCCAGCCCACTATCAGAAAAGTCGAAGGAAATTCCAGAGGAAGGTTGAGTATTTGTAGGCTGGTTACTGCATATTACAAAGCCACCACAGTACACACCTTGCCAGCTCAGTACCCATACACACCTCTTCAAAACATAACTATACTAATTGTGAAATAAAGACAATAGCAAAATCATGCTCCCACCTAACATGAGGCAGTTATTCCACATACAAATGGAAACATGCTAACTCTTTGCCCCAAAAGATGGCAAAGATAATTTTTAGGGTTTGGGTACTGTTTATTCTTTATTTATATTCTTGTTACTTAAATCTTGACTATAAATTTAAATATTATTAAATATTACATTTCAGATGGTACTGAAATTGGAGAGAAGAAGAAAACAAGAATATTTGGTTAATATATATGTAAGTATATCAAATAGGGAAGAAATACTCATAACTATAACATTCTTCTTTTCTGTTTGGTCACATTATTGTAACTGCTATTTATGACTGCATTCTTCTTCTACTTATGCCATATTCCTTTTGCCCTCAACAAATACCTGAGCTGGTTCCAGTTTCTGTCCATAACTGGACATAACAATTGTAACATAACGATTTACCCTAAAGCTCCAATAAACATTTATTACCTCATAATTTTGGTGGGTCAGAAACCTAGGAGTGATCTAGATTAGTGATTCTGGCTCTGGGTCTCATGTGGTTGCTGTCACGATGTCAGCCAGGATTGCAGTAATCTGAAGGTTTGACTGGGGCTGGAGAACTTACTTCCAAAATGGCTTATTTACATGAATTTTAGGAGAAGTCTCAGTTTCTCACTGCAGGGCTTCTATGTCCTTATCACATCTCACTTTGCACTCCCCCAGAGACTGGGCAAAGAGGAAGGCACACTTTCTTTTGAAACCCAGTCTCAGAAATCAAACTATCACTTCCACAATGTTCTACTTACTAAACATAAGACACTAAATCTGTCCCACACTTGGGAAGGTGAACTAAGCTTAACCTCCTGAAGTGAGGAGTACCAAAGAACTTGAATATTCTTAAAACATTGTGGTCATCATGATTAGCTCACATGGATCATTTTAGCAATCTTCTTATTTTTCTTTCTAATCCCTACAACATCAACTACAGTTCCTTCACAGTTGCATGCCAGGAAACTGCTGTTGCACCAGGGGAAAGCTGGATACTAGGTCAATGTTAGGGTCAGATGAATGCCCCCGTTTCCACAGCCCACATTCGAGTCTTCTTCCCTCCCATCCAAGCTTCAGGGCAAGCTGCACATTAGTCCATCTTTTAAGCATGCAGCTGTACTTGAGAGTATCTTTTAACAAGAAGATGGAGGAGTAGAAGGACATGCACTTATCTTCTCCTGTGATAACACCAAAATCACAATTAGTGCTGAACAACCATCCAAAGGATGTTGGAACCCACCAAAAAAAGACACAACACCCCACATCCAAGGGCAAAGGAGATACAGCAGTAAGGCAACAGGAGGGGTGCAATCCCATTGAAAATCAGTCCTCATACCTGCCAGAGATGCTTGGAGGGCACAAGTAAAACCTTGTGTGCACCAGGACCCAAGGAAAGGAACAGTGACGACCCCCCCACCCCACCACAAGAGATCAAGTCAGACCTGCCTGTAAGTGTTTGAAGGTCTCCTGCAAGGCATGGGGACAGGAGCTTTTGCAGCAGCAGTTCTGGGGCACACAGCTTGTAGTACAAGTCCTCTTGGAGGAGGTCACCATTAGCCACACTATACAGACACTGGGAGGGTATTCCACAAACTGAAGAACAGTTATACCAAATAAGTTATCTCACTGTTGCATAAGTTCTAGGCCCCACAATAGACTTCCCAACCTGAGAATCCAACAAAAGGATTGAGAATCCTCAGGGAATCTAACTTTGAAAGTCAGTGGGATTTGATTACACAGCTTCCATAAGACTGGGGAAACAGAGACTCTTGGAGGGAAACAAACAAACAAACAAACAAACCTTGTGTGCATAAGGACCCAGGAGAAAGTAGCAGTGACCACACAAGAGACTGAGCCAGATTTGCTTATGAGTGTTTGGGAGTCTCTGGCAGATGCATGGGTTGATAGTGGCCTGCCACTGGATCAGGGGCACTGACAGAGCAGTCTTGGGAGATGTGGCATGCTGACATAAGTCTTTTTGGAGGAGGTCATCATCACTCCTACCATAGTCTGGCCTCAAGCCAAATGACGAGTGAACACAGCCCCACTCATCAACAGAAAATCGGATTAAAGATTTACTGAGCATGGTCTAACCCACCAGAACAAGCACTCAGTTCCTCTACAGCCAGTCCTTCCTATTAGGAAGCTTGCACAAGCCTCTTATCCTCATCCATCAGAGGGCAGACAGAATGAAAACCACAATCACAGAAAAACTAAAATGATCACATGGATCAGAGGTTTGTGTAACTTAATGAAACTATGAGCCATGTTGTGTAGGGCCATCCAAGATGGATGGGCCATGGTGGAGAGTTCTGACAAAGTGTGGTCCACTGGAGAAGGGAATGGCAAATCACTCCAGTGTTCTTGCCTTGAGAACTCCATGAACAGCATGAAAAAATGAAAAGATATGACACTGAATGATGTATCCTCCATGTTGGTAGGTGTCCAGTATGCCCCTGGAGAAGAGCAGAGAAGTAGCTCCAGAAGGAATGAAGAAGCTGAGTCAAGGAGGAAATGATGCCCAGTTGTGGATGTGTCTGGGGGTGAAAGTAAAGCCCAAAGCTGTAAAAAACCAATATTGCATAGGAACCTGGAATGTTAGGTCCATGAATCAAGGTAAACTGGAAGTGGCCAAATAGGAGATGGCAAGAGTGAACATCAACATTTTAGGAATCAATGGAGTAAAATGGACAGGAAAGGGCAAATTTAATTCAGCTACCATTATATCTACTATGGTGGGCAAGAATCCTAGAAGAAATGGAATAGTCCTCATAGTCAACAAGAGTCTGAAATGCAGTACTTGGGTGCAAACTCAAAAATGACAGAATGATCTCTGTTCATTTCCAAGGCAAACCTTTCAATATTACAGTATCCCAAGTCTATGCCCCAACCACTAATGCTGAAATGCTGAAGAAGCCAAAGGTAAATGATTCTATAACCTACAAGACCTAGAACTAACACTTAAAAAAGATGTCCTTTTCATCAGGGGACTGGAATGCAAAAGTAGGAAGTCAAGAGATACCTGGAGTAACAGGCAAGTTTGGCATTGGAGTACAAAATGAAGCAGGGCAAAGGGTAATAGAGTTTTACCAAGAGAACACACTGGTCATAGCAAACACCCTCTTCCAACAACACAAGAGATAAATCTACATATGGACATCACCAGATGGTCAACACTGAAATCAGATTGACTATATTCTTTGCAGCCAAAGATGGAGAAATTGTATACAGTCAGCCAAAAGAACACTGGGAGCTGATTGTGGCTCAGATCATGAACTGCTTATAGCAAAAATCAGACTTGAATTGAACAAAGTAAGGAAAACCACTAGGCCATTCAGGTATGGCCTAAATCAAATTCGTTATGATTATACATTGGAAGCAACACATTGATTCAAGGGATTAGATCTCATAGACAGAGTGCCTGAAGAACTATGGACAGAGGTTTATAACATTGTACAGGCAATGACCAAAACCATCCCTAAGAAAAAGAAATGCAAAAACGCAAAATGGTTGCCTGAGGAGAACTTACAAATTGCTGAGAAAACAAGAAAAGCTAAAGGCAAAGGAGAAAAAGAAAGATACACCCATTTGAATGCAGAGTTCCAGGGAATAGCAAGGAGAGATAAGAAAGCTTTCTTGAGTGAACAATGTAAAGAAATAAAGGAAAACAATACAATGGAAAAGACTAGAGATGTCTTCGAGAAAATTAAAGATACCAAGGGAACATTTCATCCAAAGATGAGCACTATAAAGAACACAAAAGATATGGACCTAATAGGAGCAGAAGATATTTAGGAGCAGTCTGAAGAATACACAGAAAAACTATACAAAAAAAAAAGTCTTAATGATCTGGATAACTATGATGGTTTGGCCACTCACTTAGAGCGAGACATCCTGGAATGTGAAGTCAAGTGGTCCTTAGGAATCATTACTAGGAATGAAGCTAATGGAGGTAATGGAATTCCAGCTGAACTATTCCAAATCCTAAAAGTATATGTGTGGAGAAGGAAATCCTAAAAGATGATGCTGTTAAAGTGCTGCACTCAATATCCAGCAAATTTGGAAAACTCAGCAGTGGCCACAGGGCTGGAAAAGGTCAATTTTCATTTCAATCCCAAAGAAGGACAATGTCAAAAAATGTCCATACTACCTCACAATCGCACCCATTTCACATGCTAGCAAAGTAACACTCAAAATCCTTCAACATACGCTTCAACAGTATGTGAAATGAGAACTTCCAGATGTAAATCTGGGTTTAGAAAAGATGAATGAACCAGAGATCAAATTGCCAACATCTCCTGGATCATAGAAAAACAAGGGAATTCCCGAAAAATATCTCCTTCTGCTTCATTGAGTATGCTAAAGCCTTTGTGTGAATCACAACAAACTGTGGAAAGCTCATCAAGAGAATGGAATACCAGACTTTACCTGCCTCCTGAGAAACCTGTATGCAAGTCAAAAACGAGACATGGAACAATGAACTGGTTCCAAATTGGGAAAGGAGTATGTCAAGGCTGTGTATTATCACTCTGCTTATCTAACTTCTATGTGAATTGCCAGACTGGATGAAGCTCAAGCTGGAATCAAAATTTCCAAGAAAAATATCAATAACCTCAGACATAGAGATGACACCACTCTAATGGCAGAAAGCTAAAAGGAACTAAAATGCCTCTTGATGAAGGTGAAAGAGAAGAGTGAAAAGTTGGCTTATAACACAACATTGAAAAAACAAAGATCATGGCATCAAGTCCCATCACTTCATGACAAACAGACTTGGAAAAACTGGAAACAGTGACAGACTTTATTTTCTTGATCTCCAAAAGCACTGTGGATGGTGATTGAAACCATAAAATTAAAAGACACTTACTTCTTTGAAGAAAAGCTATTAAAAACCTTGTTGTTCAGTCACTGAGTTTTGTTTGGCTCTGTGCGACCCCATAGATTGCAGCATGCCAGGCTCCCTGTCCTTTATCATCTCCCAGAGTTTGCTCAAATTCATGTCCATTGAGTCAGTGATGTCATCCAATCCTCTGTCGTCCTTTTCTCCTCCGGAAAAACCTAGTCAGCATATTAAAATTCAGAGACATCTCTTTGCTGACGAAGGTACATCTAGTCAAGCTATGGGTTTTCCAGTAGTCATTAAGAATGTGAGAGTTAGACTGTAAAGAAGGCTGAGCACCAAAGAATTGATACTTTTGAACCGTGGTGCTAGAGGTGACACTTGAAAGTTCCTTTGACAGAAAGGATATCAAACCAGTCAATTCTAAAGAAATAAACCCTGAATATACATTGGAAGGACTGATGCTAAAGCTGAAGTTCCAATACTTTAGCCACTTGTTGTGACGGCCAACTCATTAGAAAAGACCCTGATGCTGAGAAAGATTGAAGGCAGGAGAAGAAGGGGATAAGAGAGGATGAGATTTTTGGATGGCATCACCAACTCAATGGACATGAGTTTGAGCAAGCTCTGGGAGATGGTGAAGGATAGGGGAGCCTGGCGTGCTGCAGCCCATGGGGTCACGAATAGTTGGACAGCCTGAATGACTGAACAGCAGTTCATCTATCAGTTTAGTTCAGTTCAGTCCAGTCACTCAGTCATGTCCAACTCTTTGCGACCCCATGGACTACAGCATACAAGGCCTCCCTGTCCATCACCAACTCTCAGACTTTACCCAAACTCATGTCCATTGAGTCGGTGATGCCATCCAACCATCTCATCCTCTGTCATCCCCTTCTCCTCCTGCCTTCAATATTTCCAGCATCAGGGTCTTTTCAAATGAGTCAGTTCATTGTATCAGATGGCCAAAGTATTGGAGTTTCAGCTTCAACATCAGTCCTGGCTAGGAAAATCCAAAAGCAGAGGACAGATTTTGGAAGTCAAGAAATACCTGGAGTAATAGGCAAATTTTGCCTTGGAATATGGAATGAAGCAGAGCAAAGGCTAATAGAGTTTTGCCAAGAGAATACACTGGTCATAGCAAACACCCTTTTCCAACAACACAAGAGAAGACTACACATGGACATCACCAGATGCTCAACACTGAAATCAGATTGATTATATTCTCTACAGCCAAAGATGGAGAAGCTCTATACAGTCAGCAAAAACAAGACCAGAAGCTAACTGTGGCTCAGATCATGCACTCCTTATTGCCAAATTCAGACTGAAATGGAAGAAAGTAGGGACAACCACTAGACCATTCAGGTATGACCTAAATAAAATCCCCAATACAGTGGAAGTGAGAAATAGATTTAAGGGCCTAGAACTGATAGACAGAGTGCCTGATAAACTATGGACGGAGGTTCATGACATTGTACAGGAGACAGGGATCAAGACCATCCCCATGGAAAAGAAAGGCAAAAAAGCAAAATGGCTGTCTGGGGAGACCTTACAAAGAGCTGTGAAAAGAAGAGAAGCAAAAAGCAAAGGAGAAAAGGAAAAATATAAACATCTGAATGCAGAGTTCCAAAGAATAGCAAGAAGAGATAAGAAAACCTTCCTCAGCGATCAATGTAAAGAAACAGAGGAAAACAACAGAATGGGGAAGACTAGAGATCTCTTCAAGAAAATTAGAGATACCAAGGGGACATTTCATGCAAAGATGGGCTCAATAAAGGACAGAAATGGTATGGACTTAACA